>NW_026555339.1:13867198-14137126 GCF_029017545.1 Prosopis cineraria
CTTTATCAACAAGTATTCATTCGAGTTTTAATAACAACTCATTTTAAATTAAACAACAGTTCATTTAGCTATTTTTCATTCAGATTTTTACAACAACTGGTACTTGATTGATATAAATTTCATACAAAGATCCTTGATTGCTATTTTTCAAAAACCAATACAACTTTAAGTCCCCGTAATTCATCTAAAGTTACAATAAGGATTCATTCAATTCAACATTTACTCTTCTTTCTTCTTACTATGCTTCTCTCCTTTTGCCATTGCAAGTTGTCTTTGCTCTTTACAAGTCATCGCATCGCCATCCTCGTTCCTGTCACGCGCAACTCACAAATCATCCTTGCTTCTGTTTCTGTGCAATCTTTATTGTTCCTGTTGCCGACTCCAATATAATAGTGCTCCCTCCCAAGAACCAAGTCTCAACAACGCTCCACTAGGTGACACTCATTGTCATTGGTCTCCCAAGTCCTCCTGTCACCTATCATGCTCGTGCATTCGTGACTTATGAGTTAAGCTCTATCTGATGCACACATCGTGCTCGCGTTCTTTATTTTCCTCGATCTCCTAGTTCCATATCTCAATCCCTCAATCTCATCTAATCTCAATTGAGTATTTATTAGCTTAGCCGATCCATTGTTTTTTATCTTGCTATCATTTTAGTTATATTTTTAGTTCATTTAGATGTAATTTAGTTAGTTTTTTCATAACTTTTTTTTGATTGGGTATTATATTAGAAGAAAGTAATTTTTTGTTTGATTAAAATTTAAAAAAAAAACAATAATAAAATAGTTAAAAGGGCCTAAAGCCCGCAAAGTCAGCGCTAAGCCCACTATGTCAAGGGTCGAGTTTCGTATATTAAGGTCTTAAAAGAAACTTGAACTTAAACAGGCTGATCCTTTTAGGTTCGAGCCTGCAAAGGGCTGACCCTATAAGGCTAGGCCAACCCGTTTTCTCAGCTCTATCTAAAATAAGCACTACCCACTTAATTATAGGCTCTAATTAAATATAAATAAAATTAAAATTTTATTTTATTTTTAAATAAAATTAATGAATTAACCACATTGATTCCTGTAAGGTAGCTGTGCCTTATAATAGAATTAAAGAGGCATATAATTTAAGGCCAAATGGCATTCTTATCTGATTTTATGCAAGCAACAATTGTTATCTTTAAATTTGTAAAAAGTAAAACTCCCCCCATGTTTCAAAAAAATTGCAAAATGACCTAAATCTAGCAAATTTAGATAGCGTTAAAGGTTTAAACACGTAAATTGAGGTCCATAAACCGACTATATATGCATGAAAAAGTTTCTCGGTTTAAAGCCTTTGGAGTCATTTGGCTGCTGGAAGAGAACAGAGCATTTTTGTTCAGGAAGCATTTGTGAAGGAGCAATTAGTACTTTGATTAATGTTTAATAATAATGTGAAGCAATTTATACCCCTACGTTTTTTGAAATTATTATGTGATATCATAGTTAAGGTTAATATGACTTGACATTTTAACTAGGTATAATCCGTCATTCAAAAAATATATTAACATTGACTAGTAGTTCATTACTACCAATGGCAGAGCCATGATCTAGAATTAGCGGGGGCAGTTTTTTTAAAGAATATGGTTATGCAATAATCATGTGAAGTTATACATAATAATATTAAAATGGTATAACATTAATATATTTGTATAAATATTTAAATTATGTGAAAGAAATATATATATGTGGTGGTGTGTGAAATTGAATAAACTATATATACTTTTTTTTATTTTGATGGAAAATTTTATTATGAATTAATATGTAAAAAAATTGATTTATGAGCTTTAAATAATTATTATTACTTATGTAATGATGATGATTTGAGCATATCTCATGCATTTTCTTGAAGTTTAAAACAATTGTGTATCTTATATTTTATCTTGATGTTAATTTTCTTTTAACTTGTTATTTTATTTTCTATTCAAATTCAAAATACAAAAATTTGAAAACCATTTATTATAAAATCATGTTTAATTATTTAAAAAATATTTAATATAAGAACGTCAACCATTTACAATATAGGTTTCCTCCTTCCAAATTCTTTTAATTAACGCATAAGATAAAATTATAAAACAAATTAAAGTAGCTGTTGTTTTACTTTTTATTTTTAGGCTGCTTCTGTTTGATTGAAATCATTATTCTGGGTTAATCTCAATAGGCCACCACACGCTTTGCTCCTTTCCCTATTTCTTAGTTTGCTATCTGATTTTCTACTAGCGGGCAGTGGGGGGCATGTCAAAATATGAGAGGAGTCATACAGTAAATTAGACAAAAATATTCATGCAATTTTTAGATTTCAAGGGGCATCTGGCCCACTCTCAAGTTCACATATGTCCGCCATTGACTGCTAGTGTTGTAACAAGTTATAAATATGTCAATAACATTAGCTAGTCAACTATTATTATTGTCATAAGTTAGTATTATATATATTACATCCAAGCTTATTATATCTAGCCATTTGTTAGCTGAAAAAAAAAAAAATCTTTGGGCATGTATTAATGGTCAACATCATCACATGTTAGTTTTAAAAAAAAAAATCTGAGAAAGAAAAGAAAATGGGTACCACTTGACCAACCACTTAGTCATCTATGAGAGGGAGAGAGAGAGGAGAAGAACAAAGGGGAAAAAACAAAGCTGCTAGCTGCGCCGATCGATGCTTAAGCAACAGATCAGCAAGGCATTCATTAATTTCATTAATTACGAAGGGAAAATCACACTGAGGGGCCAAGAGGAGAAAAATTGCATTTAAGAGCCAATACATTTTAAAATATTCTACAAATTCAAGGACTCTTTTAATTATAAATATGTTTTACGAATAAAAGGTACAAGTGTCCTTAGTGAGAAAAAAAATAACAAGTAAAAGTTTAGATTTTTATATAAGATGTTCACATATTCACAATTTCAAGGTTATATATTAATAAGTTAATTGTTCATTAGTAGTTAAAATTATTATTAAGAGTTGACAAGTTCATGTAGATCAAAATTTAAAAATTACAATTTAAAATTTTAATATTCATAAGTATAAGTCTATCGATTCACAAATTAAAGTTAGAATTTATGAATTAAATATATTCAGAAGTAATTTAAGTTTATCGTAACAGCAAGTTTTTTTTAACAAGAAATTCATAAATTCACAACTTTAAGTTTATATATTAACAATTAATTGTTTATTTATAATGAATCTAAAGTTCTTTTTTTTAAATAAGGAATTGTGTCTTTTTTTCTTAAAAACATATCTACCAAAAAAGCTCTCAAGGATCAACATAAGGAAGAATTCAGGATGCACTGGATCCTAATTGTAAATTTTCTCAGTTGGGAGCCGCAAGGTGGAAATTTTTCCTTATTAAATCAATCAATGTCATCACATTAAATCTAGAGACTTAGTCCAAGCTTTTCAATTAAGGTATTTGATTAACTAAATTGTTTAAACTTTTGTTAAAATTTACTTATATTTAAAAATGAAGGAGTACTATCAAGTCCTAAACTGTTAGATTAAGAGATGCGAAACAAGAGAATAATTCGCTTTCGCACACCCAACCCACACACAACCAAATTACGTACGTTAGGCTAGTGCAACATACTAAATTGATTGATAGTTGACTAATAAACCGTTACATGTACTTAAAAAACTCTTCCAAGTATTCTGAATAAAACTGAAAATTACAACCAAAATTGAATCCCATAGGTGTCACAAACAAAATCCCAATCCGTAATTAAATTGCCATGATCGTGTAGTTTAAAGGACCCATTAAGCAGCAAGTGGATAACATGGATTCTCTCTGAACAGCCTTCAAGAGGAGGCTATCAGGTTCGAGAAACCATCTGAAGAGGAACAAAGCCGATGCCATGAGCCATAGCAATCATCATCTTCTTCGTCTCTGCTTCGAACTCTCTCAGATCAACTCCTCCATTCAAAGTCATGATCGACATGACGAACACGAACAAAGAATCATAAACACGACCAGCCTCGTCTGCTTCAATCTTCACGTCGATCCCAAAGTGAGTCTCGAAAACCCTAAGCCTTTTCAGCTCCTTCAGCATCTCACCGTAAGACAGAAGACCGTCCTTGTCGGTATCAAGTTCAGCAAACAGATCGCTCACTGATACGTGAAAGGCCTCTTCGTCCTCCACGAAGTTGACTATTGTGGAACCGTCTAGAATTTCTACGCTCATATTTTTGCCTGTAACTGAGAAAAAGGAATATGAATGTGTTTGTGTTTGAGGATGAGAATTAGGTTGGAGATGTTGGAGCCATTATATAGAGATTGGAGATAAAAGTGTGGTTACAGTGATAAGTAGTTTTTGTTGGAAAACACGCAATGCTTTTCTTTCTGAGTACCAACCTTGAATGGTTTGTGACCGTTGGCCGAGGTTTTGTCAAAGTTTCTTAATTTCTAGGCAATTCAACACCGACTTACTTTTTTGATTCCTATGGATGCAATTTTATTGTAACTATTGGGATACCGCTCTGTTTTCAATATATATTTTTTATTTTATTGTGAAAAAAATTACAAATTTTAAGAAGTATTAATATATATTCTTTTAAATAAGGAAAATGGCAATAAAATTCATCCAATTAAATAAATGATAATTTAATTCTTCAAAATGTTATTATTTCAATGAAATTCTTATAAACCTCTTTGCCAATAATTTTTTTAGAAAAAAGACTATTTTATCTTTATGAAAATAATAAAACCCAATTATAATTTTTTTAAGAATCACAACTTTATCTGTAAATCATCATAAGAGTTAATAAAAAATCACAACTTGTCAAGTGTAATTTTTATTATTGAAAAAACAAGCTCCAATTACAACTTTTAGTTAAGGAATAACAATTTTATTCTATGATTGCAAGAATTGAATAAAAAATCACAATTTATCAAGTGTTTTTTATTTTGAAAAATAAGTTTCAAGATAAAAAAACTCTATTTGTAATTTTTATTAAAAAACCACAACTTTTCTCAAAAAAATTGCAAATTTGAATAGAAATCATAATTTTTTAATAAGGAAAATAATCTTTTCTCTAAAAAAGCTATTTGATAAAGTGGTCTTTGGAGACTTCATTAGTATTATGACATTTTGAGGGACTAAATTATCATTTATATAATTGGAAGAGATTTTGTTGTCATTTTCCCTTAAATTATCTATCACAATAGATGATATCATTAAATTATTAAAGGAAAAAATAAACATTAATTACAAGTACATTTAAGTATAATATTTTAATTTTGACATGATTATCATGATCAACTAATTTTCTTAAATTATTTGAGTTCGTTTTGAAACTGTCTCCTGTCTTCGAAATGGAGGGAGTAACTATGAAAAATATGTATAATTAAGTACTTTGATGTATAATATAAAAAAATATTAAATGGCAATTTGGATCGTACATTATAGGTTCCATAACATCTGTGACTTTATAAACTTGTTTTTGGCACCAATGTTCTCTTTCAACATTTTCCAACAGTGCAATATGACACATGTTATTCAAATATTAACTTTTACAATTAATTAGATAAAAATTAAGAAAAAACTTCAAAAATAAAAAAAAATACCAAGAAATTACTCCTTTCTGTAACATTTTAGATCATTATTTATAATTTTTGAGTCATTTTATAATTTTTAGTTTATTTTCTAACTATTTTTTATCAACTAATAATGGTATGGTTGATATTGTATTGCTTTCAGAGATTAATGACAACATCACACTAAAAGTAAATTTATAGTGCCCAAATACTTTTTGACATATAATTTAGGATTCAAATAACTGTACAAAAAATATGACATACTATTGGTTAATTATTTAAGTTTCAAAATGAGCATAAATTGCTAAAAATCACCTAATTATAGCAATAAAAAAAAAGGAGTATGACCAGTAAGGACTTCAAAAGAAAGTTAACGTCGAATTATGATTTTTTTTAGTACTAAAGTTTTCAAACTCAGTGCTTTGTCTTTCATGTTGCAGTACTGGAATTTTTAACTTGTCATTATCTTTTACACGTTGTTTACTTGTCATTCTGCCACCGGTAAAAAAGATAATTTTTTGGTTGAAAAACTTAGAAAAAACATAGCCGGTGGAGCAACCTCCGAGAAAAAGGTTTACCAACGAGCGCCTGAAAAATCAGTGGGTCTTAAAACTGTGGTCCGAATCACAAGCATCAGACTGACCGTCAATGGAGCCAAGTGCCAACTATAAAGAGACCTTTATATACTATACATACATACATACATACATATATATATATATATATATAAAGTCACCAATAAAAGTTGAGTTGAAGAGCTGGATTTAAAGACCCTATTAATAAAAATTTAAATTTTAAAAATAATTTTTTAAAAATAATCGGGTTTGAAAGCTTGACATTGATAAGTCTTGTTAAAAAAGCTTAGGTAGAGGCAGCCTTTCAAATTCTGTTATTTTTTTTTTTGGTGGAATACCTATTTGAAATTAATGACTTGCTCACTTGATCCTATACACATTATATTATTATTAATTTTAATTTATTTTAAAATTAATTTAATATAATTTAACAATATCAGTGTATAGTATAAAATTTTTGATATTTTTTATTTTTTATAATTATTATGTTTGTGTATTTATAAAAAACAAAATTTTTTTAATCAAGATTTAAATTTTTATTACTAGACTTCTAAATATGTGTTGTTTAATTTCTAAAAAATTATAAAAATTTTAATTTTTTAATTTTAAAATTTTTAATTAATTTATAATGTTTAATTTTATTTTAATTTTTTTTTATTTTTTTAAAAAAAGCTTGCAGGTCCATCCTTAAACCTTTCATATAAAAATCGGACTTAAAAAATTAAGTTCAAAACGAAAAATCAAATTTCAAAGTTTAGGCCCTTATAAGCTGAACCTACCTGTGGGTTCAGCTCTATACATATGTGTAATAGTCAATGCTACATGTGTTCCTCTTTTCTCGTGCCAAAGATTGAAAGCTTCGAATGGGAATATTCTAAGTTTATTCCGATTTGTTCTTTGACATTCCTATACATGTATGAATTAGCGTTCTTTTCTAATCTTATTATTATATTACTGCATAACACTTTCTAAAAAGATTTTTTTTATCCTTAATCTGAGATACTTGATTTAATATGAATCACAATTTTATAATATTTTTCTCTATATAAATTTATTAACAATAAAAAATAATATAATGTAAATTTAAAAATTTTCATTTCAATAAGATTCTATTTTTAAAATAAATATATTATTTTTTATGGTAATTGAAAATCACATCTGACAGCATGAATATCTCCCGAGAAAATACAAGTACACGCACGGATGCAATATAGTGTACTACCAAAGAAACAAGCTTTATTTAGTATTCTCTGTCGTGTACTCCCATGGACTAAAATATAAATTATTATTAATTAATTTATGCTTTTAAAAAAATATTAGTTAAAATTTTGATTTTTTAATTTTTATATCTTTTCGATCATACTATTAAGTATAATAAACATAACATTTTACTTATTTAAAGCATTCTCATTAATTACTCAATAAAGTAAGGTATAATTAGAATAAATGTATAATACTTATACAATGACCAATATTTTAAACCAAACAAAACTTTTAAAAAATGACTTACATTGTAATTTGGAGAAAGCATATTGTAAGGTATGTTTTAGAAGAGATTCATAATACAAAAACAAAGTAATATATATTAGGTTCTTATAACTTTCAAATGTAAAGAGATTAATTATCAAGGGTCAGTTTGCCACAATGTAAAAGGATTAAAATCCACTCTTACAAGATAACTTCTCAAGTATTTTCATGTTTTTATAGCTATGAGTTACTCACTAATGGAAACAAACATATTTAAAACCGGTTAAAAATAATCACCTAAACCAGTTCAACAATCAGTTTAGAAAAAAGGATATTATTTTTATTAACTAATTATTGTAAAGAAAAAAAAAGAATGAGAGAAATGAATAAGATTGTCTGATCTGGTATGTGTATAAATACATTTTTTTTCGAAAAAAGGTTACAATTTTGATAACATCAACACAATTAGACTAATTTGATTTCTTCAATAACATGCATGTGAATGAGTTCGTTTTAAAAGTGAGTTATGAATACAGCAATAGTGAATCTCCTCCCTCCTCTTCTTGTATAAGAGGAAGTTTACAACTTTCTCTATAAAGAGAAAAACTCCCGTACTTTCACTCATGTTCATATATATATATATATATATATATAATAAAACATTTAAGTGAGTTAGGTTCTTGGGACTTATTAAAGTTGAGACATGTCTTTGGGTACATTAGCACCAACAAAATTCTTACATTAGCAACATAATTTGATCTCACAATCTTTTGAGTTATGAGTCAATTTTTTATCAATTGAACTAATTTTTGTTAATCATTCATGCTTTATAAAGGTATGAAAGCACTTGCACCTCTTTTTAATTATAATAAAACTCTTTAGTAAACTAAATAAAATTAGTGTGAGTGGTGAGGATCTTATTATTTAAACATGAGATATGGTATAGTTTGAATATCAACTCTTGTATATATAATAATTTAATTGGAAGAGAGTCACTATATACTCTTAATATTATGAGAGAGATAATTTTTGCTGTCAGTGAAACCTACTCATTATGTTTACAAAAAAAAGTTAATTAGTATTATGGTGGTGCTTTGTCTACTTGTAATCATGCACCGTCTATCCTAATCCCCTACACTATGCTTATATAAGGAGATTTTAGTTTCCTTGTATGACAAAACCCATTGGAAAATAAAACTTGTACGTGTCAACATCCTTTTCCACTTAGAATCCCCGACAAAGGATAGCACATGTTGTAAATTGATGCTAGTAATGACTTTTGAAAAGCTTTATTTTCATCAATAATGTCGTCACATCAATAATAAAATTTAATTATTCTATAACGTTATATATTATGAATCAAATTTTATTAAGTGGGTCAATTTTTGTCAATAGCATTAGTGTGGTACTAAGTATTTGCCAACAAAGCAACCACCTTGTCAAACCGAAATTGGGGAACATGGTATAATTAGTGGAGAATGAGAAATAATCAGTGGATTTGCGTGATTGCATGTTACTCAATAGAAATGTCTCTTTGTTTTTATTTACAAACATTTATTATATTTTTTTAAATTATGAATATGTTTCCTTTTTTTTTTTCTTTTTCCTATACTTGAAGAAGAAGGGAGTATATTATAAAGTTAGTGTACTGTTCATTTGTTCAATGCCCATGGTGGGCAACGTTTTTCTTCGGTGATTGACTTCCACGCGTCGACACTCCGCCAACTGATTTTGAGCATAGAGCAGCCCACTGGCTTGCAAAAAGGGGTGCTCGCACTTGATCCCGCCCCCAGGTTTCTTCTAATAGCACAATAATACCTTAATTTCTGGTTTATGCTCTCAAAAGGGGTCACAATATCAATGAGTCCACAAGTTCAAGCGTAAATTATGCTGAGGTTCCCCCTCCTTAATTCTTTTTAATAGTCTTAATTTGTCACCCTTTTTATACTAAAATACCCTTATTTATTAATTATGATAATAGGAGAATAACAATTAAGTCCTGAGATAAATTAATTTTTATTTTCATTCTCTTTTAAAATAATTATTTAATTTAATATCTATTTTAAATAAGATTGTTTTTAATAAAAAATCTTTACAACCCACTCATTTTGGCAAAAATAAAAAAAGAATATTTATTCACAGTTATCACAGTTCTTCTGACAGTTACAATGCAACTGCATGCGGGAATGAATAAAGTAAGTCGGTGCATGTTTGTCTTGGAATTGAAAAAAGGGGGGGGGGATCATGGAGTGTTTCTGAAAGAATCAATTAATTTAAAGTAAATTTCAAATGTTAAACTTAAATAATTTATAAATTTATTTTTTAATTTTTTTAATTTTATTTTAATAAATTTATAATTTATTTTTAAATTTATATCATTAAAAAAATAAATATGTTAAAATTTAAAATATAAATTATAAATTTATTATAATGAAATTATAAAATTGAAAATCAAATTTATAAATTTAATTTTTCATTTAGAATTTGATTTGAATTAATTGTTCCACTGAGACCTCTCTCATTCTCTTTTGAAAAAACTTTGACAAAAGCTCAACCAACGATCCCAAGCCACACAACATTTCTGCTCCAATCTATATAAATGCCTCCGACATCGATCTCCAACCTTAATTCTCATCATCAAACACAAACACTCACATTCAGACTCCTTTTTCTCCACTAAAGGCAAAAATATGAGCGTAGAAATTCTAGACGGTTCCACAATAGTGAACTTCGTGGAGGACGAAGAAGCCTTTCACGTATCAGTCAGTGATCTGTTTTCTGAACTTGATACCGACAAGGACGGTCTTCTTTCTTATGGTGAGATGCTGAAAGAGTTGAAGAGGCTTAGGGTTTTTGAGACTCATTTTGGCATCGACGTGAAGATTGAAGCAGACGAGGCTGGTCGTGTTTATGAGTCAATGTTTGTGCAGTTCGATCATGACTTGAACGGAAGAGTTGATCTGAGAGAGTTCGAAGCAGAGACGAAGAAGATGATGATTGCTATGGCTCATGGCATTGGCTTTGTTCCTCTTCAGATGGTTCTCGAACCTGATAGCCTGCTCCTGAAAGCTGTTCAGAGAGAGTCCATGGTTCCACTTGCGGCTTAATTACTCTCATTCTCTTCACAAAATGAAGATCCAATTTATGTTCGTGGATCAGTTTTCAAAAAGTTTTAGATTTTAATTTTTTCTTGACTTATTTTAGCTCTCTATCGTCATCTGTCATTTTTATCATTTTCAATCCAGCGAAAAAGTACTGATGTATTGTGATTTTGTTTATGACAATTATCCGATTCCATTTTGGTTGTAATTTTCAGTTTTATTTTGAATACTTTATGAGAAAAAAAGTTTAATTGATTTGCTTGTTCAGTTTATTGCTCTTCTATAACGAGTTTTGGGGAAGGTCAACTTTATATTTATATTTATCCACAATTTATATGAATAATCTTGATGATACCTCAAATAATTGTGTACATATATCTGCTGGGGCCTATTGTTACTGTTGTTATATATTTGGGTTTTGGACTATGGAAAAGTCAAATTTATATTTATGTACGATTACAATGTGGTTGGCGGTCGATGTGCGAAAGCGAATTATTCTTTATTTTTAACATATCTTTTTTTTTTTGGGTTGTCAAGGTATTCTCATGTCAAGTTTGAGTCCTAAATATGTTACAACTATATTAAATACTTATTGAGAGAGCTTTGCTATTAATATAATTGGCTAGCAATTATAAGATTAATTTCTCAAAAAATTTGAATACTATATTTAAGAGTTTGTTCTCTTTCTAAGAGATGCACATCTTTAAGAATTGAACTCTGACATGATACTTAAATAGATCAGACTGCCACCATCTGTATTACATTCACTTAATTTTTTATTACATATCCTTTATAATAACACGTGTAGCTGATACTCTTAACTAGTTCCCTCCATTTTTAAATATAAGTAAAGTTTAACCAAAGTTCAGAGAAGTTTAATTAGTTAACCATAAATGTTCTGAAATGAATAGATTGGACTGAAGTCTTAGGGGTTACTATGACATCGTATTATTAACTAATGAATACCTTGCTGATCTGTTGTTTAATAGTCTCAGTGCAAGCTAACAAGGTTTGTTTTTTCCCACTTCAAACAAATAAATGACGAGTCAAGTGGCATCCATTCCATTTCGTTGTTGTTTTTTTTTTAAAAACTAAAGCATGCATGTGATAATGTTTACCATTATTAATACAGACCGAAAGCTTTTTTAAGCTAACAAATGGCTAGATAATAATAAGCTTGTATATATATATAGCTTATGACAATAATATTTGTTGTCTAGCTAGCTGAGGTTAACATATCTAAAACTTGTGACACAGTTGACTAGCCAACGTTAACATATTTTTTGAATGACGAATACCTAGTTAGAATGTCAAGTCATATGATACCATAAACATGATATCACATGTCTCAATAAAAAAAGAAGGGATGCAAATTGTCTCACATTATTAAACTTTAATCAACGTCCGAATTGCTCCTGTGCAAATACTCCCAAAACAAATTCTCTTTAATTAAGGATTAATGTGAAAACTTTTTCAGCAGGCAAGTCACATAAAATCTAAGGACCTCAATTTACTTGTTTAATGCCATCCAAGGGCCCATTTATTTAAGATTAAAAAATAAGTTATTTAGGTTCAAATCCTTGATCAAAGAGATATTCACATTCAATACTTAACTGTACCTCAAACAGAATTGTTTCCAATAAGATGAAGAATAAAAAAAGTGATTTTTAGATAGTTTAAATTTTTTTATAAAAAAATACTTATTTTGCAGAGATGTTATGAAAAATAGACATTATTTTATGTTTGATTATAATAATAAAAAAGTGATTATTAATTAATTATTTTTAGATTTTATATTATCTTTAGGAATTTTTGTTTTATGAAAATAATTTATTATTTAATTATTTTCAAACTTTAAGATATCTTAGTATATTTCCACATTTTTACCATATTTTCTCTCATCTACTTTTCATGCAGATATGGCAGAGTATATATCTTGATGTTTAGTAGGTGAACAAATATACTTTCGTGAACAAGGTGCGTATACTTCTTCTTGTTTTTTTTTTTTTAAATGAAGTCAATTTAAATAAAAAAAACAGTAAACTGATCAGTGCAACCATAAGGGCCTTTTTTTTTTTGGCCAAACCATAAGGGCCTTTAGAATAAACACTAAAAACCCATAGTAACAAACAGAGTAACGTTCTAAACAAACAGAGTAACGGAACCAACATCGAAAACCGAAGACAAACCCAAAGAGAAACAGCGAAGCAAAATACGGACATTTTTTTAAATAAAAAAATTTTAAAATTTATTTGAATATGTATTTGTTGTTTAATTATTTCTAAATAAAAAAATTAAAACAACTTCAAGTTATTTTTATTTTATGTTTTTTATTTTTAAAATACACTATATTTAATTATTAAAAATTATAATTATCTTGATAAATTTTTATTATTAATCATCATTATTAACTACTTATATCTATCACCATAAATTTATTTTTAATTTTAAAATTATTTTTAATTGATATTATAAAAATGATTTTATTTTATTTTGTTTTCAAAAATGATATTAAAAACTGTATTATAAAATAAGTTTTAAAAGCAGAAAATAAGAATATAAACCAAACAGGCTTGCAACATTGCAATATTTCCAAACACAGACAAATTTTGTTGATGCTCGCAAATAATAAATAAGTAACCAGTCAGAGACTGATCCATGACAAGTTTTGAAAAGCGCAGCGAGCAAGAGAGAAAATTGATTTCCTTGAAACCTGGAAATCAACTTGATAAGAAACATTCCTTTGGATTTGAAATTCCAAACTTGTACAAGCTTTGGCTTTAAAAGAACCTTATCTGTTAAAAAAAAAAAACATTGAACATCTTAACAAAAACAAGAAACCCAGACCAACGACTCAAAAACCAGACGACGATGCGCGAACACCCTCCAAAAAGCTGCAGCGCTGGTTGACGGACCTTCATGAGGCTGCGATTCATGAAGGCCCCTCATGTTATCATGCATGAAGAAGGAGTTTTTTTGGCTGAAACTCCGTCAAACCCAGAAGAAGAATCATGCTCTGTTTCTGGTTCGTAAAACAGGATAAATTTCCTTTTCCGGTGTGCTGAAGCAGATGTGGGTTTACTTCTTGTACTAAAAAAGAAAGTCATTAAGATGTAAAATACTGAAATATAATAAACGAGAGGTTTTGATAAAATATTACTGCATTTTTGCTGGAAGTTAAGTTATTTAATAGTTTTTTTTTCCCTCCACGAGTGTAACTCTAAATTGATTATTATTTGAAAATGAATGGAGTGATGTGATATTCCTTTCAATAATAATTAAAAAAAATACACAAGTCCCATTCCCCCCCACCCCAAAAAAAAAACTCATTCCATTTAATATTGTAAAATACTTTTCATTGAAGTACGTCTCTTTAATAGTTAATTTACGCACTTTTATTATTTTTATTTTTATTTAATAAAGTATCTCAATTAAAATTATTTATTAATTATATTCTTTAATTAAGAGTAATTTTTGGAAAAACCTCATTTATCTTGAAAGACCCAAAAAGCATGGTTTTAAAAGCTATCTGAAGTAGCTTCTCAAAATAATTAAAAATGTAATTTTTTTTTCTTCTAGATTTTGATAATTTTTTTTCCTGATTCTCAAACAAACATTATATAGTCTCACAAAATAAATTTTTTTTCCAAGAACAGGCCATAAAGAATTTGTTAAGATATTAATTAATTTTTTAAATATTACTCATTGTTAAACTCATTAATTATGAGAGAGAATATAATATATATTTAAAAAAATTTTCATTTAAACATAAATAAAATTGGAAGTTTCCACTGACAACAAAGCTTCGAGATCACGATCCTAATGCTTATTGGAATCCAAAGCTTACCGTTGTAGATTTGATTCGATTATCTTCATTCCATCTCTTTTCTCCTTTGAAATTTCTGTTTTCTGAACTTTTATCAATTGAGCATTTATAAAGCATGAATTCAGTTTCTGTTGATGATGTAAGGATTACATATATGCTTTGATCGGTTGACCCATCATCTTAAGGGTGATTTGCATGTGATTGATTGATTCAATGCTCTATTTTGTTGTGAATTTCACATTAAAATATAAGTGTTTTTTTTTTAAGCACATGTTTGGGGGATTAATATCTTAAAGCTAGCTAATTGCACTCAATAAATTGCTTGCTTGTCATATCACTGTAATTTTTAGTTAGCTAATTATATAATTGAGTTTCTTATGATTAATTCCTGTGTTTATTTTCATTCAAAACCCATTACTTTTGGATGCTTTAATTTCAGCCATATATAATGCAAATTTAACCAAATCATTCAATTCTACACCCTTCGGCAGTCGTGGTTCTACTATCCAAAACACCAAATTTACAAGAAACAAAGATAAAGTGAACTTCCTAGAATCTATAATAATGCTACGGTATACATTAAAATTTGAGGATATGAAAATGAAAAATATATGAAACACCACATTGAAAAAACAAGTACATATTTCCCCAACATCGGAACATAAAATGCTCACTTTATTTGCAAGATGTTGAGAACCTTCACATTTTGCCCATTTTCCATTTCAAGTATGTTTCCACAATGTCCGATCCACAAAATTCTTTTACCACAGGCATGGTTGCTGGCACATCCAATTGGAATGGTTTATCAATTTCATCTGAGTTTTTCCATGAAAGAAGCTGTTTTCTAGCTTCTTTGATTGCTGCTCTAATAGCACAGTGAACCACAGCTGCTAGAAGTAGCGGTGGCTCGCCGGAAGCTGCAAACACAAAATTTGAAGTATCTTTAAGTATTAGGGTTCTGTCACTAGAATTTAGGGTTTAAGAAAACCTAAAATTGGAATAACTTAGAAGAATGAAGTAAACCCATATTTCAGCCTTTATACCTTCCTTTATTTATGATATTGCTGAAGAGAGTTTTCTTACAAAGCAATAACAAGTAACTTAGTTCAATCTTCATGATAAAACTAGCTAGAGAATAATTGTAAGAGATAGGGAAAAAAAAGACTTTAAATATATGCATTCCACAACTTAAACAATTATACTCAGTTGTTTTTGGTCTAACTATTGGAGAGAGATACATTGATTTATCTAGCTTCAATTATTTGTTCCAAAATAACAAGGCACTGTTAAATGTTTGGTAACCAGATATTTCATTCTTCATTAGAATATCGTTATGGTGTCCATTTACCTTAATGTATACCTATTTTGATAACTATGGAATCATTTAACAAATATATAATATAAACTTAAACCTAAATCTTTTTAAGTTGATAATCAATGGAGTGAAGTTGAAGGTCTATACTCAATATTATAAGAATACAAACACTTTTATGTTTAACTTCACCAAATTCAACTCCAAGGGATCTGTTCTACACTATTTAGCATGCATATACGTAAGTACCAAATAATTTAATTTTGAATAGCAATAGTTCATGGATAAAATCCAACACCAGAATATGCTTGATTTATACAACAATCTTCAACAGACATCAAAGAAAATTCTAAGCAGAGAAACAAATTAAAGGGTGTTAATTAGCATAGAGATTCATTTTACCACATTTCCACTATCCTAATATCTACAGAACTCTTAACTATTTTATAAGTCTGCTCTCTTTAGGGGGGAAAATTAAAGGTTACTAATTTGCATACCTAATATGCATTTTTATGGTTAGAAACAAATAATTTGGAAAATTTGGAAGTAAGAATTTTGAGAATTTTTGCCATACCCTTTGAAGAGAGAATGCGATGCTGGTTATGTCCACTGTTGAGGACTTCAACATTGAACTGTTTAGGTATGGTGTCTAATGTAGGGATTTCATAATTCCAAGTTCCATCTGCTAAGACTAATCCTTCTTGATTTGTTTCGTATTCTTCAAGCATGAAAAACCCTACCCCTTGCACAAATGCTCCTTCAATCTGCAACAAGCATTAAAAATGACAATGTAAAATGAGGAAACTTCGAAATCTGATAACTTTGTTTCATTCTATATGAGCAAAAATACTCATTAAGTTTGGTCATTATGTGAAAGTTTTGTATTCATCAATTAATCATTATGGATGAACAAAAAAAAAAAATAGTCACAAAAAAATCCATTGTTGATCCCCTTATAAGTAAATTGATTTGTGGTGCCAGAAGCCCAGAACAAACCCTGTACAGGCATATAATTAGTTGCATATTCCCAGCTCATTCTCATGGTTCATGGAAGGATCATCTTACTTTTTAACATTTTTCTTTCTTTAGAGTTTTAGTTTTATTTCAAATTAATTGCTATTCTAAAATCGAATAAATTATTAATTATTCTTTTTTACAATATAACCCCTTATTGATTCCTAATTTTACAGCTAGAGAATTAATATTAATGTATTTTTCCTTGTCATTAAAAAATAATAAGTATTTTAGTCAACTGAGTTTTAAATTTTCTATATCTAAACTACTTAATATTAATTCTTGTTAACTAGACACATTTTTCATGGATGACACTGAGCTTGAACCAGAATTATTTCAAAATAAGAAAGTGATAGATACGAAATATTAGTTGCCTACCTGTCCCAAATCTACAGCAGGATTAAGACTTTTCCCACAATCATGGATAATGTCTGTTAGTAGAATAGTTGTTTCTCCTGTCAGAAGATCTATTTCCACCTGCAAAATATTCTCTGATTAACCTTTAGCAAAGAATTATTGATAATATGATTCAATAATAAAACTTTGACAATAATTTCAAATACATTATTTGAGATAGGTAAACCATTCGTGATCTTTAGAAAATACCACTCTTTCAGTAAGAAATTGGATAACGAATAAGCCTACCTCACTCACTGCAACACCATAACTGAGGTAATTATTGGTAGTATTGTCAGGAAAATAGAATGAAGTTGCTGATAAGTTCACAGCTTGCAAGTGTGCAGCTGCACACAAGAAACATTGTTTTTAATATAAGTTTTTAAAATATAAAGTAGATATAATTTTGGCAAAACTTGAGTAAAATTTGTCTGAGTTCAGTAAAATTCAAGAAAGGTGCATATGCATCCAGGTGCATGAATATACTTGCAATGTAAGGTATATAATAACAATTACCACATACATGTCTATAAAACTCACCCACATTATCACAATAAGGAAATAAATTTTTTTTTTTTTTTGAGACTTCCAGTATTTACCTGAGAAATAAGTGTTTCCCAATTGACAGAACCCACATCCTTCTGCAACTTGTCCTTGAGCGGCATCAGTCTCTCAACCAAGACACTGCAACTAAGCCTAATAGCTTCACAACTTGACTCTGATGTAGTACTACCTCCAGTTAGTCCACCTTGAATCATGCTCAATGAATCAGCTTGTATGACACGTATTTTATCCAAGAGATCTTGAGATCCGTCGCATTGGATTGAACTAAGAGCATATGCAGCCATTTGTTTCACCTTAGTCCACAAACCTTGACCCATTTCAATCCCTCCAACTTCAACAACAACTGACCCATCACTCAAAATACTTGTTCTTCCGGGTGATGGTCTCACACTCAGTCCATACACAGCAGGCACACGAGATATACCTCTTTTCTTCCAAATGTTATTCCTATTAAATTCTTTCACAGCTTCACTCTTTTGGTCATACCTTGCAGAAACAGCTAACTTGTTCCATATTGAAACCAAGGTATAGTCAAGAGGTTCACCTGCAGAATCATTGTAGAAAGTACACAGACTTTTGTAACTGTGGAAATTAATGTTTCTCACAGTATCTACATCCATTGAAAGTGTAGATGCCACATGTTCTATTATAGCTTCAGCAATATATGATCCTTGAACATCCCCAGGGGCTCTCATTGTAGATCTGCTAGGAAGATTAGTCTTGCATACTTTTATATCAAAAGATAGAACGCCCCAATCATATTTTTTAAGTGCACTCCCTAAAGTATGTGGGATTATTGGAGATAGATCAGGATATATCCCTGCATCTATCAATATCTTAAGTTCTAAAGCAGTAATCTTCCCATTACTTTTAAATCCAACATTGTATGTTATCTTCATAGGATGCCTTCCTCCAGCCATTTTCATGTCTGTTTTACGATTCATATACATCTTTACCGGGCGGCGTAATTTGTGTGCTGCAAGTGCACATGCAGTAGCAATCTGAAAATTTTGATTGTGAGTACGTAAACTAAACAATCCTCAACACTATATATGTGTGTGTGTATATAATATCCACTTACTTGTGTTGAACTATTGATAGAATTCTATTGTAACCTGATGCATTAGGATTATTTGTCTTACAGAAAGTCATAATAAGGACATATTTTAAATATAGATATAATAATGAAGAAAGAATATGAAAAGAATAATAGGGATACAAAACTAGATACTCACCGGAAAGGCTTTTGTGAATTTTCCACCAAAACCACCACCAATCCTTCTTGTAATTACACGAACATTATGCTCGGGAATATTTAAGCATCTTGCAATAATAGATTGTGCATGCTCTGGCCCTTGACATGAAGTGTAAACCACTAAGCAATTGTCTTCATCTGGTATAGCAAGTGCCGTTTGTGTCTCCATGTAGAAAAAGTATTGAGACCCAAGTTTAATCTGGATTTCAAATTATTCAAATAAATGGACAAAAATGTCAAAATACCAAAAATAAGGACACCAAACTAATATGCAAACTTATACCTGATATGTGACATGGAAAAATTTTGTTGTTAGATGACAAAGAATATGCTTAATATATCATTAATTCAACATTCATTTATTCATAATAAATCTTAAGGTTTATAATTAGATCTGAACCAAAGGTGATGAAACAAAAAGGGATGAGTACTTTATTAAAGAAAATACTCAGATTACTTTAACCAAAAGAGCAGTTATCTATACATGTATTTTTGTTTAAAGAATGTTAGTAGTTAGCTAGATAGTGAGTTAGAATTTGTTATGTGTCAAAGCTATACATAAATGATAGCACCTATCGTTCAATGAAATCATCTCACTCTTCTTTAGCTGCATGTATGTGTTAGATTAATGTACCTCAGCAGAAGTAATCTTGTGATCAGCTTTTGACATTCCTTCTGATACATCACCAACTGTTGTGGATAGAATATAGGAGGAATTTCAAAAAGACTAGATCTTTCAACAGCCTCTTCCATAGATAGAATTGGTGATTCGAGATTGCCGAATTCATATTCAATAATTGCAGTGTTTGCAGCCATATCTGCAGCTTTTTGAGTATCTGCAACCTAAACTCAATCATGTAGGAATGGTAAATAAGATAGGATCACCCTTATATGCTAGACCAAAATGAGGGAATCAAGTACTCACCACAAAAGCAATACGATCACCGATACATCTAACAATCTCATCTGCAAATAAAGGTTCAGCACCAAATATAGTCTTTGAGCCAACATTTTCCCCACCTTTAGGGATATCATTACTTGAAATGATTGCCCTAATTCCATCTAGCTGGGAGAGCTTTGTACTCTTTACTTTTGCCAAAGGTTTTGTACTATAAATAAATGCTCCATGTAGGCAATTTGTTGGTGAAGGAATGTCATCAACATACACTGCCTCACCTGTGATTTAGTTGTAAAACATGTACTTCTTAATTCAATGATATTTTAACATATAAATTTGAACACATGCAGTGATGAAACAACCAAAAAGAGAACTTCAACTTAGTTTTTTGGATGTATACTAGTTGAAGCATTGAAAGTGAATTATAGGCTTTTGTTTCTTATTCATGGTCAGCTCGATTGTCTTGATTTTTTTAAAGAATGTGTATATAAAGTTCCTTCAAATCAGGAGCTTAGGAAGCTGAATTCAATCATAGGAACTTATACTTCAAATAAATGGTAATTAATGAATGTAGAATGCAAATCATGAAATCATCAAGAGCAGTGGTTCAAACTAACAGAACATGATTGAGGTGTTTAAATCAGTAGTTTTACTGGTAGATGAGTCAAGAAGTTAGTGATAGAATGCTAAAATTGCATACAACAAGAATTTCTGGAATAACTATTACATCTTAACCATTACAGAATTGTTGGCATCAAAGATGGAATGGAATTTTTTGCATTTTACTACTTTCAAATGCCATAAATATGAAACGAAAAGAGGTTATCAAATGATTTTTTAACTGGAAAGTAGGAAAAAAACCTGAAGCTTGTAATGCAGCCCCTAGTTTTGTTATTGGCTCACCAATGGGACGATACTCATCACTTACTTGAAAGTCTTGTTTTCCTAATGATAGTAAATCAGGAGCTTTATCATGATGAACATGGCCATTACTCTCTTTTATGTCAATCAAAGGGCTTAAAAATGTATGAAGAAAGCCAACTGCCAAGCTTGACCTATAAGAGATTCTAGAAGTTCCATCTTCTGGTACAACACTAACTTTGAGCAAGTCGATAGCCTCATATAAAATACCAACACTCAACAACTTTCCGACCAGTAGCTCCTCAACTTTTCTTGCTCTTATTGCATGTTTGGTCCCAAAAGCACCAAAGGAAAGCCTGCAATTATCTATCACATTCCCTTCAAAATCTTTACTTGGAGAAACCTCAACCAAGAAAGCTGCATTCAAATAAGACAGTACATTTCCAAGTGGGCGAGGAGCAGCTCTAAAAGTTTCAAAGAGAATTTTACTTTTGTGTTCTTCAGGATCACTTTTACTAGATTCCCATCTTGGTATTTTAATACTTAAAAGCACGCTTTGCAATCCTAATGGTGGTCGTTCCAAAAACTCTTGCAATGTAAGCCATTCAAATTTTGTACCAGCCATTATATGAACCATCGTATCCACAGCAAGAAGTATTGTGGCTAAATCAGAAGGAAAATGATTCTTCTGAGCCATCACTAGATTGCCACCTACGCTGGCCGTGTTCCTTATAAACCCTGAGGCTATTTTGCTCATGTGATCAGCAATTCTTTGAAGTATCATATCAAAGTCAGAGAGAAACTCACACTTGCTCTTTGTCTTTAAAGCTTCAATAGCCTTAAATATAGCTACTGTTGCTCCAATCTCAATTCCTGCGGCATCCCTTTTTATTTTTGAGAGCTCAGGAATTCCCTTCAGATTAATATACTTGTCATATCTTTCTGTATCTTTGTAATAACCCATTCCTGTATTACTCACAACAAGCTTTATCTTGGTTCCATCACTATTGTGCGGTTCTAGCATGCCTTGAAGCTCCTTTAGACTAACAGGACTGAGCCAACTTTGTTTTTCTGAAGCCATGAACACATCAGGCTTGATCTCCCTCAAAAACTCAGGAAATTTTCTCTTTTTGTGGTGACGATCATATTTAGGCAACCTACTTATCTTTACATCAATGCTTTCTCCCTTCCCCCAGAAAGAGTTTAACCCCAAATCCTCCATATCAACATCAGCACCAAAACTTTTACAGGCATCAGAAAGTGGTCGATAGCCGGTACAGCGACAAAGATTCCCAGAAATGGCTCTTTCAACCTCAGAAGCTGTGGCTTTTGAGAAACCTGAAGGAGGCTCGGGACGATTGGTCTTTTCAGCATTCATAAGAGCTCCAAAAGAGAAACACACATTCCAGGAGTGCAAAATCCACACTGAGTAGCATGGAACCCTGCAATTCTTTCATGAATTGGATGGAAGCCATCTTTACTATTTCCAAGGCCTTCACTGTAGTTATGGAACATCCATGTATGCTGCAAAGTAGTGTGAGACAAGAACTTGCTGTGAAATCCTCAATTTGGTCATGCACAGGATCGTATTTGGATATTAAAACTAGACAAGCACCACAACCACCTACAAACCATAAAGATTAAATCATGAAGTGAGAAGTTGACTAAATTTGAAGACAAGAGAGAAAGAAAAAAAATTACATATAAGTCCCAAATAAGGAACTTAATTACAAATAAATCTCGAAATTTTATAACAATGCAACCATGTTCCTTGGGATCAATGTAATTTAGTAATTTACTATGGGTGTAAAAGATCACTTTGCCTCAACTTCAAACTTGTCCAGTCGTAAATCAAGAAATTTTAACTGTAAATTATGATTTTTCGATTATAAATTCACTATGACAAGTTGTAAACTTAAGCCCATAAAAATGTCATTTTCCTCTTATATGTACAACTGGTCCTCGTGATTTACCATTAAAATTTCGTAATTTACTATTGGACAGGCCAGAAGTTGGGGTAGTGTGGTCTTTCCACACCCATGACAAATTATAAGAAATAGGTCTCACAAGTCTTGACTGTAATTTTACAAATTCGTAGGACTTGTTTGCATGTAAATCCCTTATTTGAAACTCGTAGGTAATTTTCCAGAAAGAAACGCCTTAGACCTTGACCTTCATGTTCATATTAAAACTATCCATAAAAATAGATGAAGAATATGTGTATATACTTTCAATAAATTGTTTTAAACAACTTCTATTATAATATGAAGGAGAAAATAAACCACATAAGCCAACGAATAAATGAAAACAGGGAAGGGCAGTACAATCTATTCCCAGCTCCTAAGGCCCGAAATTATGATATACAAGGAAGTTTCAATATCTAAATTTTGTCATACCTCTGTTTCCTAAAATGCCCAATACGAAGAAGTACACCAACATTCAGATATTTCCCAACAAAAATAAATAAATAAAAATAAAAGCTCCATTAGGGAGTTCAACCATAGTAAGAACAGAGAGAAAGTCGTATAAACAGGGGAAGAGAGAATCGTCATTTTCTCAGTCTTAAGTGAGGCAAAAAAGAAATTAATGGGACAAAAAGTTTGACGTTGATTGATTAAAGAATGAATTAAAGGTATATAAACTTAAAATAAATCCGATCAAATTGACTTAAACTATTTTAATAAAAAGACATAATATATGCCTAAATCAGTAAAGTTAAACACCCGATTTCACAGCCATTCAACGTGGTATGCCCGAAAAAAAAAAAAAGAGAGAGAGAAAAAAGAAAAGAGAGGGGACAAAAAAATAGTGGACTTGAGACCTTTAAAATTAGAAAGAAGTAAAATCCTGTAAAAAGAAGAAGAAAATAATAAATGAAAGACAAAGACAAAACAAAGAAGTGAAAAAAAAAAAAGTAGTTAGAAGAATATTTAGAATATATGGAAAAAGTACCACGTTTATTCATCAAAGAATGGATTGAAGGTATATAAGTTTAAGCCTTTAAGGTAAATTCATTCTTTTAGTCTCAAGTGTGATGCTCTGTGTGATCAATATAGAATTAGTATATAACTCATGCCTTCATCTTCTCTTGGAGTAACCGTGCTCTGTTATTTTTCATTGCCAGCTCCTAAGGCCCCAAATTATGAATGAGCAGCTAGGTTCAGAGCCATAGAAACACTTTACACAAGCTAGTTTTCAACTGAAGAAAAGTCTCAGATTGATCTTTTCTTTTGGTCACTTCAAACGACCTATATCAAACATTTTGATGATGCTACATATCATCAGAAGATACACTGAGTAAGGTTCTTGATTATCTACTACGAAGGAGATGAACGCTAATAACTCATGAATTTAGGAGGATTCAAACAACATGAGTGACTGATGATTAAAGTATTATCAGTGTCCTTTCGCATCCAAGTTGACCCGACTAACCATTTTCAGAATCAAGAACTCACTACAAAATCAAGAACATGAAGATGATCATGAAACAGAGTGTGAGAGACAGACCTTCGCCGCAGCCGAGCTTGACGCTCTTAAATGGAGTGTGAGAACGCAAGAACTGAAGCACAGTGGTTGATGGGTCCACGCTTGAGAGCTCAAATCTCTCTCCATTTACAGCGAAAATCAAACTTTCTCTTCTTTCACCGTTCTCCTTCATATTATTTATGTTCAGATGAACCTAGAAGCCTGAGAACCAGAATGCTCAGCCTCCAGGGAAGTTCGTGCTAGTCCCACGCACTCTGTTTAAAGAAATGATAGAGCGATTAGCTTTGAGCCATTCATTTTCCATATTATCAGCTTTGAGCCAATCAAATATGCACAAGTCACATTTCTTACTTAAATTCACAGTTCATTCTCCCTAAATTACAAATGGAGAATCTTACCTACGGCTTACAGAACACAAAATTATACATTTAGGGCTTTATAAAATTTGAAAAATACACTGTAAGCATAAGATCCTTCTTACAAATTTTGTTGTAGATAAAAAAGCATATTTGTTCCTGTCTTAATAGAATATCCATACATGCAAAGCACCATATTCACAAATCTCAACTCAACATTTATAAATACATAATAATGAACATTAACTTAAATTATATTATTTCAATGAAAGTATATTATTCATTATGGACTTTATATTATATAAATGTTACAAGTTTATATGTGTTCATTATGTTGAGAATTGATAGATATCATGTTATGAATTCATAAGTATTGTGTTGTTCATCATTTGTTTACTTGTACATTTTACTTCAAGTTAAATTATATCTACCAAGTGTGTTGTGCATTCATGAATATTGTATTGAAAATTTGTAAATATTGTGTTGTACGTACATGAATATTATATTAAGATTAAGACAAATGCATCTTCTTGTCCACAAGAAAATTTGAAAGAAAGGCTATCCAACTTGCAATGCATTTCCAAATCTTATCAGGTCCTACAAGCAAATTTTTGTATTCTAAAGGCTCTAAGTGAAATTCTTCCAATTACAAATGTTACGTAAATTTATAAAACTATATCTATTTATTCACAATTAAATTTGT
Source organism: Prosopis cineraria (assembly GCF_029017545.1). Lineage (NCBI taxonomy): Eukaryota > Viridiplantae > Streptophyta > Magnoliopsida > Fabales > Fabaceae > Prosopis > Prosopis cineraria. Next base: position 13,892,564 of record NW_026555339.1, read on the forward strand.
ATAAATTCATTGATGACTTTATTAAAAATGACAAATAACTATCTTTAAATTATAAGTGAGATTCTTCCAATTACAAATGATACATAAATTTATAAAACTATATCTATTTACTCACAATTAAATTTGCATAAATTCATTGATGATTTTATTAAAATGACAAATAACTATCTTTAAATTTATAAATAACAATACATAAATTTATAAAATAATATATTCATTGAAAATTAATTTTTATTTTTTATAACTAACATTTCTTAAATTCAATTACTAATTACTAAGTTTACCTAAATTCCTAAATCACATCTTATTAATTATTTTAATAATTATTTATTTTTAAATTACAATTAAAAACCATAGTCATGTCATGACATTTTAATAATTTAAAATATTCAATTATCATTAATAACTGCTTAAAATAACTTTCAAAAAATAATAAATTAATTAATTTATCAACAAAGAATATATTATCTTTATTCAAAGTACATTCTCTTGAAAAATAATATTTGAATAAAATTGACGTTCTTTGAAATCTATTTTTTTACTACACTTAAAAATTATGAATTCTCAGTAAATTGCGCTGACAAGGTAGAATTAATAAATGTTCAATGGCTCACAAAGGTTACACTAGGTTGGTGTCCATTATGTCTTTCGGGAGGAACCTCTTCAATTTTTTATCTTATTTTTTCTCACTTCTTCCATCGCAATCATTCATATCGTTTTATTAAATAGTTTTTTAAAAAAATAGAGGATTAATGAATGGTTAAGATGGAAAGGTGGAGGAAAATGGAGATAAGGAAATGGGGAATGTGTGTTACTCCTTCGTTTGTCCTTAGTTTCTTAGGGTGGGTCCCACAATATGCCAGGTGTCAAGATTCCATTGGCCACTTCCCTTCCTCTCCTTCTTCTCTTTCCTTTTCATTCTCACTCCGAGATTGTCATGTATCCCTGTGTTATCATTCACAAATGTTATTTATATATTTCACATGGGTATGCTATCGCACCACTGGACACAGAGATAATATATTCATTTACATGCAAACCCAATACTGCATGTCGCCATCTTCTTCTCATAGTCTCATAGAGTGGTCCCGACTGTCTGCATCATCTTCGTACCCATTGTTGTGTCCTTCTTCTTCTCACAGAGCCCCGAAAGTCCCTCTTCTCCCTCCCTACTCACCGGAAGCTCAAGGCAGCTTGGTCCCTAACGGCGTCTCCGGCCTCCCTCGCATCTCCTTCTTTCCCAAGTTCATGTGGTCTGAAGGTTCGGCCATTGTCGAAGCTGTGGCGAGGGTCCGAACCCGCATGTATGACGTCATCATTACTCCTCGCCATGAATGACCAGCCACTTATCGATGCAGCAAGAGTGAAAGTTATGCTTGCAGTGCATCTCCCTAGCCTCGTCCCTAACCTCGTAATCTTTCCAAGGAAGTTCAATCTAGCCCGTTGAGTGACTGTTCATATGGCATAAGCAGGCACTATTGAGAAATCCAAGACTCTGTAGTTTTTCATCAGAGTATGGGTCCAGTAAAACCAGCCGCCGCCATGAATCCGAGGGCTTTGTCCGCCATGACAAAGGAGTTGAGGAGGTAGGAGAAGACAGTAGAGAAGTTGAAGAGTGAGTTGCAGGATTCAGTGGCAGGACGTACGAAATGTTGGTTCTATATTTCCAGGGAAGGGAAGGGAGGATGAGAGTGGTTTCTGAGACTTGTACCGTATTTGCTCGCTGATGAACGTTGAATTGAGCAGATATGCTTGAAGCTATGAAGTATGAATTGATGGATCGGAAAACAATAACCTTGATTTAAAAAAAAAAATAGAAAATTGTAGGACCCACTTTACAAAATATAGGGGACGTCTGACACTTTTAACGGCCCAAAGAATGTTGCATCCCTTAAAAGTTTATGGATAATCTTACACCATTTTTTATTCAAAGAAACCAGATGCCTTAAAACAATAAGTTGGTAAGGATTTTTGACCTATTCTCCAAAAAATTAAGTTAAAATGCTGAATAAATTGAATTTAATAAATTTGAATTATATTCTTTGGGATAATCATAAAATTAATTTATTACACACATATATATAATTGTTGAAATAATATATGTGTGTGGTGTGAAGGTAGGAATATTTAAAACAGTTCTATCTCATCTCAAAAGCCGTCCTATATTGTTTGGGATTAGGACAGGCCCAAGATGTGGAAGAGAGACCTTACAATGACATTTATCAATTATTAAATTATATGACTTATTAGGTCCAAAATTAAAATAAAATAAGTACATAAATTTAATTATTGAGTTACAACTATACAATCTAAAGTAAAAGAATATAATTATAACTTAAAGTAGGGGTATTCAATTTGGACCCGTCTTAATTGGTCCGATATCGTCCTGATCATATCGGGACGGGTCTTGTCCCGGCCCGAAAATAATCAGAACAGGACTTTACAGGACGGGACAAGAAAGGGGTTCGGGACAGGACGGGACACGAGATTACCATCGAGACATCCCGTCCTGTCCAGAATATTATATATATTATTTTTTATTTTAAATATATTAATTATATTAATATAATTTATACTTATATTAATTATATCAATTATAATTTTAGTACTTACAATTCTTATTTAAAACTAAAGTGTTTTTATATTGATAATTTTTAATGGCATGGAGTAAACATGGCGATATTTTTTATAATATATTAATTATATTAATATAACTTATTCTTATATCTATCTATTTAATAACTTTTATTTATAACATATTTCTTGCTTATTTTTAGAAGAGTAATTAGCTTAGTACATCTTCACTAAAGTAAAAAAAATAATTATTTGATATTGTATTTAACTTGCCTGTTGTTGCTAATCTCATAACATAAAGATCATTTGTATTTTTTATTATAATATATAGTGGTGATTAATATAATTCAATAATTAATTTTAAATTATTGTTATTTATGTACTTGTATTATTTTGATTTTAAACTTAATAAATTATATAATTTAAAATTTTAATGAACATTATTGTCCAGATCTTTTTCCGATATCATTTCATTTATCGGGACGGCGGGACGTTCCGATCTTGTCCCGGTCCCGTCTCGACTCTTAACAGGACGGGACGGGACACGGGACCAAAATTCAATCCCGATCTTTTTTTTGGACGGGACACGAGATGGGGGTGTTCTGGTCCCGTCCCGTCCCGTGAACACCCCTAACTTAAAGTCAAGTATACCACAATCACTGATAGCCTTGAGGATACAAGTACAACAATAGCAAAATCATTGTGTTATACAGTTTAAATTAATTAGCGAAACACAATATCAAATTATTGGTTATTCATTTTTATTGAGATAATTGAAGCTATTACACATTAATAAAAATATGTGTATATTATTAAAAAAATAAACATTGAATTTGCTCAGAAAAAATATACACTGAATAGATGAAGCCATTATATATTGACAAAACAAATAAAATAATAATAATAATAATAATATGTGTATTATATTTGAGACGAGACAGAAAATCTCGAAAGTAATCTTGCTCCCATCCTAAACTTTTTTTATTTTGTTATGCAAAGTCCCATCCCCTTTTTCAAATTGAGATAGACCTCTCTTGATATAATCAAAACCAAACCAGGTTGATCGAAACGAGAATAAATATGAAAACCACAATATAAAGCTATCTTAAAAAAATAAATTAATTTTTAAAAGGAAAAACCTTCAAATTATGTAAATAATAATTTGATTTCTTGATATATCATAATACTAATAAAGTCTTTAGAGATCTCTTTATCAATAATCTTTTTAAAAAAATTATTTTAACCTTATTGATAAATTATGATTTCTTGTTCAATTCTTGTGATTATTTAAAAAAAGTTATAATTCTTTAAACAATAGTTATAAATAAAGTTGTTATTTTAAAAACTTTTTTTATTAATAAAAATTATATTTGACAAATTGTGAATTTTTGTTCAACTCTTTTGCAATTCACAAAATAAAAGTTACTATTCCTTATACAAATATTATGATTGAGGCTTATTTTTTTTAATAATAGAATAATTTTTAAGATTTACAGAATAAAAATTGTGATTGGCTCTTATTATTTTTAGTAAAGTTAAAATAGTCTTTTTCCTAAAAAATTATTAACAAGTAGGTCTCTAAAGACTTTTCATTTATGTTATGACATTTTGAGAAACTAATTTATTATTTATATAATTTAAAAAAAAATTATCGTCTCTAAAAAATTTATCATAATTTAAATGATTAAGTCAATAACACATAATACACACGCTGCCCTTTCCACACCATAGCATGCCGAGCCAAATAAGCACAAGACATTGTGGACACGTGCGGCACTAGCAAGTACATCCAAACAATGTCCGGCCAAAAAAAAAAAAAAAGAGTATAGTCAAACGTGGTTTAAAAATTAATCATTTACTTCTATACTTTCCTACCTTTAATTTTATTATAATTTAATTTTTTTAATTTTAACTTTGTATAATTTAATTTTTATAATTTTAATTCAGTTAAAACTCAGTTTTTCAACCATAACTGCAATTTAGTATTTATTGTTTTGTAAAAATTGTGTTTTAAATTAATTAAAATTATAAGAACTAAATTAGATTTATTTCACTTTTAAAAATATAAGTTTTGATTGAGTTAAAATTATAAAAATAAAATTATTATTTTGCCAACAACTTCCCCTAAAAAAATTATTAGTCAAAGAATGGCCTTTTTATTTAACTTTTCACACATTTTGAATGACTAGACAACAATATGTATTTGTATTATACATAGAAAAATTAATCTGCAAGTCTTTATATTTTTTAAATTTTGAAGGAAGTCCCTATAATTTATTTTGTTACAATTAAATCCTGATAATTTGATTTATTAATTAGATTAATCCAAAAATTTAAAATTATTAATCAATGATTAAATTTCTCCAAACAAAAACAATTTTAAAATTTATAAAAAAATTATTGATTTAATAATTTTGGCCTAAAATAAAAAAGAAACTTTGATTTAATATAATCGTTACATTTTTATTGATTTTAATAAAAAAATATGTTTGTAGAAAAATTATTTAGAAGACTTAACTTAATTATATAAATTTTGAGTTATAATTAATTCTAAATTTATATAATATTTTAATAAAATTATAAAATTCCTTAATTTTATTTCTTAAAAGGAAAAATTCAACGATTTTGATTTTCAAGGATTAACCTATTTAATCAATCAAATTATAAGGACTTAATCAAAATAAAATTAATTTTAGAAACTTGATACTTCCTCCATTAAAAAATGTAAGATATTTTTTGAGAAGTTAGATATTAAAAAATATAAGATATTTTTAATCTTTCGAAGTGTAATCATTGTCTTTTTTTTAAAAAAATAACTCTCTTAATAGTGACTTTATATTTATTATAGAATGTTTAATAGGGGTGAATATAGAAAGATAGGATTAGTTTGAAAGTAGATAACCACTTTATTAAATGTGAGATTCGATAAAAAATATCCTATACTTTTAAACAGAGGAAATATAAAATTAAAACAAATTGATCTTCAAAGAGCATATGGAAGATTTTGAGGGAAAATTAAAATAAATTATAAAAACTTAGAAATTAATTTTTCATCATATGTATATATGATTTCTCCGACTATAATATAAATCATAATTAACTAATTTAGGATATATAAATAATATTAGTTAAAATCTTAAATTCTTAAAACCGTCCATATCTTTCTATTTATATTATCATTAACTACCTTATATAAGAGCTTTATTAAATGTGATTAAAATTCTAATGCATGATTTTTTTCAAAAAAAATAATAAATGAAGTAAGGGTATAGTTAAAAATAAATATAAAAATTATTTAATGTCCTATATTTTAAATTAAGTAAAGTTTTTAGAAAATGCTTTATATTATGGTTCAGATACCATATCTTATATTTTATAGAAAATTATATACAGGTCTCACATAAAAAAAATTAATTATTATAAGGTTCATTAATAATTAATATAACTCCATTTACAACACTGGCTTTATATAAGTTGTTTATGAACTTTATAATAATTAATTTTTTTGTATAAGATTTAAACATAATTTTCCCTATCCTTTAAAGTTAGACATTACCCTACGGCAGAATGACTAATGAAAGTGGGATTGTGAGTGGAGATAAATAATAAAATGTTATGTTTGATATACCCTAATAAAAAAATTTTAAATATATAAATTTTAAATGTTGGACTTGAAATATAATATTTTAAATTTTAAATTCATCAATTCATACACTATTTTATGTAATGATTCACTTTCCCTGAGAAGTTATCCTAGGTATGTTTGTTTATCCTAGGTGTTTTTTGAATTTGAAGATAAGCTTTTAAGCTTGAGAACCTAACTGATTTAAGCTTTTTTTTTTCAAAAAAGGAAGAGAGAAGAAGAACAAGAATATATGAACTTCACCCTTGACTAGTTCTTCTTGGGCTGGACCACCCTTGGACACTTTCGGACTGTAACTTCCAAGAAAATTCATAACGTGATTTTCCTTGTAGAACACTGAGATTTTTATAAAATATAAAAACATGTTCTTCGGTCCATAAAAAGTGAGTTCAAAATAAGAAGAAAAAATTAATTTTTTAATCCTTTAATTTTTAATTTACTTATAGTCCATTTCTTCAACTATAATTTACTGTGATTTAATCTCTCAATTATAACTTGCTACGATTCAGTCCCTCAACTTTTGATTCACTTATAATTCGGTCCTTATTTTTTATTTTTTTTAAAAATTTTCTTATCAAATAAGAGAGATAAAAGAAATACTCATATATTGTTTTAAAATACTCTCTTCTTGCTTTATAATGTGAGATCTAAGCTAACATGAAAAAAAATTAATAAAAGTTAAGATACTGAATTATAAGTGAGTCAAAAGTTGAGAGACTGAATTATAAGTAAATTAAAAGTTAGAGAACTAAAAGTTTAATTTTTTCAAAAAAGAATCCAGCCTCCCAAATTTATGTTATTGTTCTATTGAGCAGGTTTGTTACTTTGATCCTTCCCTGTAAAAAGAGTATTTTCTCGAATTACAGAAGATTACTTTTGCATGTAAATGATGCAGCAAGAAGCGACTCAGGTGAGATCCTCTGACCTTTAATTATGAACTAATTAGTTCCTAGAGACCCAAATGCAATAAATTATGCTAATCAGCTCCAATATATCATTGTCACTTATATGAGTAAGCTCATTTTTCCAAACCATGGCTCAAAATGAACATTGTACATTCAGAGGAGCGAAGACCCAAGGATGAAGCAGACCAAACTGCTTGCTATATTGCAATTAAGAAAGAGATGGTTCCTAGATTATTCTTCCAATCCACAAAATTTACATTTGCCATATGTCATCCATATTCATAATGATCATTTGTCGAGAAGTTTTACAAGTAAATGATGAATTATTCTATCTAATGTGTTAGTCTTGTGGGATAGATTTTTCCTTTAAATCCATAATCATAATATTAGCCCTTTAAATCATAATATTCATTCTTGAAGGAGGTGGTATTATCATGATCGAGTCTTATATTGTGAGGAGCTTCACGAGTGTACTTTATAAGTATATATAATAGGCTCTCATATCATACGAATTACCTTTCCATCTACATTAATGAATCTTTGACAGTCGTAATAAAGAGAATGATGTTTTTTGAATGGAAGAAAAAGTCTCTTCATCGTTATGTTGTCTTGATAGTTGTGTACTCATTTACCTCTGTTATGCATTATAAAATTACCCACAGTTGAAAGAGTTGTTGTATAACTATTCTGCATTCGCCACCCAAGGCAACTAAAGAGGTTAACGATGGTAGTACCATCACCCACTTTCCACCAAATAATTAAACAATACATATGCTTTACATGCAAGTATTCCCCCTAATGTGTGTGTGTGTGTGTGTGTGTGTGTGTAATAAAAAGGAGCTAAAATGTGTGGAGTACACGCAACAACAACGCACATGCTTCACAAAATAAAACTTCAAATAATTTCTTTGTTTTTGGAAAATATTTTAAAATAAAATTTGGCCTCAGCTAGCAAAATTTATTTTAGATATTAGACCTCAGGATCCGCGGCCACTGGACACCATTGAGTAAAAGATTCAACTCTTGAGCAAATGTCTCCATGCAATCAGGTGACAAGCACAGAAGTACCATTCTACCTTTCTCTCCTTTATTATTGGTGTGTCCAATGCAAGCTATTGTTCCTTGAAATTTCTCAAAAAAATTCATCTTTGTAATACCAGCATACACTGCCTTGCCCCACCCAAAATCCACATCTTTGAATCCAAGATGAGTCCAATCTGTTACCGCGCATGAACTTATTGATGAACAACATGTTGGTCCTCTAGTTTCTATCAGATCAGCCACTGAGTGAAAATACTCATCGTCCACTTCAGCTTTTGCTTTCCTCACTAGATCCACTGCATACCCTAATGGACTTTCACAAAGCTTACCAGCAGTTGAAACTGAAGTTGGAAACACAATAGCGTTGCCATAATAACCTTTTGGTAATGGAGGGTTTAGTTCATATAGTCCAGAACGTGCATTGACAACGACCATCATGCGAACATCTTCTTGTGGGTTAAGCTGTAATGCTTTTGTTCGGCAACGCCACAGACATGCCGTGACTATATCAAATGAGGAGGATTGACTTAGGTGGTCGGGGAGTAATCTACGAAGTGAAGAGACTTCAGTTGGTCCGAAGAAGAAGGATCTGTGAACTACATTTGTGGAGGGGATATCAATGGTGGTATCGATCACTTCATCGTACTCACGATGGGTGCACGTGACACGTGGCGGGTCTCTTGCATTTAGAAGTTCTCTATGCCAAACAGGTAGAATTGAAGGTTTAGTTGCACCATTTGCTATGTCAGCAAGAGCTTTCATGAATTGGACAATACCAGACCCATCGCACATGGGATGATTCATGCGAAGACCGAGGATGAAACCACCACACTTGAGTCTTGTTACCTATGGAAAAGTGTTTAAGATAAAGAGATAGTAAGCCTCTCATACATATATACATGTATTTAAAACCTAATTATAAAATACTCGCTCTAGTCCTCTAGTCCAAATCCAAATTATAAATATAACAGAATATCAAGTGATGTTTAATTTTTGGTCCTATAATTAGCTTTATTGTAATTAACTTGGAGCCAAGGCATTATGAGGTCACACAAAGTAAAAGACTATTTTTCTCTTTAATTAATAATGGTATAATTAGAATATCGAGATGTTTCTAATAAAAAAGAATATTCATATTTTTCAAACAAATAAAGTAATCTAATTTGACAGCCTTTCTTAATCTGTGTGAAAAATATTTGAAACACGGAAAAATATTGTATCCTGTCCAATCTCTTATGGGCTCCCTCATGGCAAGTAAAACAAGTGGCATGTGAGCAAATATATATGAGATACGCACAAACCCAAAAAATTGAAGTGTCATCGTGTGTTTTAGTGGAGCGAGATAGGACGGGAGAGAGGGGATAAGGAGAAGCACCAGGAGAGGTTCTAATTACAGCCAATAATTTGAGAGGGTTAGGTTTATTTGGGTTGGATTTAAAATACTTGAACAAAAAAAATCTGATATAGTCAAACTCGATTCTAACATTTTTGATTTTTGAACTTATTTGGACTAATCTGAATATCATAATTGTTAAATATTATTTTATTTTTTGTTTTTAAAAAATTTAAATTTTTATCTTAAAAAATTAAGATTTTTCAAGCAAGATAACATTACAATGTGTCTTTTTTTCCTATTCTGGTTGAAGTGAGACCAAGTATTGAAAAAGTAAAAATAAAAGCATATAAAATAACCTCACGTGTTTATTTTTCCATAATATTTTTAAAAAATATTTGACACACAATTATTAAAACATTAAAACTTCATTTAGGAGCATGAAATTAAATGTTCAAACTGAGAGCTAAAGTGAATGTTAATTTAATTTTATTAATAATAAAAAAATTTGGGTATTCAAACTTGGCTCGGATTTGTTCGGACTTAAGCTTGGAGTAAAAAAAAAAAATTAAACTCTCAAATCTAGTTCTTAGATTTTTTTTTTTAAAGCTTATTCAGTTGCCCATCAAACTTAACTTGAATTAGTGGTTCTAGTTTTGATCCCTGAAACACCTTATAAGAGATCAGAAGGAGACTGTATAAAACCTGAATAAGCAAGATGGGGCAGTGAAGGATTTTGTCAGATCCAGGGGGAGAGTAAAGAAGGTCTTCCACACATGGAAATGGAGGTTGAAGATTACCACCAAACTGTTGAAGAGTGACGTCAGCGTCAGCTTCAATGAACATCACTCCTTCTCCATTACATTCCACCATGAGTTTACGACCTTCACCTTACCTAACTATTCCTGCGAATGGATAGGAAAAAACAAGAGCTTCAGCCAATGCATCTCTAATCACTTTCACTGGGTCTTTTCTAGCCATGGATGGCTTGGGACGATAGAAATGTAAGACTGGAAATTGGATACGTAAGAATTGTTGGTCATCTATGTTAGATAGAATCTTGATTTCATGAGGAGTAGGCTTCGCCGGAGATATAAGCTCCGGCTTTTGTCTCCTCACATTGAAGACGAGATCCAAAGCAGATTGTTTTGCCATTGGATATGTACTAAAATGCAAATATGAAATCTATTTTATAAACTGAGAAAGAGGTGTAGTTGAGAAAGTCTTATAAAGAGTTGAAGTTGTATTCAAAACGAGGCATTTATGTGGGGACAGTTAAAAATAGAAAAGTCGTGGGCTTGATTCTCCAGAGAGCCGTCTGTAAATTATTAAAGAATATTAAAGAGTTCAAGAAAAAATATATAAAAAAGTAAGATAATATTAAAAAAATATTATTAATAAGGGTTTATTTTTATTAAAATATGAGATAATCAAACTTTTGCTGTCTCAAGTTTGTCCAAGCTATCCATTTAGTCATTCAAATTTAATTTTTAACAATTTGATCCTTTTATGTGTTTTCTTAAATTATTAGGTAAGTCCTTTAAGTTTTAAAATTTAAATTAACTTTTAAAATAATCTAATATATAAATATATTAATGACTTGGCATGTATATATAATTCAATGAGAAGAAATTAACCCTACAATTAATTAGTTTAATTTTGTCAATATAATCTCTTACACTGCCTGTGTTTTGCTCTTTTATTCTTTAAAATTTTAGAACATGTTTTTTTTTCTTATCTAAATAAGTGTACTTCTTTTTATTAATTTACATTGTTGTCATTCCTCCTTTCTAAATAATAAAAACTAAATTGATAACTGAAATAAATTTAAAAATTAAATTAAAATTAAAAAATTAAATTGATAGTGGAGAGAAACTTGTAGGACTAAATTATCTTTTAAAATATTTTTTATTTTGAAATGTCAAATTTTTTTAAAAGTATTTTATAATTTGAGATGATACGAAAAATATAATCACGCTCTGACTCTTCTATTTAATTGTCCCCACGTGAATGCTTAGTTTCGATTAGTCATCAACTCGTTATTAGACTTTTCTACACCAGCCCTCCTTCTCAGCTTATGAAGTAGTACTTTTACAAGTTATTAGCCGTCACCACTCTATCTTCACAGCCACAACTACACTATCAATGTTATTGGAAAGTGATCGATGAAGATTTAATATCAGCATTCACTTTTTTAAATATTAAGATACAGTTTTCTAGAAGAAGAACGGCAATTCATCTTTTAATATTCAACATTCAATTCCTTTGGTATCTCTGTCTTTGTCATTTCCTTAGCAACAACGATCAAGACAAGGAGTTACATTCCTAGACAGGAAAACGTGGGGAATTAGAGGGAGATATACAAACTACATCCCAGCCATCAGGTTGATTTTTCAAGAATAAATTCATCCATTGGTAAAAAAAAAAAATCTTAGTACCCAAAAAACATAAACCAAATTTTTTAAAAATTAGAAATATAACGGATTCATATTGATATATAATAGATTTATTATTAATATCTAAAAGATTTATTATTGATATACAAAAGGTTTCTTATTAAAAATTTAAAAATTTATTATTAATATAAAACAATATATCCTTGACAAATATAATAAATTTATTATAATATAAAATATAATAAATATTAGACTGGTTTCATATGTTGATCCTATAACAAGAAATATAATCTGTAAAAGTCCCTTTTTTTCAACAAGTATGAGTGGCATTTGACTCCATATAAGTTACTATACGTTTCCTTTCGGCTTTGAACGGACCTCATATTTATACTACTTTAAATTATTGGCGATTGTTGCAATGGAATCAAAACTTTCTTTATTAAATTAATATTATAGCATTAAAACATATGAAAGTTACAAAAGGGAACGAAGAATTGAATCAATACTTAAATATTATTTTTCCAAAAAATATATTATTCAAAAACTTATCTAGTAAATTTCATTTCTAAAAAATAAAATAATTAATTAAAATTTTTAACACCACTTTTTATTTTTTTTGAAAAAAATAAGAGTCATTAGAATTTTCTCCAACTAACAAATCTCTAGTGTCAAGATATATAGGACGACAAGGGATCACCCAATCTAATTATCCCTCTAGAAGGAGAGAATTCCAATGCTTTTGCACCATTCCAAAGAAGCTACATTTTGGGAGAGATACCACATGCCTCAACTGGGCATGGATTCTCCTAAATTCAATTGTTAATAGACCTAAAAGTAATTAATTATTTTGAGTGGAATTTGCATGTAATTCTCCCAAAAAAATCTGCTTTGTCTTTGTGATAGCAGGACAGGGACTAATCCAGTGGACCCATGCATGTCAACAATCAATCAGAAATTTCCATAAAACCATGGCGGCCTTTCAGTTTTCTCATAAAGTGAAGAATAACCTCCTGCACCAATATAATATATATTATCTGAACTTCATCTCCCTTGCACGAAGCTGCACTGGTTTGGAGCAACCACATGGGGGCATAATCTTTTCAAGTATGTTCGATCATGATAACTTTGACCACTACTTTATATATCACATTATACAGGGCAATTGGACAAAATTCCCTTATAGGCTCTGGTCGTTCAACCTTGGGAATTAAGACAATATGCGAAGCATTTAGAGGTTGAATGTGACTAGCTAGGCTAACCATATCTCCGTGAGTGACCAAAGCCCAACAGTGTCCCATCATTGGCTTTGAAAAAAATAAAGGATTCAAGCCATCTTATCGAAAAGAGCTTGTTTAATTTCCCCTTCCTCTACCATTCTCTCTAACATCTGTAAGTTTTCAAAGCTTCTATGCGGTTCTTTCGTCTCCAATATTCGCCAGAGTGAAAAAAAACCGATTATTCCGATTGATATACCAGCTGTTGCATCTGGAATTTTGCCACCACATTACTTCCTCTTGTTCTAAGACCGAGTCATGCTCCATCCATGGCTTCGTTATCCGTCATGAAATTAAGAGACGAATTTATAAATTTCTAGAGTTTGGTATTTGAAATCTAATTTAAATTAATTGATTTTCTTAGGACTTATCTGTCATTCTTCCCAAGTCCTTCTTCGGCCGATGTCACCGAAGGCTTCCTTGTTCCACCTTTTAGCTTCCAATGAGAACTTGGCCACGCTATCAGTCCAATTCCTACTCACATCCCATGCACATACTCTTCACAAAATCATCAAATCCTGCGTGCATCACTCGGGGATGTGTACGTGGTTCGTTTTAAGAAGTCTAGAAAGATGTGAGACTGAGGCATGTGGAAATATCTCACAAACCATAAGTTGTCATTGATTGAGACACGGTCTATTCGGCTCTTTCTATTTCCCATGCACCATGTAAACTCGGGTCCAGAGAATCCAATAGAAAAAATAACAATCAAGGACCTCTATATAAAATTTATGTCAGTTAAGGATTAATTATTGTTAAAATTTGAATTAAAAAAAACTTAAATGAACTGTTACTAATTTAGAATGAGTTATTCTTAAAATTTAAATTAATTTTTATTAATAAAAGATTAATCTAAATCGATAAGTATTCATTCAAATTTTAATAATAATTAATACTTAACTGATATAAATTTTATACAGAGATATTTAATTGTTATTTTTCCAATCATCTCAAGATCGTGGAACCAACGACTTAGCTGAGCATCCCCTTTGGTGCGTCTTATTGCAGTAGTCACCATTTCCTCTTCATTAATGACAGTGTTTTCCTCTTTGTGACTATTTATATTAAATTTAGATTATTCAAGGTGAATAAATTTATTAAAAGATTTTAAAATTTGTATACATTTTTTATTTTAATAAATATAAAATAAAGAAATTAAATTTGAATAGTCTAAATGAGGACGCTTCCCTCTGACTCCGCATCTTGTTGCATGTCCTCGTGTGGGGATTTAGAACAAAATCTTCCTTACGAATGGTCACACGCTCGTTCGTTATTCCTCCATCCCCTGTTCTCTTAAAATGTAAGACTTGTAAGGTTTTGACACATAAGAAACATAATTACTTCATCGGTTCAAATTTCTCCATCTATTAAATTATATTTTTGAAGAACTATGATAACATTTTTACTAAATTGAAGAGAAAAGAACCCCTTGCCTTCTTTCCTTCCAATCTCTATATGCTAATAAATAGTATTTAATAATAGAAAAGCAAAAAAATTATTTAAACTCATCCTGAAAATTTAATTTTGTAAAATATATCTCTAATGTTATATCTAACATATAAAATAAAAAAAATATTAAATTAATCATAATCAGTCCAATCATTTATCCGGAACCGTTTCCTTGCTCGAATCGATATGGTCAGTCCGACTTTAATTTAAATCCTTGATCCAAGGATATAAATTTACAAGTATTTATAAAAAGTTTATGATTGGGATCTGCTAAACAGTAGGATATCGCCTAGAGTTTGGGAAGATAGGGTTTGAGTTGTCTGATGGAATGGGTGGGGTTTTCTTTGCAGCACTTCTTTTAATTATTTTAAAATTCAGGACTAATCAAGTCTTTTTGCCTTGAATCTTATATTTGCAGTTAAGCTCCCATAAGTGTACAGTCACATTTTAGAATTTTATGGCCCTTCTTTGCTAATAACATGCTACAGGGGTCCTTAAGTGAGATTTCCCTTAATTTTTTTAATTATATAATGTACAATGTTTTATATAAATAAATCAAATTTTTAAATCAAGTGTGAGTAGACTTGTCATTTCATTAACATCATTGAAATGGCAAGTTTACTTAGGTTTCTTAGTAGATTTACATCGTGTCCAATTTGAGTTTTAACAGGTTCATCTATATAATGTTCAAATATGTTGAGAAGATTTTTACAAGTAGATATCACTAAAAAAATACGGTAAAGTTAAAATTTAACAAGTTCATTCTATATCACAACAGGGATATCGCCTAGATTGCGTTTGAAACCACAAACCCAGTCTCCCTTGGAGATCCTAATCAGGCCACCACAAGCTACATAATTCCAAAGGGTTAACTAAGGCATCCACATCTCTCCGGAAAGTGTTCTCAGGTAGTGGGAACCAAAGTACTTTTTGTAGACACGAAGTTGGGTAGAATGATATGATGGTATGATCCCAACAGTATGAGATTCATGAAGATGGTAAAGAGAGCTATGAATCAATTATGATGCATTCAGTCGGTGGCCTTCAAAGATGAATTTACACCTGTTCTTCCAAAGCAACCAGCATCCGAGTCCAAAAGCTTGTGGCCAAAGCCATTTGTTGAAGCGATTATTTGCCGGTTTATGATTGGAGTTCCACTTAAACCAATCTTGCTAGTCAGAAGAAAAGAAACTGGAAAAAATTGTGAGTAGTAATCAGTTTCTTCCAGAATTCTTTGGCAACCGCACAATCGCGTATAATGTGTATGATACTCTCCTCTCTATGACACTTGAAGGGACAATCACCAGTGGGGGAACGTCCCATTTTGGCTCTTAGTGAGTTAATTAGTAAACAATCTCTCAAGAAGAGGTTACTAGTGGGCTTGTTTGATTCTGTTTTCATGCTCTCAAATTTTGAATAATATATTTATATATTAATTAATTATTTCATACACTTAAAAAAGCAGTTTGGGCCAATATCAATTGAATTAAATAATACTCCCTCTAGCTCAAAATGTAAGTAGTTTTTAGGAAAATTCATAAATCAATAAAACTATCATTCTCATAAAAATATACATTGTTTTTTCCTCATATTCTTAGTCTCAATTATCAATGCACTCATGATGAGTGTAATTTTTTTTTTTGCATATATTACATTACTTATATTTTAAATGCGAGGGAGTATAATGAAGAACTTGATACTCTTGAGTTAAAATCTTTATTTTTGTAAATTAAAAATCGAACTTTCCTTAACTAATATATAGTGCAGAATAGAATATCAAATACTTATTTCATTCAAAAATACAAAATATTTTTAGTCTTTTAAATGTAATCATTACGTTATTTTAAAAATGTTCTTATTGAATATATCACTTTATATTTTTTTTAGAATGAAACACCCTATTAAATAGGGATAAATATATGAAGATAGAACTAGCTTAAAAACAAGGAACTACTTTATTGAGGAGTGAGATTTAATTAAAAATGCTTTAAATTTTTAAACAGAAGGAGTGTTTTTAGATTAAAGGATAATTTTGCTTTTAAATAATAGCTTCAAGAGTAGTGTTTAGAACTCTAGACTTTTTTTATGCACTATCAAGTTTTCGCGTCCCATTTTATAAACACTTTTTGTATACGCTAAGCAAGACTTTGTAACACAGTACCCTAAATTATTATAAAGTCCTAATTTGAAATCATCAAATTTAATCTGTGTGGAGTCCCCAAACTTTTAATTATAAATAAATTTTAGTTTGTGTTTACTGAAATGCTATAATTTTAAATGTACCCGAAAACTAAGGGCACAAGGCATTTCTCAAATATATATATATATATATATATATATATATAAAGAGCTAAGAATTTAAGAGGAATCAATCATTTTTCCGTGCTTTTCTGTGATATGCATATGCCTATTTAAGGGTCCTCACTTGCCATTCTCCAGTTATTGAAGCAACGAAAATAAATTTAGATATAACATTTAATTATCCTGCATTGTCACATCAAGTTTATCAATCTAGTAAACTCACTTGTGAGAGAAATATGAGAAATAAAATAAAATAAGTCATTATAGGTAAAAAGGTAAAAGTACAAATTTAGTCACATACAATTTTTTCTGGAACATCAGATAGCACTATCAGGTGGCATAAAATAAATCTTCAACTTTAAAAAATGAAGCATCTAATAATTCACCATTCACTTCACCTAATGAATGTTACGTGGGGCTCACAAATGACATGTGATGGTATAAATTTATTCCCAAACTATTTTTTAAGGAACATTAGATAGCATCTACTATAAAAAAACAAAGCATCCAATACTTTTTTATCAATTTTAATTAAATACCGTTTATTTTTAAACTTATGAGACCCAAGACACATCAATCCCTCTAATCTTTTTGCCTCTATTTTCAGTCTCAACTCAACAAAAAAAAAAATCAAAAAATTCTTATCTAAAGACATTAACAAAGACGCTTAACACCAACAAAGTAGAATAAATAATTCATGGCTAAATTAAGCTAGAATCAAGTTTCTTTCACGCCTAGTAAAACCAAACTTTTATTTTATTGGCATCGTCATCGTGAATATGTTCAACTAAAAACTCTTTGAATCTCTTCTTCTTGAGCTGAAACTGAAATGAGGACAAAAAGATTGAAGAGATTGATGCATTGTGGTTCATATAAGTTTGAAAATAAATGATATTTGGTTAAAATTGATGAGAAGGTATTGGATGATCTGTTTTTATAGTAGAAGCTATTCGATATATAATTTGTAGCTAAATTTATACCTTTACAGATGCTGGCGTGGAATACTACGTGTCATTTGTAGGCCCCATATAAGGTAGTGTTAACAAGAAGCTAGTGGATGCTTCGTTTTTTTAACATTTATAGATTGATTTCACACCGTCTGATAGCTTAGGCTATTAGATATTTTTAAAAAAATAATTCATGATTAAATTTATTACATTATCCTAGATAAAAAAAATATCTTTATATTTTTAAATAAAACTTATTTAAATGTTAATGTTATAATTATTATTACGTATTTTCTTCTTTAAGTGAGAGAGAAATTTAAACATGTTATCGGCAATGTTGTCAGAAATTGACTGACCAGTTCAATCGATCTAATGAGAAACCGGCCAATGGTTTGATTTGGTTAGGGTACAAAACTGAGGGGAAAGTGAAACGGTCAAGAATCGGTCAAAATCAGCACTAATGAAGAATCAGTTTCATTTTTTTAACCTTAATAATCCAAAATTATGTTATTTTGCGTTTATATTTATCTTAGTTAACAATAAAAGCTTCTGTTAGTTTGGTTAGATAATTAATAAAGGATATTGATTATTTTGATCATTGTAATATTTCAATAAATAGTTTTATTATAATGTTAATACAATTGACCATAAATTTGACGTGTAATAATTGGTAAGAATTTAATTAAACTTAAATATTGTCAGAAATATTTTTGTTTTTCATATATAATAATTAAATGTTATTGTTTTAATTAAAACCAATCGAATTACTCTTGAGTGAACCAATAACTAATTAGTTCAATGCATGGCCCAGCTCCAACAATGTTGGTTACAATGTTATTTTATGGTGGCATATTCATATAAGAGAATAGGGGAGACAGTAAATCTCGTGAATTGATACAAAATCTAAAATAGGTTATTCTATTTAATATGAATTATCACATTGTTCAAGATATGAGCAACATAACTCCACATTGTTTTATATTGATATTTATATTTATATTTAAGCCTTGAAGAGATTATGGTTGCTCGAAAAAGAAAAGACAAAAGGTGGAAGATTACAAAAGCCACCAAATATTGCATCACATCTATAACTGAACACAAGGCCTTTCTTCTGGTGGGGTGATAAATTTACAAAAGTAAGATTCAATCTAACCCCAGAAATCTAATTCAAATACTAAAAAGCAAATCTAAGATATCAAACAATGAGATTAACAAACTTGCCACTCAAAAAACATGATCTTTACATGTAGACCAAGCTGATGTAGCTTCCCTGTTATATTTCTTTTTTCTAAATTGGGTCACTCATTATCAGACTTCAAAGAATAAGTAGACCGAGTCCTTCCTTTCTTCCTCCAAAATCACCTGGGAAGCAATTGCATTCTGCATTTCTGCTCACCTTGCAAACCGTCCAAAGATCAGATCTTTGCATTAAGACATCCATCCACATGTTCCGTTGAACATGACCCAGACCTCCGACCTGGACCAGCAGCGGATTCAAATCCAATCCCCGGACAAGAGTCCAGACCCAAACAGCCTCAGCATTGGCAGACTCTAACACATGCTATGAAAAATTGGAAATATACAGAAGGTTCAAATGTTACAAGGATTAATTATCCACACAGATTTCCCAATGCTGAAGCTTGATTTAATTTCCCTGCTTTTTAAATCCTAAGAATTTTTAAGACTCTCCATCCAAACAGTTGAACCCACATAACTATATCAGATACCCATTACCCAATCAGCCTCTAATATTTGAAATCACCAAAGATGGCCTCCATTGTCTTTGCCAGATATGGCTTACCATCACTAAGAGCCTCTGCAAGTCAGAAAGCATAATGATAATACCCCATTTCATTGCTGACATCGGAATAATATTCATTATAGTTGAGATATTCCCAGAAACGAGAAATCCCAAAGCCCCCATGTTTAGGTGCCTTGATGTAGCAACGCTGCAATTCTTTAGATTTTTTTCAAACTTCTGCTTTATCGAAAGCACCTGCAATTCAATACAATTAGCATGTCAGTCCCCTATCTATGACACCTCAGTTATTGAGAATATACCAAACACTTCTGCAAAAAAAAAAAAAAAGAAAAGAATATACCAAACGTTGACAAAAGATTCACCTGAACCCTATAACAAACATGAATAAATTGACTTTCTCCGTTTTTTTTTTTCCGAGTCTAATTTATGGAATTATCATAGTTATGTCAATGTTATGAAAATGGACCAACCCAACCAGCTCAGTAAGAAAAATCAGTGAATCAGTTCCTAAACTGATTTGAAACCTCCACAAAACCTCTCATTACAAGGAACCAATAAAAAACTGGAGTTAAATGTTTTATCAATTCATAATGACATCATTTTTGGAGCTTCAGTTTTTTTTTTTATTCCTACATTCTGATGGTATAAGTATTAATCTTGTGCATAATTATTATCATTTTTCTACTTAATATATAATTAAATGGTGAATATATGAATAATACACAAACTCTAATTTTAGACTTCCTTTAATAATCTTAGAATTCAATTTGATGATTGTTGATGTTCTTTTGATATATATGCTTATGGTTTGGCATCCACTGGATCTAATCCAATAAATACTATCATGATTGGTTATTTTTAGTTCAATTTATGATTACAGATGGGTATTCACTTATTTGGATTTAAATCTATGTTACATTAGTATTTATATATATATATATATATATATATATAATGACTCAAGACAAATATGCAATAACAACAAGCCTCATCCCACTAGGTGAGGTTAACTACATGGATTACACAATATCATTGTGCTCTATTATCAACCAAGCTTTTAGAAATAATATTAATTAGAAAGTCTCATTCAACAATTTTCATAAGTGATTTTTTTTCCTTTACCCCTCTTAAATCAGGCAAAGCCAAGTCAATCTTGGGTGCCCCCAGACCCTGCAATAGATGAAAAGGCCCTGCAGAGCAAAGGTTATCATGTACCTTGTCATTGTCATGCCTTTCCTAATACCAGAAAACCTAAATGTATGTTTGGTACACTGAAAAATGTTTTCTAGAAACGAAATGAGAAATATATTTGAAAAGAAAATGGGAAAGGTGCATTTGCCATTTCTTTACTAGAAAAAACATTTTTTACCTGCCAAACATTACATAAAAGACACAGCAAAGCATTAACGTATTTTTATGTTCGGAAGAACACTAGGTAGGATCTGCTACTCTAAAAGCTGCCTCATTCCATGACTCTTTGCAGACATGACCAGTCATCGATGCCTGATATTTCCATGTCATAAAGATAATGCTTTGAAAGTCTTCCTCAAGCATGAACAAATCACCAAATTAACCAATAATTTGAATTGACACTATGAACTACTGGAATTTTAAGCCTTTTCAAAGTATTTTTACAGCAAGATAACTTAGCAACAACCAAATATACAATCTGATAATGCCAAAGATCTTTCCAAATAAAACATATACAGCTAGTATTTTTGTCATTTTTTATTTCCACAATAACTTCATCAGACATGTCATTTAAATGTTGCAGGGCTTACCTGAGACACATTGATTCTGAATCTGCCAAACAAATTTTCCTGATCAATTCCTGCATCCCAGGTTCCTGCTGCAAGACACAACCGGAAATCTAGTGCACATTGTAAAATGCTCTCAATAATGCTGCCTACTGTCCGGGTTTCATCAGAGAGGAAACATCTGCAATAAGCAATATCACATGCCTTCTGTCAGACCTTCCTGAACTTGAAAGTTACTGAAAGATTCATGCCTCAACCTTGGGCCCTATCACATGCAAGCCTGCCCCCAGCTAGGCCAACCAAACTGCAGCCACATCAAAATCTTTTCCTAAGCATTTATCCCACTAAATTGAGTCAGTTACATTAATTGCACAACTATCAATTACCAAAACTTTGGGTATATTGTTAACCAAAAAGTCCCATTCAATAACTTCATTGAATATTTTCTGACCTTTCTCTACTTGTCTTCACAGTACTCAAGAATATCTATAACCCCACTTTACAGACTTTTTTATGACCAATTGGCTATAAAAAACTATATAAAAAAAATCAGAATAACTCAAAAAAAAAAAAAGAGCACAGTGCTTAATCTATCTGACTCAATCAACCCCTTGCTACCAAATGGAGGATCAGTATCAAGAATCAAACTTAATAACTTATCAGCATTTGGTCATTGAGATTTCATTATCATGTTAAGGACCACTTAAATCCAAAAGCGTAAGGTCGAAACTGAAAACCCAAGATATGGTTATATGATATCTCTAACACTAAATGTTAACGATGTATAAAAAAGTCTCACTAATCAAAATCTAATTCTGCTAGCAATCAACTTTTATGGACTACCATAATAAAGAAGCGGGTTAGAATGCCCAATCATCAGAACAGAAATTGTGAATATTTAACATTAGACACAGCTTGTCAAGCCAGAAATGTATCACTGATCTTACCTAGCCATGTTACAAGGATAAAATTTATGAGGCATAGACAAAATTACGATGTACTAAATGATCATAAGGAATTACTGTTATATATCTGCCTAATATTTACTAATTGTCATGTAAATCAGCAAAAAACATATAAGTATAAACTTACATGCGCAATGCATTGGCAAGATAATCCATGTGAACTGACTCTAGATCCATCATATCATTCGCCTACATAAATGGCACATATATCCAAAAGATGAATCAAAATAAAGAGAAACAAAACAGGTCAAAGTTATCATATCAAGCAAACTCTGTCACATATATCAAAAGTGGTATGACTAGTGGGTCCACAAACAGAATTGGCAAAAAGAAAATTGATACGACTCCTCATTCACTGCCCACTCCCATCCGTATGTTAGAAGAAATAAGCGTCCAAGAGTGGCAGATGTTATTCATGGGTCTGGTATGGTTTTGCCATCTGATGTGGAAATGACTATTGCTGAATATTAGCAAGTTATTAAGATTGGGTTGTTGACTCATTACTATTTGTTTTATTTTATCCTATCTATTTGTCAGTTATTTTTATGACGTATTATTGTATAAGGCAGTGAGTTGTAAGAATCAAATGGCAAGGAAAAAAGTTTATCTTTCATGGATAATTAGGATACATGCTGATTAGAGTTTGAATCCTTCTTATGTAACCAATATATAGAGACAGCTCTAAAGTGGGTTCCTATTTCAGATAATCAGATACATTTGTTATCACAAAAGTGATCTGACTAAAGGTCCTCAACATGAAATTCAGCTGACTACAAGACAGAACACTGTTTCTTTGCCAACTATCATTAAAAAACAACTAAAAAAAAAGACATGAAAAAAAGGGACCCAAAAGTATAATGTCTAAAATAAATAATTAACTAGTACAAGAGGCAGCAAACCTTATGCTGAAGGGAATGAAGAAACCTGCACCATGATACATGAGATAACTGTGACTCCACATACTGCTGCAAAGTACAAACAAAATGGCTGACCTGGTGCCTGGATTAGAAAGTAGAGCCAAAAGTACTCACAGTTACATACATGTATGGAGAAGAAATTCATAATCAATAGTAAAAATTAATTCAAGGAACTCTCCTAAACGCTCATTAGATTCCGCTAAAATTACAGAGTTTATAGAATTACAAATTCTAATAACTTAAATCTAACACAGTGCTTGGCAAGGTAGAAAAGTCATGGGGGAAGCAAACAGGAAGGAAAAGTGCATTTTCCCCCTGCTTGGATAAGGAAAGAAAAGTGGGAGGGAGAGAAAAATAGAGGGAAAACATGTGGGACCACATATTTTACCTCCAACTTTTCTCTCCAAAAATAGGAAGATTTAGGAGAGTATTTGCCCATCATTTTTTTTTTTCATTTTCCTATCAATTTTAGAACCCACATGCATTGCTTCTTAATGCAACGTTCTATATTTTCAATTTTATAATTATTTTAAAATTTTTGAAATCACTGAATAGAAAAAAATTTAAAAAATTAAAAAACTAAAATTGGATAAAATAATTATAAATTAAGATTAATATATAATTATACTTTAGTTTCATTTAGTCATATTATGCAAATTATATAAACTATACAATAGATAACAAGCTCTGTTATATGTAAACATTTTTCCTAAAAATAGTAAGATTATTATTGCCCAAATGAAATTAACCAATTTTCTCTCCTCCCTATTTTCTCCTCTCCATTTTCCCATGTCAAATACCACACATGACAAAGAAAATATTTATTTTTTTCTTGGGGGGGGGGGACCCTTATATCAATAATTATAAAAATATGATTTTAAATGCTGACCAATGTAATAAAATAGTGATGATAATATTTATTACAATTAAAATAAAACCAGATAATAGTAAAAACAATAACATTAATACATTTAAATTAGATATAAATGCATATTAATATATAAAGAAAGTGTGTGGGTGTATCATATATGATAAACATGTAATAGTCAAAAAGTTCGTAATTATTATTTTAGTCAAATAGAATTTATTTATAGTTTCTTCTATCGTTCCAGAGCAATGTTTTTCATTGAGTGGAAAGTATGGTTAAATTTTTTTAAAAAATAATTTTTTAAAAAAATGATAATATGATAGTCAATAACATGTCATACATTATTTTTAAAGAATGGTAATAGGAAATTTCTTGAAAAAATTAATTTGTTCTATTTGTTTGGAAATAATTATACCTTTTTGAAGGGGGTGGAGTAAAAAATTCTAGGGGTAAAAATAAAAAATTTGAGGGGTGACAGGATTAAAAATTTTATAAAAATAATATTATTTACATCATTGATACATGCACAATACAAGATCAACAAAAATTAAGGTGGGAGTGGGTTTGTCCTTGTTGGTATAACTGTCCGAGTCCACAAAGAGGTAAAAAGATCCCATGAAGAGGTCAAAGACATAAGCCATTCTACAAAAGGTGATCCAAATTAAATGTCCACAAAAGACAAAGCAGTTTTAGTTCATACCTCAGCTTTATCAACATATTAAGATAGCCCACTTCATGTTGGTAAAGTTCAGAATTCAGGTTTTTACTGGTCATGTGCACCAAATCCTGTTCACCGAAATTCGAACAGAAGTTCAATACTATTACACAATAGAGGCCCCACATTTTCACTTACCATGAGCATTCAGAATTTAAGGCAACTACAATCTGAAGCATACTAAGATATCAAATCTCGTACATCACAAAAATTGCAGACTCTTTTGAGCATATCATTTTACCATCAGAATTAGAAATAATTTAACTTTCAAAAGACAAAAAGGGGGAGAGGATATATGTTTCAAATTAGTCCTTTTTCCAAAGGCAAAAATCCGTCCCAAACACGGGAAGAAGCAAATGTGACTGATAAATACATAAAGAAACAAGCAGAACGCTTGCTAGTCAAGAACAACACAATGAAAGAACAGATTACCTCAGCAGAGCACAATCAGTAAGAATATATATACAAGTAAAATTCAATGAAGAGGGCATGGCTAATCACACAGAAGAATAAAGTTTCTAATAGTTAATTTTACCAAAAGCTCATACAAAGAAATCAAGGCATATCATGTTTGTGTTGTGACACCCAATAAGATTCTATAGTGTAACAAATATAGAACGTGATTATTTTCTAACTATAAGCTATATGAACTTTCCAAGGCCGCTCCCTCTCATCTCATGAGATTCATAGGAAGCAATTGATGGAGAGTTATATGATACAACAATGAGCCTTATTCCACTAGGTGAAGTCAGCTACATAAATTACATGATGTTATTGTACTCTCTCATCAACATGAAGAGTTTTATGATATTTAGAAGATATGATATAAACAAATTTATGCTGATCAATGATACACAATGAAAAATTGGGGGGGGCAATTTTAAGAGAAGCCAAACCTTAAGAGAGCACCAAACATCAGTCAACGAGAAAATTCCAAGCTTCACTTGTATTAGAAAATTGAATATATCAGAATATATCTTCAATGCAGCAGGTGTTAAAATAATATTGACTGGCCAATCCACACGGTAACCCAGTCCTAAGAAATCAAAAGAACGGACTCCTGCCAATGTTTACAGGTTCCAGTCAGATAGCAATATTCATTTTTCTACCACTCCTAAGTGGATGGAGTTGCTGAAACATTAATCAAATCTGAAAGGAAATGATAAACATAAATAACAAATCTCAACAAAAACCAACAGTAATAATATTTGGCGCCGCTTTTGTTAATATGATAGAGGTTTGCTTCACATCAATGAATATAGTATAATGTATACCAGAAGTTGATATTGAGAATGGCATTTTCCCATCTCCTTTCACGTACACAAACAGCCTATCTTTATGACGGTCATTTTCACATGAAGACTTCTGAATTGACGACTCAAGGAGACCTTGAATTTCTGGAAGTCTCTCATTTGCTTCTGTAACAGACCACCTCTGTCAAATCAAGTCAGGCAAAGAAGGGTCATGCATATAGCATTGTTATTACAAGTGTGTTATGAGTTAAAGAGTCATTTTGAGTAGAGACATAGTAATACATGATGCCAAAGAGACAAAATAAACAAATCAGCCCAATCTGCTACTTCCATAAAATGATAACGTCGCAATGCCAAAAGATGCTCTTTCAACTCAAATGCTTCTTCAAGCAAGTAGATGGTTAGCTTGCTGACATACTTATATCTAACATCATTAAGGAAAAGTATCAAGCAGAAAATTAACCTATCCAACAGCAACTATTCAAGTGTTCCAACTCATAAATTCCCAAAAGCTGTCACCTGAACAATTATGAACAAAATTAAGATTTTTAACTCGTGGCACTCATGCAGTAATCAAACATCATCACATCTAAAGTCTAAACACAGCCCACTTTACCTTATCTCCCAGTTCTGTGTTTCGATGCATGCCAGTTAGAAAAACCTAATAAAATTGGCTTTCAAAATTCATACTGCAATTGATGGCTGGTATCACTAAGAAAACACACGAAAAAACAGAGCTGATGTCCAAGAACAGAGACTAACAGGTAGTATTTCACTAACAGACGGAGGGCCCACTAGTATTAAAGAAAGAAAACAGATTAGCAGAAGATTAAAAAAGAGAAAGTCAAAATAAAGCCAAGCCCCAGCTATTTCTCTAGCTCTTGCTCCAACAGCTAAACTTCCAGACATCAGAATCCACACATCCCTTTTGACTTTCAGCTCATAACCATTATCCAGACCTCACCTCTCTCTCTTTTCCCCCCTCTTTGTAAGATTCCTCCAGGTGAACACCTCAGTACTAGAGGTTTTTCAAAACTAGGAGAAGAGTTCAAGTGAGCTGTATTTGGAGCTGATGCAATCATGACAAAAGGATGTTGTTTTGATCTCAACACTACCCAGAGCTTTGTAAATACAATGAAGGAATAAAATAAAACCTCTATAAGCAAACTAATGAATAGTTGTCCAAAGTAAACAAAAAATTAAGGATACTGAAGAATGATTTCCTGCAACAAGCATTTGTCAACTATAATATCAAGAGGTGTTTCAAATGCTGAAAAACAGATCTTCTGGGTAGCATCACAATCAACAGATTTTCTAAAACTACCTAGCAATCTTTCCCAGCTACAGCCACCATGTACATCAGTTAAAATATGCCGATTATGGTCCTTCAAATCCAATAAGGAAGTACCACAGTTTTGGGTGGTACTAATCAAGCTTTCCTCTCCACCACTGCCTTCTTCACAATAGTGATCGGTCTTATTACCATTAGCAGATCCATGACAATCCAATGAAATTACAGATCCAATGCTAAATCCGGAACTTAATTGTAACTTGTCCTTGTAAACCTTACAAGGGTCCTCCACAGTTGAAAAATTGAAGTAAGGTAAAGGCTGTCGATGATCTGTGATGTACTTTTCTCCATTTCTACCCATCAAGCAAAGCAATGAATTCCTTGTCAACATAGGGTTCATGCTAAGGGGATTCATACTTGAATTATGCTTATGGACAATATTTTGTGGTTGAAATCTATATAACTTAAAGGAATGCATGTTATTATCAGATAGATTCTCACCCATGGCTTCCATACTCAAAGCATCATTAATGGCAACAGTATTAACATTGTATAATGTGGCATCCCTAAGCAACCCCAAATGTTTTCCCATCACCTTTCGCTCATCAATTTCATCTTCATCAAGTGATCTTTTCAAAATGTGATCGACTGACCAATAACTATCAATTAAACTGTCTCTATGTTGAGTACTGACTTTAAGTGAGCAGCTTGACTTTCCTGGACTCTGGGAATTTGACATGTGACTTGCCATTGGTTTTACATGGGAAGACTTCACAAAATGATCAACAGTATCGTTTTTATCACAGATTTTATGATGATTGCTATCTGACTTTTCAGATTGGCAAGAATTTTGCATTGAACTATTTATTGCAGTACTCTTGGAGAAGCTTAAAGCAGATACATAATCTTGTTGCTCAGCTACTTTATATGGCCATCTAATCAACTGATCAGTCTCAATTTGCTCCTCAGAGTTGTTTGAAGCTGAACCATCAGACAAATCATATGCTTCATCCACATATGAGAATTCATCAGCAGTGCTTGAGACATCAGAGTCCAAATTGTCAATGCCCCTGCAAATTGATATAAACTATCAATAAAGCAACAATGATGTTGAAAACAATATCAAAAAGATTGCTAGAACATAAAATGATAAAAATTAAAATTACAAATAGCAAACAAAAATGAATTCTGCCAACATATGCAAGTGTTTGCACACAAAAGGGGATGGAATGCAGAGGGAATATGATTAATTACATCATTGAACTTCTTTTTTCTGCTGTTTGCAGCGCAATGAACTCATCTTCTGACATAAATAGATTTAGGCTGTCCAAATTCCCTCCACCATTACCAAAGAAAGGTACTGAGGTATGTGTAGCAACCTGTAAAATCAGAGTTTTAATGAATAAAAGCAAATTAGAGCAGAGAGAAAAAAAGAAAAGAAGTCAGGTCACCAACATGGGATCTCAGTCCTTTTTTTCAATTCCATTCCATTTCCAATCAGACAAGAGTGACCAAAGGAAAAAGACATTATATACAAGACAGCACGACAAGAGGCATGAGAAAATATAAATACTATAGTTCGAGGACTATACTGCACAACAATAAGATAGCAGGCATCAAGCTTTCAAATGTCACAACTTGTAATAACAGAAGGTTTATGAAATACACAGAAAGTGGCAGAACAACAAAAAACTATACCAAGTTTTCAACCATGAGTACACTGTATACTATGGAGTGTGTGTAGAGGCTCATTAGGCATAGCATTTTTCTCAGTCTAGGCAGATTAGGCATGAGAGAGCAGTAATCTAAGTGCAAGACAGTTGGAATGTGTGTAGAGGCTCATGATCAAAGTGTTGCGCAACAATTTTCTACTTCCTATATCTCTTATCGTCTCTGTATTCTCTTGTATTTGGATCGGCGGGCTGTTTGATATTTGTGTTCTAATTTTAGTAATGTGTACTTTTCCATAGCAGAGCTTGTCTAGTTTTCCTCTCTTCTCTTATGCTATGGTATTCATGAGTATTTGCAAGTTAATATCTTTCATGCTTTCATCTCTAATCCGACCACCTGTAGTAAATATTTGGATGTTATAGTGAGACCAAGAAATAGGAGATCTAAGATTAGATCATGTAACTTTTAGGGAGGGATTATATAGAGCAATTTGTTAACTAGGATAGAAATATATCAGTTGCCCCTCATAATAATTAAAGGTTTGAGCATAATTGAACTTTAGGATAAGAAGCATAGAGAATATGGATTACCTTGCAATAGGCTTACTGTCGTAATTCAAAAGACACTTGTAGATAAAATCAATCCTTGTTAGCTCAAATGGTATCCCTTGCATAAAGGAAGGAGATAACAGATAGTACTAGGGAGTGGTTGAGAGAGAATTAATCCTAGTACTTTCTCATCGATCTGATTCTCATCTTACACTTTTTTGCTATTTTACTTCAGTATCATCATTCCAATTGCTTTTTGATAGGATCCAAGATAGGTAAAGGGAAAGAAGGAAGAAAAATCTTTGTTAAATTATGAAATCAAAATCCAACTTCATAAATTAGTAACAACAACAACAACAAACAACAACAACAACAAGCCTTTATCCCACTAGGTGGGGTCGGCTACATGGATTGCAAGACGCCATTGTGCTCTATCATTTATTAAGCTTTTAGAAATATTATTAATTAAGAGATCACGTTCAACAACTTCCAAGAGTGTTCTCTTAGGCCTTCCTCTACCTCTCTTAATCGGACTCAAAGTTATATGTTCCACTCTTCTCACTGGTGCCTCCCTTGGTCTTCTTTGTACATGCCCAAACCATCTCAACCGATTTTCTACCATTTTTTCCTCAATAGGTGCCACCCTCACTTTTTCACGTGTGTGCTCATTTCGAATTTTATCTTTACGTGTATGTCCGCACATCCATCGTAACATTCTCATCTCTGCTACTCCAACTTTATGCTCTTGCTGTCCCGTTAGAGCCCAGCATTCACTACTATATAACATTGCCGGTCTGATAGCAGTACGATAAAACTTTCCTTTAAGTTTATTAGGCACCTTACGGTCACAAATAACTCCTTTAGCTTTTCTCCAATTAAACCACCCAGCTTGAATTCTATGTGAAATATCTCCACTGATTTCGCCATCATTTTGAATAATGGCTCCCAAATATCTAAACTTTTCCACTTGAGGTATAATTTGATCTCCCAATTTCACTTCCAAATTATTTTCGAATAGTCCTTTACCAAATTTACAATATAAATATTCCGTCTTACTTCTACTCAGACGAAAACCTTTCGACTCCAATGTCCTCCTCCATAACTCAAGTTTGCAATTAACCTCTTCTCTTGTCTCTGCTATAAGAACTATATCATCCGCGAAGAGCATACATTTCGGGATTTCCTCTTGAATATGTTCCGTCAAAACATTTAAAATCAAGTTGAACAAATAAGGACTCAGAGATGATCCCTGATGTAGTCCAATCTTTATAGGAAAATCCTTTGTTTGACCACTAGGCGTTCTTATACTAGTTTTTACCCCCTCATACATATCTTGTATGGCTTTAATATAAGCAATCCGTACTCCCTTTTTTTCCAACGCTTTCCAAAGCACTTCTCTTGGTATACGGTCATAAGCTTTTTCCAAATCAATAAAAACCATGTGTAGATCTTTATCTTTACAACGATACTTTTCCATTAATCCCCTTAGTAGATAAATTGCCTCTGTAGTTGATCTACCTGGCATAAAACCAAATTGATTCTCAGAAATACTTGTCTCCAATCTCAACCTGTGCTCAATTACTTTCTCCCACAATTTCATTGTGTGGCTCATGAGTTTAATCCCTCTATAGTTAGTACAATTCTGAAGATCTCCTTTATTTTTATAAATAGGAATTAATGTACTTCTCCTCCACTCATCAGGCATTTTCTTGGACCGTAAAATCACATTAAATAACTTAGTTAACCATCTCACCCCTTCTTCACCTAAACTTCATAAATTAGTAAAGATGAATGAAAATCTTTAGTAGAAGATGAGTGAGGATTTTAAACTCATACAACTAATAAAGTTAAGGAGAATCTCTACTAATATAAATAAATAGATTTAATGCCAGATGATTTCTACATGCTATGAGCACAGTATTTATAGATAGAAAAATAATTAATAACTAAAAAGACTCCTATTAATCCGTAGCTCAGATAATGGAGAATAACTACCTAAAAAATAAATAAATAAATAAAATTACCTATTTAATCAAAAAGTACTATAACCCATTACTCCTAAACTTGAAGACCACTCAAGAAAACAGAAAAATAACCTAAATAACATTATTAAACAGAAAATATCTAAAATAACAAAAATAATATTTATTCCTAATATTTCTCTAACTTCCCACATCACCCATTATCCCATAATAATCAGTACCCTATCACTCTCATATTCCTTTTTTGTTTGGTCCAAGCTTAACCAGCCTATTTGTTTATCATTTGCTTTTGACAAACTCTGACAGAACAATATCTGACTTCTGTCCTACTGTGTGACCCCTGCACTTGCAGTGATCTCCCATTTTAGCGAACAATTTGGCCTAACACCTACTTATTTTGTCCAAACAGTAGTCATTTCAAGGAGGTTTCCCCGAGCAAGTATTCAACTAGATTGGCAGACTTGCCAATAATTTTTGTTCTTTCTTCTTTCTTCTTTCTTGGCTTTTGGTTCTTCATTGGCAAGGAGAATGTCTTGTATCTGCTAGCCATATAACATTATTTCTCCCCTCAATAAAATTCCTTCTCATATCACAGGAAAAATAATAAAAAAAGAAAGCTGAAGGAAAAAGTGCATTTTTTATACGGGGAACCAAATTAGAGGATTTGCTTACCTGTTGATATCTTATTTCTAAGTCACTGATAAGGCCCTTGAGCTTTTCATTCATCCTTTTATAATAATTGTCCCTTGCAAGCACCATAGCTTCAATATCATCTCGACTGAAAGTCAATGGAGACAAATATGATGGACCATCGTTTGCAAAACCACTCCAGCAGGGAAGAAAATCCTGAGAACTGTGGTCTCTTGTAGCAACATGAATGCACAACTCAAGCAATTTCAGCAGTACCTTGAGCTGCTGACCAGCTCTAACAAGTGGAATCAAGCTATCTCTAAGAAAACATGGAACAGCAACTCCAACTCGTTCCTAAGGTTAGCAAGCCGCAACCAACAAAATCAATATAGTAGCACAACCCAAAGTTATGATGCACGTCAAAATAGTCTCTGGATCATATTTTTAAGCATCAAAGAGGAAAACATTACCCTAAAACTTGCCATGGGAAAATCAACAGAAATGCCAGCTTTAATGTGTGGATTAGGAGGTAAATGGTCAATATCCTCAACAATAAACTCCTGATATGGGTCATTGATTTCTGCTTTGAATATCCATGATCTGATAAAACCACAGTATGGTTCAAATGATTGAAGAAAGAGAAACTTGAGCAGATTACAGTGAGCAGGATCAGCAACCTACATCTTAAGTAAACTTTGAGTTAGAAGAAATTCCAAAAGGAGAGAAACCTTGTAAACATTTAACATACGTTTGTTTAGAGAACACATCACCTAAAGAACTTGTTGCAACAATAATCTAACAAAACTAGGGGGAAACTATATATTTAGTAGAAAAGGAAGAGTTTAAGCACCTAAAAAGTAGGAGCAGCCATTCATTCAATTGCAGCCTCTCTTTAGAATCTATAATTCTTCCCATTGAAGATGTTATGAGATTTGCATGGAAAAACACCAAGAGCCAGCTAAGTTCTAACAATTACTCAACAGTCTTCTCGAAACATACAGGTGATTCAATGCTTGGAATGAAAATCATCTTTCTTTTTCACCATGTAAAGCATTGGAACCCTACCATATATCCAGTGTTTTAGTGGGTTAAAACCATGGTTGACCATAAAAACGTAGTCTTGATTCTACGTATACTAAGACCAACTAAATTCTTGTTTAATGTTTTAATCCTTCATTATAATTGCTTTGGATAAATAGAATTTATTGGAAGAGAAAAAGTAAGGCTGCAACCAGGATTATGAGAATAGTTCTTTTCAATCTTTCTTTAACTTTTGTCACAGTTTCAATATGAGTACCAGATACTTTGGGGAAAAAAAAAGGAAAGGAAAGGAAATGTGTATTATTTAGAACAGCAGTAATGAATGAAAAGATAGAGAAGAAAAGAGACAGGCTCACATTTAATTGTGTATACAAGAATGTTAGCAAATCTCCCCCTCTGTAGAAGTTACGAAATTCAGAAGTAGCATCAGCAATCAGATCATCAAAAGAAGTGCCAGACAAGCAAAGTGCCAACTTATGTAAATTACAAATATTTCCTAGGGCTTCAATCTGAGTCCTCAAGTCCTTTGTGTGCAAATAGAACTCAAGAAATGTAATTTCAGAATGCACCACACTCTTCAAACATCCTGATACAGAGGATAAGTGCAAAGACAATTCAACATCACTTGATGGACGCCTTAAAACTGCAGATGCATAAACTGTGTCCAACGCACAGATGTACCCTTCCAAAACCTTCCCCACAGCAACAGCAAAGGCTTGATTGACCAGTGTATTAGGAGGGCACTTTTCTTCCCCCATTTCATCTTTTTGATGATTTTTGCTTTTGCTAGTCAAACTGTCCTCCAACTTCATATTTGTAAAATATTCTACAAATTCACGAAGAAGAAAAACTAGCAACCCAGTGCAACCTATAGATTTAAGTACATTTCCCAGAGAATGAGTGCTTAAAGCTCGTTTCCACACACTTGAAATGCAATGGAAGGTCCTATCTGCTGGATTAGAACAGAAGATAGCAGAGAGCTTTTGAATACTAATAAGGGATGATTTTGCACCTTGCATAGCATTCATCACCAACCTCACCAAACTTGCTTCCTGAGGCCAAATTTTCATAACAATAAATATGGATACAGACATTGAACAAGGATGATTAGTATAGTCAAAGTATCTGGACAAAGTAAGATCATAGTCTCTTGAATCTTAATGCATCCACAATAGTAGCTTAAAAGAAGACTTGGATAAAGTAGATAAGTGAGAGGTTAGCTTATTTAAAAATGCTGTATGTGTTGGGAAATGTAAGAATTTGCTCAAATGTGTTGCATTATAATTCAAAAGCAATATACAGATCTGACATAAATGTTCCAAAAATTAATATCTATGCACGTTATCATGCCATTCTATAAGAGAATGTTGTTAAATGCAATGATGTTGAAGAACTGAAATCCAGAGCCATATTTTCTTCTTTAATTTTTTTTAAAGAAAAAGAATACCAGTAAGGTTGCTTAAAAGGGTTAGGTAGAGCTTCAGCATCATCTTTAATTAGCAACAGCCCTCAATAGAGAGCTAAGATCAAATTTTGCATCCGGAACAGAAAAATCTTCAATACATTTCCAAGGCAGGAATAATATGTGTAAAGAGTGATATCAAGAATTTATCGAACATTGAAAAATGTTTAAAACATATGAGAACCAATATTGGCCAGTCATGTTGGCTTGAAGTTACAAAATTTGAAAGAAACCCAAAGACTCCTAATGACGAGGTGGTTTAAACCTTTCACAAAGTGTATTTGCATTCATGCTCACAAGTCAATTTGCTAGCTCTTCACTAAAGAGCCACAATTCCCCAATGGTCAATGCCTAGTGGGCATTGATCTTTATA
The DNA here is from genome assembly GCF_029017545.1 of Prosopis cineraria. NCBI lineage: Eukaryota > Viridiplantae > Streptophyta > Magnoliopsida > Fabales > Fabaceae > Prosopis > Prosopis cineraria. The sequence continues at coordinate 13,927,662 of NW_026555339.1, forward strand.
ATAAATAAATAAATAAGATGTACACTGTACATAATTTTTCATGACATTTTAATTCAGAAATATCTGCAGCTGAAAATTAAATTTCTACGTCCATTTTAGCTTAAAAGGTTTCAGCTGAATCAAGATTAAGAAGATTTTACATCTCAAAATTCAAATAGCATGCCACGTGGAAGGAAATATATACAATCCCACGTGCAAGTGAATAAAGTAGAGTCACCCTAAACATCAATCTTCCTAAAATTCAGTAAGCCGAGTTATTTATGTGCTTATCCAACAACAGGGGATTTTACCAAAATTCAAGAAATGAATCCAGCTAAAAATTTTGAAAGTGCAATGTGAACCGAGCGACGCAAACCTAGTTCCCAACACTCTTGTCATCTGACTATCAAAAATTCAGGGAGTTAGGTAGCCAGCATGTCTCTTAACTGTGTCAAGATGCCCACAGATGTACATGACGCAGGTACTTACGCAAGCTGCTGGGATCGGGGAAAAATGTAGCATGCTAGACTACATTTCTCACACTTTCCAGACCCAATAACCCTCAAAATGATTACTTCCGAGAAAAGAAAACCCCAAAGCAGTCGCAAATTCAATCAAGCGAGACGATGGAGTATAAACTTACAGAGACAGTGGAGAGGTCATAGAAAGGTTGGTTTGAAGAGGAAGTTGAAGCATCGGAATGAGAGTGAAGGCCACTTTCAGAAGGGATAGATTCCCAGGTCTTCGGGGGAATCAATGGATCTTCAACCTTCAAATTGTCGAACAGCACCGCCAGATTTGTGTCAACAGCCATTGGATCGGCTGCCTCTCACAGTGTCAATGGCTCTTCTATGGTGTCCTCCTTCTGGCTCTGGCTGCTGATTCCCGCCCAAGTGAGCCGATGACGACGAACTGGTCTAGTTTGGAACGGTGCTTAAACCAGATTTTTTTTTTTTTTTTTTGAATATTTTGCCGCAAATAAAGAAGAAAATTTTCAAATATTTATTAGAAAAAACTAACCTAAAAATTATATTTCTTTATTTTTAGATTAAGTCTTTATAATTTATTTTATTTTATTTAAATTTTTATAAGTAAATCAATTAAATATATTAGTTCCTAGAGATTAGGGGAAGGGAGAAAGAAATCTCGTTTGGCTTAAATAGAGACGGATAAAAGAAGAAGAGGTTTTTGGATAATTTGAGGATTAAATATTATTATAAAAATAATTTTGTCTGAAAATATTTTTATTAAAAGCTCTACCTTGACAGGAGATGGGTAAGAGAGAAGCCACTGCAATTGGTGACGGGATTAAAGAAGGCTTCGATCAGCAAGAAAATCGATTAATGGTGTTGGGATCTTATTTATGACCTTCGTCCTCTTCACGTGCTCTTTTATTTTCAGATTCTAAGATTTATTTAGAATTGTAATTTTGTTGCTGTTTTTTTTTTTTTGGCCTGTTGTTGAACCTTGTAACACCCTTAAAAATACAAACCGATTTTTCGCAAATTATTAAAACCATTATCATGATAGAAAATTTTCTTATCATGATACATCCAAGACATAACATAAGTCTTAAAATATTCAAAAAGGCAATTAAAACCATGAGGGACAGACATAATCCTCATGGTCATATAAATACTTTTAATAAAAAGGATTAGAGTTTACATGCTCCACAAAGAAGATATGTCCTAAGTTGGCACAAGATACATTGTATAATCTAAAATAAGAGGCAACGTAAAAGATGGTGTCTCATACATCATAGTTACACCTCTGGTGCTTTCTCGGCCGGACTCGCTCCTATAAAAATATTAACCACGGGAAATGAGACTTAAAAGTCCCAGTAACCAAAAATTAATATGTAATGATGCATGTGGATGTAACTAATCATGCGATTGCTAAGTGGGCACACAAAACATTTAACCGAACAATATTTTCAAACAAACCGAACAAGTATTTAATTGCATGACTGCACCTTATATCCTCCTTTCGCCATGCTCGGACGCCAAATCACCCGGCCAAAGGTGAGTTGGACCAAGCGACACGCCACTCATTGGGTCCAATGAGGGCTTACCACGTGGTAATAATTAACCGAACAGAAATTTCCATTAACACCATACATTAAAATACCCTGACAAGTCATGCATCATTCAAATATCCAAACAGGAATATATCCGAACAATAATATCTCATCATGATAAACAAAAATAAATTTTTAACCCACTTGGCAATGATTTCACAGAAGTATATAACAGTATTTATTTTCAATAATTCATAATTTTTCCAAACAACAAAACAACACATAACCATTCACAAACACACCCATCACAACACATTAATAATGGTTACCTTGTGTCTTGAATAACAAGTTCCCCTTCACAACTCCTTTTTCACCACTATCTTTGTCAATATAATGTACATAATTATTTCACAATACTATATATTAATTTTACATTAAAATAAATAACTCTAATTTAAATAGTTAGAAAGTCTTAAATCTATAATCCATATTAACACTAATTTAAGATTTATGCCTCATTTAACTTCCCAAATTATTTTCTAAAATTCTCATACCCTAATAAACTATTTTTTTTATCCTCAAATCACTTCTAGTATCACAATTTCATCCTTCTATATTCTAAAAATTCATCCAAAAATAAATTAAAAATTTTAAAATTATCCTGAAGCCTCAAATCATCTTTCTATAACCTCAAAAATACCTGTTCATACTTAAATAAATATTTAATAATCATAGATTTATCCCTACATCACAAATTGCACATAAATTCAACCATATAGATCTAGATTTTAACTCAAAAATTCTTAAACATGAGTTTTAACCTCAAGAAAATATTCTATAATATTTATTATATCTCTAAGAGTTTTAACCTATATTTTTAATCCATCATATCATCAGATTAACTATCCTATAAAAAAATTTTAATCAAAATATTTACTCTATCCTACAAAATAATCATATTACTAGAAAGCTAATATTATTTAGAAAATAACTATAAAATTAATTTTGTAATTAAATAAATTTTTAAATGCTAATCTAAATAGGAAAGTTAGAACATACCTGAAGAAAAAGAAAATAATCCCCCCTTGCGAGAAAACGCCGAGCAACGTGAGAGGAAGAGAGAAAAATAATATAAAAATGGGATTGTGGGTCCCAAAATTATATTAAAAAAAAACTATAGGTCTGAATTTAATTATTCAAACCTTTGGGCCATAAGTTGCAATTTTCTCTAAATTGCATCTTAGCCTCTCATGCTTCCTAATGCACACATCCCCTTCTTTTTATACATGAAGGTACCTCTTCTCTTCCCTCATCTAACCAATGTGGGACTTAGAAACAACAACCTTCCACCCTTCCTTTTTTTGTTCCTTCTACCTTCTTTTTTTTAACACACACATAAAAAAAATTATTTATGTACTATATCTTAACTAAATATTGCTTATGTGGTTTTAAATTTAAATTTTTAAATTCATAATTAAATACCTAACCATAATATTATTTCTAAATAATCTCAAATAATATAAATTTCTATTATTATCATTTTTTTTCCTCAAAACCTAAATTCCACAATTTCTTTATTATATAAAAATCAGGATGTTACAAACCTCTTTTACAGTTTATATAGTTATTATATAGTTATAATATTTTCTCTTTTTTTTTTATGACCAGGGAATAGAAAACCAAACTAAATAACATTTTTTTTCCTTAATATGAACATAGGAATGTGAAACCAAATGACAAAAACAAAAATAAAAATAAACCATTCACTCATAATCAGTTAATAAGTGGGGTATCAAAAGTATTGAAATCACAGAATAATCTATGAATTAACTTAGAAAGATAGTCAGTCATCTTATTATCATTCTTATACAAAAAGTAAAAGTTCACAATCTAATTTCTATATAAAATAAAATTTATAGAATTGATGATATTCTAAAAAGAGTTATAACCATAGTTGTCCTTTGTGATTATTGAAATAATCAATGCATAATTATAAAAAAACCGCACATCTTTTTATCTTTTTGGCCAACATAACCCAAGTTCCTTGAAAACATTATACATGTCTTGTTGCAAATTGAAAATTGTCTAACTGGGGAGAGAAAATAGGTTAAAACCCATTAACACGCTAAAGGGCTTGTTTAGTGAGCAAACAAACAGCATTGTTGGTATCTCTTGAAATTCTTTGAGCATCAACTCTCCAGTTTTGAGTTAGGAGCACTCCAATTTCAATGACAACATCATTCATCAAGTGGTTTGGAGGAGTCTCATCCTTTAATATTTGGACAACTTCACACAAATCATATTTAAGGACAAGTTTTTTGTAGCTAAACCTCCATATCATTTTAAAACTTTACGAACACGCCCGACGTTCAACATATAGCAAGTCCCCATTAGTCATTTTGAACATAAAACTAGCTTTAAACTGGCTTTTAGAATCACTAATCAAACCTTTGTAACTCACAAGATCTTGGCTTGTAGAATAGGCATCATTCACATTAAGATCAAACCAATCCCCCTTTATCAGGCTCAAAGTGCTGCACAAGATAAGACCATTTGTTTCCTCCACACAATGCCTTCTAGCTTGCTCCTATATTCCTTAAAATGTGTTGTCAATAGTTAAGGCATGTGCGTTAATAGTTACATTTGAGGTAGACCTATCTTAAAATATTTTCTCAATCCTTCTTTTCCAAAGAGACTGGCAAGTTATGGAAAAGCATGATTTCTATGAAGTATCATGGTACTGCTTCTACAATCATATTTTCTATTTTATCCACTAATTGGGCTCTACATTATATAATGTCCTGCTACTCTCTTGATCAAGATGTTCCATCCATAGTCTTTTCATGTCAAGGCAATCATGAAGTGCATGAATGAAATCTTCAACATCTTTATATATTTCATAATGATCATTCACATGCATACTCCACCTCTTGCAACAACTTCCATATCTTCCTCCATGAATAAGAGGATGGGTAAGAGGAAGATCCCCTCCATAACCATAGGAAGCTTATAATAAAATTAAAACTATAGAGACCAATTTGAAAGTTGGCCTAAAATATAGGCATAATATAAAATTTCTCTAGTCATTACACTTCTCAAACCCATTTTTATTAAAAAAAATGATGAACCATCAAAGATTACAACTAAATTTAGCAATTTAAAACAGGGAAAATCACACAAAGGTTCATAGATGATTTTAATTATCAAAAAGTTTCAAGAAATGTAAATATAATTCTAAGGTTCCATGGGCTTTAATTACAAATAAGTTTTGGGGGTGCATTTACCAAAATACTCTCATTTAAAAAAAATCCTGGAAAAAAAAAATCGAGGATTGGGAAACCTAGAAAGACTGGAGCGAGAGCCTTAGTTGTCTTCCACAGAATCTCTTTGATTCACTCTTGTGCTTGCTCTCACAGGATTGCTTAGTCCAAGGTTTATGAGAGGTTGGTTTCCATGTCAGAGCCCGTTTGAGGTGCTTGATTAGCCCCATAGAATCAAACTCACCAAGGCCCAATTACATAAAGCAATGATTCAAGAATCAAGATCTAAGACCTTTGGTTTAATAAGAATCTTGTAAGAATGTTTGTATCAAATTATGATTTTTCAACACTAAAGTTTTTAAATTTCAGTATTCCTTCTATTATTAGTCAGTACTAAAGTTTTTAATTTAACATTAATATTTTAACAAAGTTTTTACTTGTTATTTTTTCTTGGATCAATTAAAAAAAGCCAAACTCTCAACACATGGGATCTTAATTAATACTTTACAAGAGCTAGAGGAACTGTACATAAAAGGTTACGAGAAAGTGCTGAAAAAGATTTGGTGTATAGGCCCAATTTCTTCGTCTAATAAACTAATCTCCAATAGATTTGGGATAAGTGATCATCAAAAGTGCATTGGTCAAGACTCTAACTAGTTGAAATTTCTTAATTCCCATCAGCCCTGTTCCATCATTGATGTTTGTGAAGTGACGAAGAATTCATATCTAGCACTGTCGCCACAATCAACAAGAAAGACTTGGTGGAGTTAGCAATGTTAGTGTCTATTGCTGACGGCAGAAAACTCAACCCACCACAGCAGAAAACCCAAGAAGGGAAGAGTTTTTCAAATTTTATAACCAAGAGCATTTTGGTAAATGCCTTCCAAAACTTACTTTTAATTAAAGCCCATGGAATCTCAAAGTTATTATCGTATTTCGTGAGATTTTTGGTGACTAGAATTCATTTATGGGATCTCTGTGTGACTTTCTCTTAAAAATATTTGTTTCTAAATTTCAAGAAATAATTTTAATATTTATAATTTATTTTTAAAATATAATGAGAATATTTTAAATGGTTAAACTAAAATTATAAGATTAAGTACACTGAGTTTATATTCAAGAACTTTAACCTAATTAAAATTATAAATACCAAATTGCATCAAATTCAAGTTTAAGATTTGGATTTCAAATTTTAATTGAGTTAAAAATATAAAAAGATGAAATGATTCATTATTAATTTTTTAAAAAAGATTTTTTTTTTGTAAATAAGACTTAAATATGTAGTTTTATATGTTTAATATACTTTTATATAATCAAACTAAAAGAAATAAATTTTAATACATTGATATTATTATTAATGACAGTAGTTTGTTATGGAATGATAAATAATCTATAAATAATTCATATATTTTGATTTTAATTTAAACCATGTATTTGTAAGTATTTTCCCAATTTTGTATTTAGATAAAATAAGACTACTCCCTCCGTTCAAAAATATAAAACATTTTTAATTGAATCTCACCTTTAATAAAGTAGTTACTTACTTTCCAACTAATCTTATCTTTTTACATTTATTCTTATTAAACAACTTACAATAAATATAAATTTATTATCAATAGGAATATTTTAAAAAAAAATGTAATGATTATATCTCAAAAGATTAAAAATTTTTTATATTTTTTAATATTTAATTTTTTAAAAAATAATATTTTTTAGCGGAGGAGGGACGTTTGTTCTTTTACATTATTACAAGTCATCTGCAAGGGAAAACGGAACAGCTGAACAGCAGATGCAAGTGAAACCCTCCTTCGTTCCCAGCTCTCTGCTTTCTTAATGGCTCGTCTTCTTCAAATCGCTCAAAGAAAGCTCGACGCTTCTTTGCCTTCGATTAGAAGTCGGACACACGAGGTCTCCGGTTGCGTCCACTCACTGAATGTCACTTCAACTTGTCTTCATCAAACTAGACGTTATGGAGCCCAGGCAACGCCCAAATCGCTCTTTGAATCTAACATTTTAAGAATTCTTCGAAATGAGATCGAGTTTCAGTCCGAGTACGCCCCTCCAGAACAGGTTTATACTCCTTTCTTTTCCAAAGTTTGATTTTGCTGGTATTTTTATGCAGATTTTTTCACTTGGTTGTTCATTCCCGCATTTTGGGGTTAAAATGACTTGGAGTTAGGGTCTTGGGAATTTACCAATTACCATTCCTATTACCTTGTTGTTAATAATTTCTGAATCTGCTTAGGTATGTAAATCCAAACTGTAAATATTATGAACAATACTATAATGATTGTGTGCACTCAAATCAAATGGTTTTCTATTTGAGTCTTGGCTAGATTTTCATTTGTTACGTTAGTTCCTGGAAAGAAACGACATAACTTGGTGAAAGAGGGATCTGGGTTAGATGTTGCTGGGAATAAATCCATGCCTTGAGAATTCATTGACTGGGTTAATTATACTAAAAAAATCATATTTATATTCAGAAGGGTTTTTTGTTTTTAAATTTGAATATAAAATTTTCGCTGTTTTTTATTCCTTTTAGTTATAATGGTCAGGGCATCCATAGATTGGGCTATTCCCTTAATTTTTACCAAGTGTATATTTATGTATGGTTTTTTATTATATATGTTTTTAAAGGAATTTTTATACATAGCATGTAAAATATTTTTCTTCACATGCCCCAAACCCTCTAAAATTCTTTTAAATAAAAACTCACTTTTGACATCCTTCCTTGGTCTGATTTATTCTATGTTCTCCAAAGTAAAGAAATAAGTATAAAAGACTTAAGAAAGTTGTTATGGAGTTACAATTACCATACTTGTATCATCATGAAAATTGGGAGAGACTATGTAATGTTGGAAAAGAAAATGAAAACGGATTTTCAGATCAATAAGTATGATATATGATATTTCATTATATTCAATACTGTTCTCATCTTTCTCCTTGTATTTTATAGCTTTCCATTATTGTTAAACAACTTGGAAAGTATCCACATTGTAATAAAGCTTGTTTCATTAAAAAAATGCCTTTTTTCCTAAACAATGCAGCCTATGACAAAATTCAACTCATTCACTGTTCAAGATCGACCAGGTGAGCAGTGGATTACAATGAAGGGAAGTTTTGGGGACAAAGAAGAAATAAAAATTGAAGCTACCATGTTTGATGGGTATGCACAGGTTCCCAAGCTTGGAGATGACAGTTCCGGGGTGAATGTCCATCTTCACTTTAGTCTACTTGTGGATATTTCAAAGGAGGAGTTTGGCAGTGAATTGGAATTTGTCTGCTCAGCATGGCCAGAATCTTTAGAAATCCAAAGAGTTTACATCCTAAGGCGTGATCGGATGCATGCTATGCCTTACATGGGACCTGACTTCAGGTTTGGCATGTTACAAGCTACTTTGAACCTGAAATTTTTTATAGCTGGTTTGAAGTTTCTTAATGGGAATTGTTAGTGATTCTGTTCTGGTTCAATTGCTGATTCAGGACTCTCGATACTGAAATTCAGGAGAAATTTCGGGAGTACTTGAAGACAAGGGGGATAAACAATGAATTATGCATTTTCTTGCATCAATATATGACTAACAAACATAGAATCGAGCTTCTAAGGTATTTGAGAAATGTCAAGTCTTTTGTAGAAAATAGAAGGATAAGCTTTTGGCTGGTAAGATTATTGGTATGAACACTTCACTTTTTCGACTGATTTAGTTTCATCAGATGAAAATTCATCCATCAACCCTTTCTTCAATATTTGACTATGGTTTTCCTTTTAGCAAAGAGATTCAGCAGGGAGAAGAAAATCTGCAATAATAATTATAATTCTTTTGTAAGTAGTGTGACTCTGTTTTTGACGTCGAGGAACTTGTACTAGTGGTTTTGCAAAGTGCTACAATGTCTGCTGAATCATGCTATAATACTCTGGAATCAACTTGATTTGGACCTCCGGAAATTATTTGCATTGAAATTTGACATAAATGCTAAGAAATACTACCAAACATATATGAAAGGCAGAATGCTTCGAGTATAACCAGAAATGGCAGAATTATATACAACCAAAAAGACAACCCTTAAATATTTCCATGCTATATGTAATCATTCATGTTCCACATCTTATTGCCCCTTTCTTTTGGGTAAACTACGAGGAACTGATAATTTTGGTCTACTGGATATTTCAAACTGTCTAGTTAGTGAGAATGATAAATGATTTGTTGTGTATGTTTGGTATACAGAAAAGTATTTTCTAAAAAAATATAACAAGTGTTCCTATTTTCTTTTTAAAAAACACTTTTTAATTCCTTACCAAACGGTGCATTAGTGCTTTGACATTGCTGACACTTTTCACATGTACAAGGCACTCAAGGGAAATTTTATAGATGCAATGCAATTGCTGCTCTTATTGATAAATCTCCTATCTAAAAAGATCAGAATCTAACTTTGTAAGGCATGGATATGCTGCACCTTAATTTATATTTATTTTTTTGAAATTTAGGAACAAAGTCCATCCATCTCTCTCATTTCTGCTTCTATTTTGGATCCTTCTTTTTCTGTTTTGTACAAACTTTGCATGCATTTCCTTGTAGTGGTTCTGTGCAATGGATTTCAATAGACAAAGGCACAGGGATCATCACTTTGATTGGCTTGAAAAGCAGCTTTGCTCTTCTGGTTTTTCACTTGGTGAATGAGGCAACGTGAATAAATTGTCGTTGCTTTGGCTTTTTCATTCGACATTATAAATTATAAGTTGTTCAGGACATCTTTAAATAACAATAAATGCTATGTTACATAAATTTTATTTAGAAACTCCTTATATGGGAGAATGACAAATAAGAATCTTGTAAGAACATTAATGGCAAATTAAGAACTTAGTATTAAACATGATAGAAGGAGTATTGAAATTTGAGAACATCAGTGTTGAAAAATTTTAATTTAACATTAATATTCTTACAAGGTTCTTATTTGTCATTTTCCTTAATGTTATTTTTCATATATATATATATATATATAATTGTTTTGGAATTAGTGTTATTAGTTTTAGAATCTATCTATCTTGTCACATTTTTATGTAGGATTAATGTTTTGTACGCACGTGTTTACTAAGAAAATGCGATAAAAAATATAAGAGCTTTCCATGATAATGATCTCTTGTAAAAAGAAAATTACACTTGATACAGAAAATATTAAAGCCTTCTCTTATTAACGAAGACAATGCTCAAAATAATGAGCAAGCTTGGTTGGCTCACCTTTAGAGAGAAAAGAAAAAAAACCAAAAACACTATTTTTTCTCTAAATTCAATCATCAAAATGTATAATATATTGTGTGGATATTATTAAATTGATGAGAGAAGATGAAAGATCTTGGTCCCTTATCAGCTGTACATCACCCATAAAATTAAACTTCATAGGCGTGAATCGTGATTGTCCTTTTTTTTTTTAATAAAAAGATACGATCAAAATTGTGTAAGGGTTATAAAAGTCAGGTCATATCAAAATTTAAAATAGTCTTACATCCTATAGGTGATTTATTATAAATAATGAGATCGTAGTTGTCATGAAAAGTTTTGCATGTGAGCAAATTAACGCATTCATTTGTTTATTTAAAGACGTAATCAAAGGTGATTGTTCAATCTTTCATAGCAAGCTCCTTGATTTTCTTGATGTTTGTCGTTAAAGGATGACTATCAAAAAAATTATGTTAAATAAGTGAGAGAACTTCTATGGAATCAATGTATAAATTGATCTTTTTAAGTTTAACATTTCAACCAAGCTGGAAAGCTTCTAAAATGCTTGATAATTCAGCTGTAGTATTAGGTTGATAGTTAAGATATCTTGAGAATTTCATAATCTAATTTCCTTTCTCATCGTGAATGACTCTATCACAAGTCAAAGCACTAAAGGAGTTAAATCGTGATTATTCTTTTGGTAACAAAACATATGAGTTCATAACACAACATGAAAATTTGAATTAACATATTCAACCAATGAATCATTAGATTAATATTTTGATTGATTTTATAAAATATTTTGTTCATGATCAATTTAATTATAACTTGATTATATTTTTAATTATTAATTTTTAAACTAGTGTCTTAATTAGTTCAAGAGAGTAGCTTAGTCGTTACAACGAATGATGATTATTTGAACAGTGCATAATGGACGCATACTTGACATTGTAAAAAGGACAAGACCATAGGTGGGCGCAGTGGGCAAGCGTGGTGAGATTTGAGAATCCAACTGTCAAAAGGTTGAATGTTGGATGTGGCCGACAACAAATATTCAGTACTATGTCATGTTTGATGAGTGAGTGCATAAAGAAGTTGCTCGGTAATTATAAACACAATGACACTGCTCGGTAATTATAAATAAATGGGCGGCGACGGGCCATTGAATCCCTAATTTTTTAATTTTTTTAATAAAATGTAAGGATTATTTTAACTTTTTTTTAGTCAACGCATTATTGAGATTTAAAGATTTTAAATAAAATTTTCATTTCAACTTTATATATAATTTTTTAGGCATGTATTGTCTAACTATTTTAATATTTACTTATTTTTAATAGGATAATATTATACTTGTTTTTAAAGCATTGATGATGTCATTTGATTTCAATTTTATTTTATATTTGATGAAAGAAATTATGAGTATTATTACTAATAAATTTTGTCAAGCAGTGCAACAAAAATTTCAAGATATATTATATATTATATGATTGATATCTACTATAAAATCACTTATATAAAAGTTAAAAGATTATTGTTAACATATATTCTTTTGGAAAAAAATTCAAACTACTAAAATTTATCATATGAATAGTTTTTACTATAGTATACTTAGATCTTATTGATATAAAGAATTTGTGACAATTGAACATGACTGCCGTGTTAATATATAATATATAATTATAAAAATTAAATAGTAAATTTAACAAGCAAGTAGTAGAGTTGTTTAGATTGAACAAAACTTTAAATCTCAATGATGCATTAGTATTTTATATTGAGAAAAAAATTGCTAAAAACTTTATCATCAACACAATAATTAATTATTCTTATGTAATTAAAAATCAACGAGCAAAACTTAAAAAATAAATAATATATTTATTTTTATTATATATATGTAAAATTAAATATAAATAACTACATTGAAATATTTATATTATATTAATGAGATATATATATATATATATATATAATTTTTCTTTAATTATTATATATGTTTTATTATTTTAGCCCTCTAATAAAATTTTCTAGCTCCACCTATATATATATATATATATATATGAGAGAATTTTAGTAAAGAATATGAACGTAACATATTTTCATATCACAACCAAAATACTTTGATATTTTATTATGAGACCAAATGATTAAATGGAAATTATATTTTGACAGACAATTATTGAAGTAGTTTTTATTTATTTTTGAAAACATTTTAGCCATCATTGTTAGGGCTTTGGTCACTAGACCTCTGCCATCTTCACTAGAGCTCCAGTGACTAGTGGGCAGCAGTCAATTGTTGAAGGGAAATTTAATCTCACAATCTCTTGACTTGGTAAAAAGAGACTTATCATCGAGCCTCTTAAGTAATATAATGCAAGCAATAATATATATATATATATATATATATAAAGAGCCCATCCCCTAACTATTACTTTCTTATGATATGAATATAACATATTAAATCCTAACTTTACTTGTTAAAACACTAACTCAAATTATTTTAAAGTAAATCAAGTTTTTAAATAAAAAATTGAATGAACAATTATAGTTAAATAATTAACAAATTCTATTGATGAATGAACAAGTAATACAATGCTATTGAGAGAGTTAAGAATTTAATAAGTAAAGTTATATGATTAATAAGTAATATAATTTTGTTGAGAAATTCATAAATTTAATAAATAAAACTAAACAAATAATATGAAAAAATTGACACGTAAATTTACCCTAATAAAAGCACCGTACATTTTATCCCAAGAAAGAAAGACAGTAAAGATTGTATGGTCTATATCACCTTCCCTCAAGGAGGCAAAAAGAAGCATCCTAATTAAAGTAGAAAAATAAGAGTTGGGTTTGAAGGGTTGGACTTAAATGTCCTTTTAAACAAAGATTTGGATTTAAAAAATTGGAATTTTAGATCTGGCCCTGATAGGCCCTTTAAAAAAAAAAATTTGGACTTGAGCTTGAGCTTGGACTGTCCCTTAAATCCTATTTCCCAAAAGATTGATACTGATCTTAGTATCTCATTGTTAAAATGATTGATATTGATTCTTTTGCCATTTATGTTAACACAATTTTAACAAATTTTTATTAATTTCTTAACACAATTACTTTGTAGGGTCTGTTTCTTAATTTTGATTAATATTATATTCTATGATACTCAAATTTTTGTATTTATTGAATTTGATAAGATTGATTTAAATTGAAAGTTTTTGTTGTCATTTTAAAACTTAATCAAGATTCTATATCTAGATTTGTATTTATTTATTTTATTAAATTTATATTTTTTAATTTTAAAAAATAAGTTTACAAGCTTAGCCTTAATTCTTTTAAATAAGGGTTGAGTTTAAAAATAAATTATTTTTAAAAAAATCAAGTTCAAGAACCTTAGCCCTTAAGATTAGCCTGCCCAATTCCCATCACAAGTTAATTCAAGGACATACTTCTAATAAGAATTTTGATACTATAATTTTTAATAAATCATTTTTTGGGTACAAAAATTATATAATTTCTGACATATTTTAATTCCACTTTTTTGTATAGTTTTCCAGGGCCTTTTATTCCAGGGGTAAAAACAAAAGACGCGTGATGTGAACCTAAATCCAGAGACGACTTTGCTATTAGTGACTTATTGTTGCCTCCTCTTCTTCTTCCTTCTTCTCAGGCACCATACTTCACATCATCGCTATCTGCTCGCTCCTATCATCTTCCAAACCTCAAGTAAAACTCGAGTAAGCAAACCAACTCTCTCTCTCTCTCTCTCTCTCTCTCTACTTGCTTGTTCGTTTCAGACTCTGTCTCTGACATGGGTTTCTTTATCGCTTCACTTTGCTTTGTTTGGAGAGATTGAATGCGAGAGTCATGGAAAAAGCAGGAGCTGGTGGAAGGCCAAAGGCAGTTGACATGTGGGAACACGTCACGGTGTTGGAAGGGAGAAGAGTAAGGTGTAAACATTGTGGCTTTGAATTTGCAGCAAGTGCTAATCGCATCAAAGCCCATATTAATCAGATCAAGGGTCAGGGAATTCGACTGTGTCCTGGTTCTCCTCAGCCTAACAATACCAATTCCAACAAAGTCACCAGTGATCTCAACGAGAAAGAGGACTTCCTTCTTGTCATTGATGACTTTTTTCCGCAAGAAGACCTCCTTCATCCACAAGGTACGAAATAATGTTATTTATTTTTTACTTTAAATGGGAGAGTGATGTTTCAGTATCTTGTTAGGGTATTATTAAACCATTTATTTGACAGCTATTATAACAATAGTATACTTTTATAACAATTTTTTTGGGCTTTGAAGAAGGGAACGAAGTGTAATAATTTCTTGCAAGATTATCATTCTCTATGAATATACTCCTTCCCTTCAAAAATATTTCGCATTTTTTGAAGGGTTTGACCTTAAAAAATATAAGAAACTTATGTAATCATTATTTTTTTTCCTAAAAATATCTCTATTAAATAAATTAATTTATATTTATTTTAAAGTAAAATACTTTATTAAATAAGAATAAATATATAAATATAAAATTAATTTTAAAATAAATAATTAATTTATTTAAAGGAAAAATTCAGTTAAAATTTCTTAAATTTTTAAACAAAAGGGGTATTAATTGCTTGAGCACGTATTATTATTTTAACCCGCAAAAGGGCTTTTTGTCTCGGACCTCATATGCAGAGCTGCAAGGGTTGGGATGCATTTTTCTAATTTTAAAATTTAAAATTTTAATTATACTAACAATTTAATAAATTGTCTCATTTTTTATATGTTAATTCAAGAATTAAAATCAATCAAATAATTTTAATCATATTATTTTGCAACATCCATAATTTCAACTAAACAATTCTTAACAATTTCAACTACCTTTTAATTGGATAAAAAAGCTGGGCCTAACGAGTTAGCCCAACCTTATTTTTTAACATATTTATTAAGGTCAAGCTTAAAATTCCTTTTAGGCAAAAAAAAAAGCCTCATTTTTTATAGTCTGTCTCTAAAAGAAAATGTGAGATTGAAACTGGCGTTATTAGTTTGAAGGCCTGGCTTGTGTTCACGGGTCTACTCACATGCAAACTGTAAAATCAAATCTAACACCTGCAACTCATCAACAAAAATTATCGCCACAACATGATTCTCAGTTATGTGTGTGTATATTATATTATTGTTTTTAAGAAAAAAAAAGGATTACACCTACAAATTTTATTGTTAAGTTTTCATTTACAGAGGATGAAACTCAAATGCCAATTTTGTTTTTAGGGAAAAAAAAGGAAAACCACAAACTAAGGGCTTGTTATTGTTTTCTGTTTTTTAAAACTTTTTGTTTTTTTGTTTTTGAAACCATAGAAATTTAAAAACTTGTTCGATGAAGTGTTTCCAATTTAATTATTTTCAAAGCTATTTTTATTTTTTGTTTTTAAAAATAAAAAAAATAAAAACAACTTCAAGTTATTGGTAAATAGAAAAAAAAAGAAATAACTTCAAGTTGTTTTTGTTTTATTTTTCTTGTTTTAAAAAATATTTTACATTTAATTATTAAAAATTTTAATTATTTTAATCAATTTTTATCATGAATCACCACCATATTAATCGCCTATAAGTATCATTATTAGTTTATTTTTTAATTTTAAAATAGTTTTAAAATTAACACGAGCAAACATATTTTCATTTTATTTTGTTTTCAAGAATAATTTTAAAAATTGCATTACAAAATAGTTTTAAAAATAAAAAAATGAAAATAGAAACCAAATAGGTCCTAAGATCCTATTTGTTTTTTTTTTTAAAAGCTATTTTTTTAAAATAAAAAAAATTAAAAACTTGTTTGGTTAAGTGTTTTCGATTTAATTGCTTCTAAAACTGTTTTCATTTAAAAAAAAACAAAAATAGAAAAAACTTCAAGTTGTTTTCATTTTAATTTTCTTATTTTTTTAAATATATTACATTTGATTATTAAAAATTATAATGTTGATCAATTTTTATCATAAATTACTATCATTAACTGCTTGTAACTATTACTATTAATTTTTTTTTAATTCTAAAGCTATTTTTACATTAACACAATCAAACAAATTTTTATTTTATTTTGTTTTGAAAAAAAATTTAAAAATTATATTATACAACAATTTTTTTTAAAAAAATGAAAACAATAACTAAACAGGTCCTAAGACCAATATCCCTGGTACTAACTTGACACCAGCACCAGAGACCTAAGCCTACGAACCCAGGCATATGAGACGCGTACGGACAAATTAATATTAGTGATAAACATCACCCATGTTTTTGTATATATTGCGGATTGTGATGATTAGTATATTAATTCTAAATAAGATATCAGCTTTTCTTATTATTTATAGGAGCGAGGAATGAAACATTATTGCTTGATTGTTATATGTCCTCCAAACACACTGAAGCTATACAGCAAGAGGGGATTCATGTGGGCCCTTCCTCTGTTTCTCATATGATGAATGAAGCCGACTTGCGGTTGATTCAATATGTTTTTGAACAATCACGCAGGTTAGATTTATATACATTCTTCGAATTATGTTACTAAATAGTATTTATGTGTATTTGTTTTTTTTAGCTTAAATATTAATCACTTATCTTATATTTTATTCAGTGATGAGACAATTTTCTCTTCACCACGTTTACATTTGAAACAATCTGAATTTACCACTCTTAGACCGGAGACCTTTTGGATTCATGGGTGAGTATTTAGTTATACTTTTATTCTAATTTGTTATTATTGAGGATTGTCTTGGTTATGTTAAAGAGCCCAATTTTTCTGTTTTCCTAGGTAATAGATATTTTGTCTATATCTTGACGGAGATTGAAAGGAACAGAAGTAAACCTTTGAATTGCTATGTTCCAGTGATATTTTCGGTGATATCTGATTCCCTTTTTAATTTGATGATATATGTTAGTCCTTGAATCTAAAAAGTTTATTGACAAGTATTTTTAATGGTTCTTTTGTTATAGAATAAAGCGCTCCAAAGTGATGTAAGTTCCTTCCTTAAGTTTGTTGAACGGCATAACATGAGAGAAAACTACATGTTTGACTTGAAAT
This sequence comes from Prosopis cineraria, assembly GCF_029017545.1. Lineage (NCBI taxonomy): Eukaryota > Viridiplantae > Streptophyta > Magnoliopsida > Fabales > Fabaceae > Prosopis > Prosopis cineraria. Next base: position 13,945,182 of record NW_026555339.1, read on the forward strand.
ATTGTGAGAAGGTATTATCTATTTGTCTTGTTGTCGTTGATGTTTCATTAATTGTCCTAACAATTGCTCTTTTGGACTATATATATCAATTTGATTTGTTTGATCACATATTGCAGATATTTATTCCTGTTCATGTTGAAAAAAATCGATGTGGACATTTTTATTTATACATTATTCATGTGGAGGATCAAGTTGTTGAAATATGGGATTCTCTTCGCGATCAATTTATGGATAAAACTGAACGTGAACAAATAACAAAAAAAATAGTAAGTATTAAATAATTGTAACATTCATATAATTAGTAGATTGATATTGATATTTTAATTCTATATATAAAATTAATCTCGTACATGTAGCTGCTTGTCATGGAGACACTCTTCGAAGATGTTATGTCCACAAAATTTCACTGGAGAATGGCAAGCAATATCCAATCACAGTCTAATGGGTGAGTTTATGAATTTTTTTATTCTAAATTATAAGCTTTATTAAAACAAGCATGCATCCTGACCATGTCATATTTCTTCAACATGTAGATACGATTGTGGTGTATTTGTTATCAAATATATGCAACAATTAGATAATTATGTGAGGCAAAATCCTTCATTTCAGGTATGGTCACTTGCAAACTATTATTGTTAACCGCTCTATACATATTCATTCACACATACACACGCATATGTACATTGTGCAAACACTTTCAGTCATATAAATGATATGGACAAAATGTGTAGTTTGACAGTAATAAAGAAAGATTGGATTTGGCTTTAGAGTTGCTCAACAGTGACTTCAACCAAGAAAGAGAAATACTATCTCATAAAGCAACAGGAAGCTATGCGCAAGTCCACAGTGAAGAAGATATAGATTCATGTGGAATTAAAAGAAAGCAGGTTGATACATGCAAAACAATATTTGGTGGTGGAAAAGGGGCATATGTGGAATTGGATGATTTCAATGACAGAGTCAAGAGAAAAAATGTTAGCTCGAAGACAGGTATATACTTCAACTTCAATTATTATTTTTTAAACAGAAACTTCAACTTAAATTATATAGAACCCTTTTTTGTAGTCATTTATACAACAGTTTAATTTGTATATATTTTTTCTAACTTCTCTTAAAGTAAGTAATAATTATCCTCATATCGTACTATATTTTTATATTTTATCCTTAGCACTTCCTGTATTTAAAAGAAATAATTCCTATCGTCACTTCGTGCTAATCGATTATTCCTATTTTTGCTGCTAGGATGTGTTTATGTATTGCCGACAACCGAGTTAGTGGGAAGATGTTTTAAATGGTATAGTCAACGAATATGGAAATGGATAATGGGAGATGAGGTGTCAACAATTGGGATATGGGGAATGGGAGGGGCAGGGAAAACATTTCTAGCAACTCATGTGCATAACAAGCTTTTAGAAGAAGCCGGTGATGACTTTGACCAGGTTATTTGGGTTACTGCATCACAATATGGTAGCATTTATGAGTTACAAAAGGCCATTGCAAGATCAATTAATTTGGACATATCTGATGAGTGTGATGTGAAAAGAATATCTGGAAAATTGTTGCAAGCATCCAACCATATAAATAGGTGTGTCCTAATTTTAGACAATATTCGGGATCCTATCCTTTTAGGAGAAGAAGTTGGATTTCCTGTTTCAAATGATAGGATTAAATTGATTTTGACAACTCGTTCATGGGAGGTGTGCCAGAGTATGAATTGTATGGAGAACATAATAGAAGTAAAACCTCTAGATGATGAATTTGGAGAAGATTGGGAATTGTTTGAAAAGACTCTTGGAATCCATCAAATGCAATCTAGTGGAGTGGAGTCTATAGCAAGGACCTTGGTAGAACAATGTGGGGGTTTGCCCCTTGCTATTGTTACGATAGCGAGAAGCATGAAGGGAAAAAAAACAATATAGAGAATGGAATCATATGTTGGAATGCCTTCAAAACTTGCGCAATGGGCAACTTGATATGGAGAAGTGGATATTCCCGGTGTTGAAATCTAGTTATGCTTGCTTAAATAATAAATTGTTGCAAAGTTTTTTTCTGTATGCTGCATTAAGTGCTGAATATTATAATGAAGAAGATATTTGGTGTTTGATCAAAAGATTTTTCATTGAGGGATCCACAGATGAGACAAAGAGCTTGGAGATGCAATATAATGAAGGTTACACCCTATTGGATAAATTAAAGAATGACAGTTTGGTTATTAAAGGGGGGGGTCAATGGAGAATCCATCCTTTGCTAAGGGGCATGGCTATTAATATTGCAAAGGCGACTGAGGAAATTATAGCAAAATCTGATATGAATTGCATAGAAATACCGGAGAATAGCGAATGGCATGAAAATCTACAAAAAGTTTTTTGAGAGGAACTGGAATACAAAAAATTGTAGATGGCACATCTCCTAAATGCTCTAAACTTTCCACATTGCTTTTAGATAATAATGATTATCTCGAATGGATCCCAGATAATTTTTTTAACAACATGCCTGCTCTTAAAGTACTCGATTTGTCTAGGACTAGCATTAAGCGTTTGCCTGAATCTGTCTCTAACTTGAAATGCCTCATCACATTACTTTTGAGATGTAAGAAATTGAGTTACATGCCTTCATTAGAAAAATTGCAACGGCTAATGTGGTTGGACCTTTCAAATACTGCCATTATTGAATCACCTTATGGCTTGGAATTGTTGATCAATCTTAGATATCTTAATCTAGCAGGTACAGTACAGTTGAAAATGTCATCATCAGTGATAACCAATATGACCGATCTGCAGTCTCTTAGGTTGAACTGTATCCCAAAATCAATGGATGGGAGTGCACATGTTCTACAATGTTTGGGAAAGTTAGAATATATGACAGCCAACTTTTATGACATTGAAGAGTTTAATTCCGATGTTCAGAGTTTACAGGTCAAAGATCGCGCCCTCAAAGGTTATTATTTAAGTTTAGCTACATCATATGATGGTTATCTTTTATTTTATCCTGAACATGAGGTCCATTCCTTAAAATGGGTTGTCTTTGGTGGTATTGATTTGGAAAACCGAGCAGAGTTATATCTTCCAGAAGACATAAAGGAGTTGATGATTACACATGCACATCACCATTGGACAGGAACAACATGTCTATGTCAGACTTTGTCATTCCCTAAGCTAGTCAAAATTGAATATTTGAGGATGCATGAATGTGATAAGCTTGAGAACTTGTGTTGTGGCTCTCCCACTTGCCCATTTTGGTGCAGTGTCCAATTTATGCAAACATTGAGGCTCACATGTTTGAAAGACTTGAAACAAATAGCGGCATCATTTGCTCCATTTTCTCACCTCCGAAAGCTCAAAATGCATCATTGTGGCAGCATGAGGATTCTGATGATGTGGGGATTATTTGCACAGCTCCAAAACCTAGAGGCCATTCATGTAAGCGGTTGTGATTCAATGGAAGAAATAGTTGGAGACGATTGTAGCGGTGAAACTATTCCCCCTACCACCATCACCCTCCCCAAACTGAGACTTGTGGTCTTGGAGCAGCTTCCAAAATTAAAGTCCGTATTCAGAGGAACCCTACTCTGTCCTTCTCTCAAATCTTTTAGAGCCATCTATTGTGAGAAACTAATTAGCCAACCTCTGATAGAGATTGCAAAAGGAAATGCGCTTCAGATGGAGAAGAAGGAACTCTTGAATGGATACGGTTGGCAAAAAGAGGTGCATGTCTCCTCCAAAACTCAACTTTCTTTTATTTTATGGGTGCCACTTTGTCACTGTTCGTTTGCTCGTCCACCCTCTTTTTTTGTTCTCTCTGTTTTCTATTTTTTTTTTTGGGTTGAATCATTCCTTTAACCTTCTTTTTATTTTTTATTCTGGTTAGCAGCCTCGACCAAATTACCATTGATTTGATAAAGCAGGTCCACATTTCCTCCTAAAAGTTGACTTTCTTTTATTAGAAAGTTAAAATAACATTTTTTGCTTTCCAAGTATTCTCTTTGGACTACCATAGTTGTAAGCTACATCTCAAGATCACGTGGATATCATATTATGTCAATGAAAACATATATATCCTGGTGTTGGAGTTCATGCATCAACTTTATTTTGCGTCAGAATTTCTTACCCAGTGCTCAATTGTCTAATGAAAGTACTAAGTAATATCATGATGACTCCCTTGTTCATTGAAAAAAAAAAGAGAGAGGCAAAAATGACAAATTCAATATATTTTCTTAATAATAAAATTTTACTTGATATAGTACTTTAGTGCTTAACATGGTACGACAATGCTAATGGCCATATATATTAATGATTTTGTAAATTGCGTTGAAGAATTGATATTTTATGTCGCACAACTCACGCACCTGATAGAACATGTACATATTTTAGAACAAGTGCTAGAAAGATCTTTACAAAGTGTTATTTCTAGACTGAAGACCAAATGCATTTTCAAGATATATAGGGCTGTTTGTTTTCAATTTTTAAAAATTGTTTTTTGTTTTTTAAAACAAAAAAATTAAAAAACATATTTAGATAAGTATTTTCGATTTAATCGTTGTCAAAATTGTTTTTGTCTTTTGTTTTTTAAACAAAAGAATAGAAATTATTTTCATTTTATTTTTTCTATTTATAAAATATGTTACATTTTATTATTAAAAATTATAGTTATTTTGACTAATTTCTATTATAAATTACCACCATTAATAGTCTATAATCATCATTATCATTCTATTTTTAATTATAAAACTTTTTAAATTAATATAACCAAATAGATTTTCATTCTGTTTTGTTTTCAAAAATAATTTTAAAAAACTATATTATAAAACAGTTTTTTTGAAAAAAAAAAAATAAAACATACTCCTACTCTCCCCAAACTAAGATATGTGTACTTGCATGATCCACCAGAATTAAATTCCGTATTCAGAGGATCCATGCTCTGTCCTCTCAACAAATTTTATGCCTCAAATTGTGAGAAACTAAGGAAATGCAATTATATGGGGATATCATTTATTTACAAGGTACATAGATGAACATCATTGGTGTTTGTGTTATTTTTCTTTATGTGAATTTTAAATCTTTGTCATTAATTTATGTGAAACATTAAATTTTTGTTTACAATTGCTCTGTTTTTGCCTTCACTCTGTCATTTGGATTTTAGTCTAGCACTTCATTTTAGAGATGACCAAACTTGAATGTTGATCAATTTTGGGGTCGTTGCCAATAAAAAAGGTCGTGCCCTTTTCAACTTCAATTTAATCAGTCTTTTGAAAGTTTGAGAGTGCATATATGTTATTTTGATTATATCAAGTAGAACTTCAGATAAACGTTAACTATACCTAGCCAATTTGTGGCATATACATCTTGATGTTAATTTGTTCTTTAGAGTTCAATCCGTGCCTTGCAATTTTGGGTCTTTTAAAACCCAAAATGCAGGTTACAAAATCAAATGGATATGTGTTTGAAGCTTGGCGAAATATTTAACTTGTTCTTTGACGTTTCTGGAAAGAGGGCTACTAGACAATTCCTTGATTAAATTTATACCCTGAGAATGCATTGATGCATTAGAAAATGAGATTGATATGCTATATTTTTCTTTAGTCCTATTCCTAAGGTAGAGAAAGAAAAATAATTTTTGTCTTATTTATAGAACATTTCACTACACTCATTTTTACCTTTTTGTCTTTACTAAATGTTAGAAAAAATTATTAAAAATTATTATTTTGTTTCTTATTAAGGTAGAGATGAAAACTTATTAAATTTTAAAATAAAGTTAATGAGATTTAATGTTTTATATGATTCCGATAAAATATGTTAAAAGTGAATTATGAATATAATCAGAGAAAGCATATATATGCTTCTATGCTTTCCAGACTCCTCTTCCAAGGAATAATGTTGGGTCTTTGTTGAATTTGAATATAAAATTTTCATTATTGGATTGCATTGAATTTATAATTAGCTGAGAAGATATTTTAATAGGAAATTCCTCTTAATATGAAATTGTATACGTAGTAGCATGAAAAATTTAGTATATAATTGAGTTGTTAATCCCAAAAGACCCATTAATGTTTTTGTTTTAGTATACATAGACCAGAAAATGTATGATATATATTTGAAAATTGTTAAAGGTTGATTATGAATATTTTGGAAGTAACAAGTTCAGAATCTGTTAGTGATTTCACTCTAGTTCAACTGCCTCTTGCTAATTTTAATAGGAAATTTGTTGCATTAAGCAAGTTTGAACCAATATTTCCTTTTAAAATATAATCATCTGAAGGTTCTTAATGTGAATTTGTACTCTAGTTCAATTGCTAGTTCAGGACTGGCCTCTGACTCTGACTTTTTTTTTTTTTGTCAGAACTGAGTCTGAATCTGAATGACGAAATTCTGGGGAAAAAAAAAAAAATCATGAGTACTTGATGACAAGGATAGGATTGAGGATTGATCAGCTTCTGTGGAATTTGGAAATGTCTTTTGGAGGGGAAAAGAAAAAAACAGAAAGATAAGGTTAGCAGCCTTAAACTGGATTACCATTGTTGTAATTATTAGAGAGTTAAAATAACATTTTTGCTTGCCAAGTATTCCTTTTGGAGTGCCATAGTTGTAAGCTGCATTTAAAGATTATATGCATATCGTATTATCACAATGAAAACATTTATATCCTGGTGTTGGAGTTCATGCATGCACTTTATTTTGCTTCAGAATTTCATACCTAGTGCTCGTTTGTTTAGTAAAAGTACTAAGTATATAATATCAACATTAAAGAAGTTGAAGCTAGCTCTCATCTTGATTCTCGAAAAAGAGATAGGAAAAATAACAAATTTAATATTTTTTTTTTTTTCCAACAATTTAATATATATACCTTAGCGAAAATGACAGTTATATCCCATTTTTTTTTAAATTAACGAAAATTGAGTCTTTGATCTTTTTTTTTAAATAAGTTAAAAATATCAATCAAGATAATTACTTTTAACAGCCACAAGTATTTTATATAAAAATAATTAAAAATTAAAAATAATTTAATTAATTAATTTTAGTAGTGGCAGTTTGTTGTTGCCAAAAGTATTTTTATAAATAATTAATAATTAAAAAATTAAAATATTTTTACAAAAATTAATTTAGATAATTATTTGTAGCGGCAAAATTTGTTGCCACTAAAAGTATTTTCATAAAAAAATTAAATAAATTTAAATTATGTGAAATAATTTATAAAATTATTATTAGAAAAAATTTCTTATGAATTATTTTAAAATTAAATAAAATCATTCAAATGATATTTATGGAATTAAATTTTTTTATATATAGAATGAGAAATAAATTATATATAAGATCAATAATAATTACTTTCAAAAATAATGATCTTGTTAAGTTGGTATTTTAATAATTATCTTATTTTAATAATTACATTAAAAAAATTCTTATGGAATGCTTATGCTTCTATGGTTTAAATCATGACTAATAATTTCCAATCAATGTTGGGTCTATTCCAATGGATTTTGGTATATGTTAGCTTTCAAAACCAACCTTGATCTGGTCCCAAATTAGTAGGGAAACCTTTTTTTACTCCTTGCCAAATTTGAATATAAAATGTTCATTTAATGATTATATTGAATTTATGATTAACTAAGATGATATTTTACGTTGTTTTAGATGTATAATGAAACCATGGAATATATTTCTAATTTGACTTCTTTTAGTTATCACCATGTGGGCATCTGAACACTCGATTATATATTCCTCTTAATTTTTACTCTTTGCGTGTGTCTAATTTGAAATTTTATGGATTTAAATTTAGTAAATGACTTAATATTCACTTTAAATGGTCTCGCAAATGTAGAAGATCAAAGAAATAAAAATTTCAAAGTATTTCAGAAGTTGAAGATAAAGAAAACAATAATCTTTATTAGAGATTAAATTGAAACAAAACAAACACCTAAAGTCAAAATTTGGATCTGAATAACGAAATTCTAGAAAACAAATTCATGTGTACTTGATGACAAGGATAGGATTGATCAGCTTCTGCAGAATTTGGAAAATGTCAAGTCTATTTGGAGCAAAAAAACAGAAAGATAAGGTTGGCCAGCAAGATTTGGTTTGAACATTTGAATTTGCCACTAATTTAATTTTCTCAGAAGAAAATTCATCCACGTACCGTCTCTTCGATATGTGATTATGTAATGTTATACGTACATCAAGCAAGTTGAATAAAATTATAAGATGTTTTTAATTAAATTTTATTAGTTAATTGTAATAACTCAAGAATTTTGAGTAAAAAATATATATATATATATATATAATATAAATACATATATTATTGTGGTTGAATTGTAGTTATATTAATTTTGAAATAATTATGACAAGAGGAGGTGTTGGTATAGTGGGAGTTTGCATATATCTCTTACATCTAATCTTGAGTTCGGACCTGGTTGAAGCCAGAAATACTTTTGTACCGTGAAATTACAAAACTACCCTTGCCTCCACAGATTTTTTTTCCCTTTCTTTTCCTCTCTATTTCTGGCACGATTCAGCATTTGGGGCTCTGTAGAAAATTCTAGATTCTCTCATCTCTCACTCTCTGCCTTCTCCGTCTCCTCCTACTTCCGTCCGCAGCATTGTTAGCGTGTGAGTGTGCGAGAGTTCTGTCCGACACTCCTTTGCCAAGTTTGTGCTCTTTCCTTCCTTTCTCTATTGCAGATTAGTGAGGTCATTTTTTCCTCTGTCGGGCGATGATCTGAGCATTTAAGTTTCTTTCCCTTCTTGTTCACAGCCTTTGCCGATATGGGCGTTTCTTATTCATGTAGTCGCCGTCGTTGCTTTGTTTGCCATGGCTGTATGTAACCTGTAGCCTCCCTCATCTTCCTCTGTCTTTCATCATTGAAGCCTCTTCCTTCTGATCTGTCTGAGTAACTACAAGGGTGAGTCAAAAATCTCCTCCTCTCTTGCAACACGACACTACTGTTCACTGCCATAGAGAGCTTTGAACCTCCTTTCTCTTCTCTCATTTATTTCGTTTTTGGGTGCCGAAGAACAGGGGAGACGTGACTGTTGTTCTGGAAATTTGATTTTGAAACTTCCTCCTTCTTTTATGCTGTAAATTTCGTTCCCTTTCTACTACTGTAAATTGAGGTGAGAAATTTTGATCTTCCTCTTCATGGTTGCTCTGTATGTGTGTGGGTGAATATAGAGATAAAATGGTTGGAAATTTTTCCTTTTATTACCATATTTGTTAAGCAAAAAGGAGAAATTATGAAGTTGAAATTGTAGTGTATAAAGAACAAGAGAATGTTAGGCTAGGCTTGAGTTTTGTTTATTTGATCTGATTATTAATGTTGAAAAATTTTGGATAATTGATAGGAGGTTAAGAAGTATCATTGATTGAGCTAGGAATTGATACTGATGAGATAATTGTTAGAAATGTTTGTTAGAAGTTGTTAGTTGATTGAGTATTTTCCTAAAATCTTATTAAACTCTTGGGAAAAACATAAATGGTTTGGATGCTATTATCTAATAATTTGAGTTGGACATTGTATAGAAATTTAATTAAAAAATATATTTATTTGTAATAGTTATATCATCACATATTAAGCAGTCATGGAAGATAATTATCTCCATAAGGAAGTGGAGTTAGAGATAGGGATGTTTGGAAAGAGTAATTTTGATTATTAATGCAAGAGCCAATTGATTATCAAAATATTAGTCTTTGAAATACCTATGAAATGTTGGGGAAAAAGAAAATTTAAATTAAAGATGAAAATTGTCTTTGTTATTTTTTTCTAAATTGATTTAGAGTTAAAAAGGTATAAAAAATAAAATAAAATAAATAAATCTTTAAAATAAAATAATGATGTTATTATTTGGGCATTAGGATTTAAAGAGCAAACATTGTTGCAAGAGGACCGGTTAGGGGTAGAGAATGTCTTAGGTAAGTGAATAACGTCCCAAATAATTTATTAGCAAAGTTTTTTTTCATCAAAGATATTGATTTCAACAATTCACAATTTTATCTATTTATATATGTGTGTATATGTATATATATTTCATAAGCATTGATTATTTCTGTTGATTGAATAACTCTATTTTCCTAAGCCATGTTATGTGCTTACAACATTGATCAACTCGTTTTTTTTTCAAGTTTTAGTAATCCTTATTCGACAAGGACAATGAGGAAAATTTGTGAAAGAGTTTGTAAGTTTTTACAGTGAAAAGAACAGGTGTTTACATAATTCATGTGAGTCTGATATGGACAAGAGAAAATTTTAATTCAAAAATGATTTTTTTTTTGCATGTTTGAAAATTAATTGTTTAAGGGATTTTAGACAGAACACTAGTAGCTAATGGCAATTCCGTTAACCCTTGGCGTGCCATGATCAATTACTAGCTAGTTAAATTTCATGAGCTTGTTCTCACGTCTGTTATTTGTGGGTCTCGTACCTGCATCTGTTTTCGTGGCTTCAACCACGTCTGGTTAGTTGCCCTCGTGGACTGTGTATCTACATATGTTTCGTGACTTCGGCTACGTTTGGTTACTTATCCTCGTGGATTGTGTGTCCACGTTTGTCTTCGTGGCATAAGTCGCGTTTGGTTATTTGCCCTCATGGACTGTGTGTCCATATTTGTTAATTGTTCTGATAAGTCCCTATAAATATGAAATTGATTATTTAATGATTTCATATTCCATTTGTTTTAGTTAGCAACATATTTTAATTACTTATTTTGTTTAATTGTTTCCTTGAAATTAAGTTATGACAACATTTGATATGATAATTTAATAGTTCAAGATTTCATTTAAAGTTATATAGAATCCTGTTGTTCCACGCTTATTTGAATCTTTATGGAGATCATTGTCTTTTTTTTTTTTACTTACATAATTGTTCCTAATTTTTTTATTCAATTAATTATTTATTATTGGGACGTTATTCACTGAAAAATATTTTTGGTCTCAGATAGTGTAGCTGACACTGAACCATCCGCCAAATATTGAGGAGTCTATTATTGACTAAAGGTGGATGAGTTAAGGATTAAGTATTCTTTTGATGTAATGTTTTAAATTAGGAAATTTTATTTTGTAAGCTTAATTTATGTGCTCCACATAGTCTATAGCTAAAACCTTTATTTTGTCATATATTTTTGCTTGGTGGTCGGAAGGAATTGAATTCCTGATTAATATGATATTTAGTGTAAAATATTGAGTATAGAGTTTTTGGGAGATCTTGTTTAAAGAAGAGGTTCTGCTGAAATTTCTACAAAAATATTAAAACTTTTATAAATGTTAAAAATGTTTATGCATGTTCTAATTTGAACTAAAAACATAATTAGGTTTTAGTCATAGAAAGATTAATTGATTCAAGGCTTAAGGGATATACAGTGGTTCACATCCTGTGCCGGTCATTCTCTATTTTTAAAGCATGACACTAATTGTCTTCAAACTAACATCTTTCTATGTGTGTATTTGATTAAAAAATCTACAATTGAGGACTCAACTGAGGTTAGAAAAAATATCTGTAATTTTAACATAATTTTTGTTTGGATACTTTTTTTTTAAAAGTCAATTAAATAAATTAAAATTTATTTGAATAATTTAATTCAAATGTCAATTTAAAAGTATAATGATAATAAAGGACATAAATTTCATTATATATTTTTGTGATTAATTTGGTTTTTTTTTAAAAAATATTAAACTTTTTGATTAACCAACATTCTATTTTAAAAAATGAAACTTTAAATTATAATTTTATCTAAAAAATAGAGTTAAGAAACATAAAATAAATTAATATATATTAAACATGTTAATTAATTAGAGATTCTTCTTCAACCTTTCTCCTGCTTTTGTTAGTAAAAAAATAAGAAAAAGCTCTCCCTCTCATGCTGAATGCCAATGCAAAAATAAATAATAATAAAAAATTGAAAGTGGATTAAATGCTTCCACCACTCAAGGCTAATGCAAAAGTCATGAAAATGAGATTTGAAAAAAAAAAAAAACTCATTTGAACCTTAACTTCAATTGAAATTTTTTATCAATCCAAACATGATTTTTATTTTGTAACGAGCTTTTAATGCTTTTAACTAAGGTTTGAGCCATCCCAACCTCAGTTTAAAGTTAATCCAAACATAGCTCTAAGTTCAATTTGATTCTTATTTAATATTTAATTTTAAAATAAATATAAAGTGATTTATATAATTAATCTTATTTATATGTTATTTATAGAATATTATTTAGGTTGCTCCCATAATGTTTGGAAAAGATACTTCGCTATTTAAAAAATATAAAACATATTTTTAAGGTGAGATATTAAAAAATATAAGTGATTTCAAGTCTTTTAAAATGTAATTAATGAGTTTTTTTAAATATCTTTAATAAGACAGTATAATTAACAAAGTTTTCTAATAAAAACAAACTACTAAAAAAGTATAAATATGAAAAGAGTATATAATTTTAAACATAATTAACTAACTTATTAAAATTATACTTAAATTAAAAATGTTTTATAATATTAAATGGAAGAGCAACAAAGATTGTACTCCTTTCGTTAAAAAATATAAGATATTTTCAATCGAATCTCACTTCTAATAGAATAGTTACTTATTTTTAAATCTAACTTTATCTTTTTATATTTACTTCTATTTAATAGGGTGTTTTATTCTAAAATAAATATAAAGTGATTTATTCAATAGAGCACTTAAAAAAAACAATGATTACATCTTAAAACATGTTATATTTTTTAATATTTAAATTCTCAAAAAATACCTTACATTTTTAAATGAAGAGAATAATCTTTTTGTCTCAAATTATAAAATAATTTTAAATAAAATTTTACATATTTATAAATTTTATTGAATAAACTTAACAAATTTATTTTTTAAAAAAATTATAAAATTTTAAAAATATTTTTTATTTGATAACCTTAAATTTATATTTAATTATTAAATAAATAGAATAAGTCTGTTTAGTAAAACTATAATTTTATCAAAATATTTCACACTGTAAAATGTCAAAGTTTTTTTTAAATGTTTTATAATTTAAGAAAAAGAAAGTATTATCTTTGTCACCTCCCATCCTTGTCACCTTCCCCGAGAAGGCGGAAAGAATGCCCCAATGACTTCAAAGCTTCAGAATTTTGCCGTGTCCAAGAGACCCGTGATCTGAACCTAAATCCGGAGACGACTTTGCTATTATTGACTTACTGCTGCCTCTTCTTCTTCTTCCTCCTCCCCATTCTCAGGCATCATATTTCACATCATAGCGATCTGATCGCTCCTCTCATCTTCCGAACCTCAAGTAAAACCTGAGTAAGCAAACCAACTCTCTGTCTCTCTACTTGCTTGTTCGTTTCAGACTTTCATACTGATTCCCTGTCTCTGATATGGGTTTCTTTATTGCTTCTCTTTGTTTTTTGTTTGGAGAAATTGAATGCGAGAGTGATGGAGAAACCAGGAGCAGGTGGAAGGCCAAGGCAGTTGACATGTGGGAACACGTCAGGGTGTTGGAAGGGAAAAGAGTAGAGTGTAAACATTGTGGATTGAAATTTGCAGCAAGTGCTAATCGCATCAAAGCCCATATAAATCAGATCAAGGGTCAGGGAATTCGACTGTGTCCTGGTTCTCCTCAGCTAAACAATACCAATTCCGACAAAGTGACCAGTGATCTCAAAGAGAAAGAGGACCTCCTTGCCATTGATGATTCTTTCTCGCTAGAAGACCTCCCTCATCCCCAAGGTACGAAATAATATTATTTGTATTTTACTTTAAATGGGAGAGTGATATTTCAGTATCTCGTTAGGGTATTATTAAACCATTTATTTGACAGCTATTATAATAATAGTATACTATTATAACAATCTTTTGGAGCACATTTTATTATTTTAACCCACAAAAGGGCTTTTTGCCTTGGACCTCGTACGCAGAGCTGCAAGGCCTGGGCTGAATTTTTGTAATTTAAAATTTAAAATTTTAATTATACTAATAATTTAATAAATTGTGTCATTTTTATATGTTAATTCAAAAATTAAAATCAATCAAATAATTTTAACCATATTATTTTGTAACATCAATAATTTCAATTAAACAAATTTTAACAATTTCAACCACATGTTAATTAGATAAAAAAACTGGGCCTAACGAGTTAGCCCAAACTTATTTTTTAACAGGTTGATTAAGGTGAAGCTTAAAATTCCTTTTAGGTTAAAAAAAAAAAACACCCATTTTTTATAGTCTGACTCTAAAAAATGCAAGATTGAAACTGGCTTTATAAGTTTGAAGGCCTGGCTTGTGTTCACGGGTCTACTCACATGCAAACTGTGAAATCAAATCTAACCCCTGCAACTCATCAACAAAAATTATCGCCATAACATGATTCTCAATTATGTGTGTGTATATTATATTATTGTTTTTAAGAAAAAAGGATTACACCTGTAAATTTTATTGATAAGTTTTCATTTACAGAGGATGAAAATACTCAACTCTCAAATGCCAATTTTGTTGTTAGGAGAAAAAAAAAAGGAAAATCAGAAACTAAGGGCTTGTTTGTTTTTTGTTTTTTAAAACTTTTTTTTTTGTTTTTGAAACCATAAAAATTTAAAAACTTGTTTGATGATGTGTTTTCAATTTAATTATTTTTAAAACTATTTTTAGTTTTTGTTTTAAAAATAAAAAATAGAAATAACTTCAAGTTACTGGTAAATAAAAAAAAGAAAGAAAGAAACAACTTCAAGTTATTTTTTTTATTTTTCTTGTTTTAAAAATATTTTACATTTAATTATTAAAAATTATAATTATTTTAACTAATTTTTATCATGAATTACCACCATATTAATCACCTATAATTATCATTATCAGTCTATTTTTAAATTTTAAAATAATTTTAAAATTAACATGACCAAACATATTTTCATTTTATTTTGTTTTGAAAAATAATTTTAAAAATGGCATTACAAAATAGTTTTAAAAATAAAAAATGAGAATAGAAACCGAATAGGTCCTAAGGTCCTATTTTTTTTGTTTTTAAAAACTATTTTTTGTTTTTAAAAACAAAAAAAATTTAAAAACTTGTTTGATTAAGTGTTTTCGATTTAATTGTTTCTAAAACTATTTTCATTTTTTTAAAAAACAAAAAAATAGAAACAATTTCAAGTTGTTTTCATTTCATTTTTTTTAAAATATATTCCATTTGATTATTGAAAATTATAGTGTTGATTAATTTTTATCATAAATTACTACCATTAACTGCCTATAACCATTACTATTAGTCTATTTTTTTAATTGTAAAGCTATTTTTAAATTAACATAACCCAGCAAATTTTTATTTTATTTTGTTTTGAAAAACAATTTTAAAAATTATATTATACAACAATTTTTTTAAAAAAATGAAAACAGAAACTAAACAGGTCCAATATCCCTGGTACTAACTTGACACCAGCACCAGAGACCTAAGTCTACGAACCTAGGCACATGGGACGCATAGGGACAAATTAACATTAGTGATAAACATCGTTTTTGTATATGTTGTGGATTGTGATGATTAGTATATTAATTCTAAATAAGGTATCAGCTTTTCTTCTTATTTATTGGAGCGAGGAATGAAACATTAATGCTTGATTGTTACATGTCCTTCAAACACACTGAAGCTATGCATCAAGAGATGATTCATGTTTGCCCTTTCTCTGTTTCTCATATGGTGAATGAAGCTGACTTGCGGTTGATTCAATATGTTTTTGAACAATCATGCAGGTTAGATTTATATACATACTTCGAATTATATTACTAAATAGTATTTCTGTTTATTTGTTTTTCTAAGCTTAAATATTAATCTCTAATCTTATATTTTATTCAGTGATGAGAAAATTTTCTCTTCACCACGTTTACATTTGACACAATCTGACTTTATTACTCTTAGACCGGAGGCCGATTTGAATTCGTGGGTGAGTATTTACTTATACTTTTATTCTAATTTGTTATTATTGAGGAATGTCTTGGTTATGTTAAAGAGTTTTTAATTTTTCTGTTTTCTTAGGTAATAGATATTTTTGTCTATATCTTGACGGAGACTGAAAGGAAGAAAAGTAAACCTTTGAATTTGTACCTTCCAGTGATGTTTTCGGTGATATTTTATTCCCTTTTAATAGGATGATATATGTTAGTTCTGGAATTTAAAAAAATTTATTGAAAAATATGTTTAATGTTTCTTTTGTTATAGAATGAAGCGCTCAAAAGTGACGTAAGTTCCTTCCTTAACTTTGTTGAGCGGCATAATATGAGAGAAAACTACATGTTTCACTTAAACTATTGTGAGAAGGTATTATGTTATTCTCTTCTTGTAGTTGATGTTTCGCTTACCATTATGAATGCTCTTTCGACTATATGTCAATCTGATTTTTTTGATCACATATTACAGATTTTTATTCCTGTCCATGCTAAAAAAAATTCTTGTGGACATTTTTATTTATACATTATTCATGTGAAGAATGAAGTTGTTGAAATATGGGATTCTCTTTATGATCAATTTATGGATAAAACTGAACGTGAACGAACAACACAAAAACTGGTAAGTATTAAATAACTGTAATATTCGTTAATTAATATATTGATGTTTATATTTTAATTCTATATATA
The DNA here is from genome assembly GCF_029017545.1 of Prosopis cineraria. Lineage (NCBI taxonomy): Eukaryota > Viridiplantae > Streptophyta > Magnoliopsida > Fabales > Fabaceae > Prosopis > Prosopis cineraria. The sequence continues at coordinate 13,961,765 of NW_026555339.1, forward strand.
TAATTAATTTCGTATATGTAGTTGCTTGCCATGGACAAATTCCTCGGGGTTGCCATGTTCACAAAATTTCTCTGGACGATGGCAATCAATATCCCATTACAGCCTAATGGGTGAGTTTATGATTTTTTATTCTAAATTATTAGCTTTATTAAAGCAAGTGTGCATCCTGACCATATCATATTTCTTCAATACGTAGATATGATTGTGGTATATTTGTTATTAAATATATGCAACAATCAGATAATTTTGTGAGGCAAAATCCCTCATTTCAGGTATGGTCACTTGCCAACTTGTTAGTTTTTGTTAATGCTCTATACATATTCATTCACGCATACATATAAATGATATGGATAAAATGTGTAGTTTGACAGTAATAAAGAAAGATTGGATTTGGCTTTAGAGTTCCTCAACAGTGACTTAAACCAAGAAAAGAAAACACTATATGATAAAGTAGCAAGAAGATGCAAGCAAGGCAAAACTGCAATTGAAAGAAAGTGGGTTGATACATGCAAAACATTATCTGAAGATGTTGGAAGAGGGGCATGTATGGAATTGGTTGCCTCTGATAATAGAGTCAAGAGAAAAAATGCTAGCTTGGAAAAAGGTATATGCTTTAACTTAAATTATATATTCTTTCTAAGTTCCCTTAAAGTAAGTAATAGCTATTATCATATCATACTTCCCTTAAAGTAAGTAATAGCTATTATCATATCATACTAAATGATTATCACTTTGTTTTTAAGACATGGTGAAGGATATATAAATGGAATATATTCAATTATTTTTGTATTTTATTCTTCTCACTTCTTGTGTTTGAAAGAAATAATTCCTATTGTGACCTCATGTTAATTGATTATTCTTATTCTTATTCTTATTGCTAGGATGTGTTAAAGGTTATGAATTGCCAACAATTGAGTTAGTGGGCAAGAAGTTTCAAAGTTATGCTAAACAAATATGGAAATGGCTAATGGAAAATAAGGTGTCAACAATTGGGATATGGGGAATGGGAGGAGCAGGGAAAACAACTTTAGCAACTCATGTACATAACAAGCTTTTAAAAGAAGCTGGCGATGACTTTGACTATGTTATTTGGGTTACAGCATCACGATATGATACCATTTATGAGTTGCAAAAGGTCATTGCAAGATCAATTAATTTAGACATATCTGATGAGCATGATGTGAAAAGAATATCCGGGAAATTGGTGCAAGCATCTAAGCATTTAAATAGATGTGTCCTTCTTTTAGATGATGTTTGGGATCCTATCTTTTTAGAAGAAGAGGTTGGATTTCCTGTTTCGAATAATGGGATTAAATTGATTTTGACAACTCGTTCATGGGAAGTGTGCCAAACTATGAACTGCTTGAAGAGCGTAATAGAAGTAGAACCATTAAATGAAGAAGATGGTTGGGAATTGTTTAAAACAACTCTTGGATCCCATATGATGCAATCTAGTGAAGTGGAGCCTATAGCAAGTACTGTGGCTAAACAATGTGAGGGTTTGCCCCTTGCAATTGTTACGATAGCAAGAAGCATGAAGGGAAAAGAAGGGAAAAGAGAATGGAGTCATCTGTTGGAATGCCTTCAAAACTTGGATAAGGGGCAAAGTGATATGGAGGAGAGGGTATTTCCTGTGTTGAAATCTAGCTATGCTTGCTTAAATAATAAATTGCAAAGATTTTTTTTGTACCTTGCATTAACTGGCAAGGAATGTTTTGTTGACAGTAATTTTAGATGTTTGATTAGAAGATTTTTCCATGAGGAATGGATAGATGAGAAAAAGAGCTTGGAGATGCAGTATAATGAAGGTTACACCATGATGAAGAAATTAAAGAATGGCAGTTTGCTTATGGAAATATATGATGGGGAATTTTGGATTATGCCCAAATTGCTGAGGGTCATGGCTATTAATATTGTAAAGAAGACTGATGAAATTATGGACAAATCTGATATGAATTTGACAGAAATACCGGAAAATGGTGAATGGCATGAAAATTTGCAAAAAGTTTTTTTGAGCAGAAATGAAATACAGAAAATTGTAGATGGCACATCTCTTAGGTGTTCTAAACTTTCCACATTGCGTTTAGATTGTAATTATGATCTCAAATGGATCCCAGATGATTTTTTCAACAACATGCCTCTCTTAAAGTACTGGATTTGTCTAGGACTGGCATCGAGTGTTTGCCCGAATCCATCTCTAACTTGGTATGTCTCATCACATTATTACTTTCAAATTGTACAAAATTGAGTTATGTGCCTTCATTAGTAAAATTGCAGCGGTTAATATCATTGGACCTTTCACATACTGCCATAACTGAAGCACCTTGTGGCTTGGAATTGTTGGTCAATCTTAGATATCTGAATCTAGATGATATAGAACAGTTGAAAATATCACCATCAATGATAGCCAAAATGACCAATCTGCAGTCTCTTATATTGAACCGTTACCCAAAATCAATGGATATGAGGGCACACGATTTACAGGGTTTGAGAAATGTAGAAGATATTTCAGTTAACTTTTGTAACATTAAAGAGTTTAATGACTATGTTGAGAGTTTCCCGTACAAAGATCGCGTGCTCAAAAAATACCATCTAAGTTCAGCTACGTCACTGAATTTTTATCTCAAGTTGTATGTTGATGGTTGGGAAGCCTATTGTTCAAAAAGGGTTGTTTTTTGTGGTATTAATTTGGGAAACAGAGTGGTGCTTCCACGAGACGTCAAGGAGTTGATTATATGTGAGTGTGACCTTTTGGAAGACTTAAAGCCCATAGCTGCACCGTTTGCTCCATTCGTTCATAAATGCACCCCATTTTCTCACCTTATGTACCTTTTTATTCATGAATGCAGCAGGATGAGGATTCTGCTGACGTGGGCATTATTATCACACCTCCTCGAGGGCATTTCTGTAATATCTTGCAAGTCGATGGAAGAGATAGTTGGAGAGGATTGTAGCAATGACAATATTCTCCCTACCATCACCCTCCCCAAACTGAGATTTGTGTACTTGTATAAGCTACCAGAATTAAATTCCGTGTTCAGAGGAACCATGCTCTGCCCTTCTCTGAAATCTTTTCATGCCGTCTTTTGTGAGAAACTAAGCCACCCTTCGATAGAAATTGAAGAAGGACATGAGCTTCTGATGAAGAATACCAAGACTGGATACTGTTGGAGCAGTGATGATCAGGTGCATATCTCCCCCAAAAGTTGACTTCCTTTTATTATATGGATATCATTTTATCATTTCTTTGCTGAGCACGTATATGAACATTACTGCTATCTGTGTTTGTTTTATTTATCTTTATTTTAATTTTAAATACTTGTCATGAATTTTTATCATACTTTAAATTTCTCTTTACCATTGCTCTGTTTTTTCCCCTTTCTTTCACTCTGTTATTTGGATTTAGGTCTAACACTTTGTTTTAGAGATGATCAAACTTGAATGCTGAAATTCATGGTCAATTTTGGAGTCGTTACTAATAAAATAAGTCGTGCATTTTTCAACTTAAATTTAGTTGATCTTTTTTTTTATTTTGGTCAAAATTTAATTGATCTTTTGAAAGTTTGGATGTGTAAACATATTATTTCAGTTATAATATGCAGAACATCAGATAAATATTAACTATGTATATCGAACCAGTTTGTGGCACATGCATCTGGATTTTAATTTTTTTTATTCAGTGTTCAAATCGTGTAGTGCAATCTAGGATCCTTTGAAACCCAAAATGAATGTTTTACAAGATCAAATGGGTTTGTGTTTGAAGCTTGACAAGATTTTGGTTCCCTTTGTAGCCCCTGAAAAAAAGGCTAGATGATTCCTCGATCGAATTTATGCCCTCTGAATTGATTGACGGATTCAATAAATTTAATGAGAGAAATTGATATAGAGGAGAAAATTCATCTGTTCACATATTTTTATTTAAGAAAGTCAAAATTCAGAAGAAAGAAAAGAACTCAATTCAACTAAGCGAAAGAAGGATTTTGTTTGGAGCTCCATTTTAAAACATAAAGTTATTGATAGAAGTAAAACTGTTCTGTTGATTATGATATTTATGCCTCTATGGTTTTCAGACCAGTAATTTCCAATGAATGTGGGATCTATATCTTTGGGTTTTGGAAAAAAATCTCAAGGCTTCTTTCTCTCCTTCTAAACCCTTGTTCCTTTTCAATGGCTGTTCTCTTTTGTAAGGTTTGAATATAATTCTTTTCATTTTTTTGGCTGCATTGAATTTATGATTAACTGAGATAATATTTTACGCCCCTGGAAATTAAATTAGGAGATTTGAAACGGGAAAAAAGTAGAAAATTAATATGGCATCACAAATTTGTTTGTCGTATTGAAATTGTGTTAATGACAAAAGGCCTGACTAGTTAGTATCAGTCTTGGATGTTGTTATTGTGCTCATGGCCATACTTCTAAATAGTTACAGTGTGGGTCTTTTTGTCGCTAGAATGCTTCTCTTTCATGCTTAATATAATTGTGAGTTTGGCTTTAATAGAACCAATCTGATCAGGAGCTCAAAAATATGGTTGAGAAGGACAGAGAAAAAGAGAACGAGGATGATGAAGAAGAAAAGAAGGAGGAAGAGGAGGAGGAAGAAGAAGAGGATGAGGATGGGGATGAGGAAGAAGAAGAGGATGAGGATGGGGATGGGGAAGAAGAAGAGGATGAGGATGAAGATGGTGAAGAGGACATAAAATTGTGGTTAAAGGCTACTGGCAGTAATTAATAGGAGTTACATTTTTGGCATTGAATGCGAGGCTCGTTCATTTCATAACTCTTGTTTTATAAGAGCATCCCTTGCCTTTCATTACATTACAGGACTCCGTCAAGAATTTTGAAATGGGTGTGTATGTACATTATTTTGATTATATCAAGCGGAACTTCATATAAATATTAACCATACCAAACCAATTTGTGGCATACATAGCTTGATGTTAATTTCCTATCCAGTGTTCAAATCATGCTCTGCAATGTTGGGTCCTTCAAAACCCAAAATGTGTGTTACAATATCAAATGGATGTGTTTGAAGCTTCGTAAGATGTCCATTAATTCTCTTTATAACTCCTGGAAAGGGGCTAGAAGATTTCTTTTTAATTAAATTTATGCTCTTAGAATTTATTGATGCATTCACCTAAAGATCAAAAATTTACTCATGGTTATGTTTCTACAGTTTAGAATTTTTTTTCTTTGGATTTTGGTTCATGTTTGCTTTTAATCAAAACACGAACCAAATAAAACCAATCTATTTGCCTAAAAAATGACATTTGATTGATTTTTTATCGAGATCAATTTGGTTCAATTTTTAGATAGTTTGATTTTGTTTGTTTATATATGGATTAAGTTTCAATATTTCTTTAACATAAATTATATATTGAGACTGACTATAATTTTTGGCTCTTTTTTCCTTTCACATTTCAACTTCAAATCACATCCTTCATTCTATCATTCATGAATGAAAATGATCACATTCAAAATAAAAATATTCAAATTTTATTATCAGTAAACATCAGAGTATATGCATTTGTAAGTAACACAAGCTAAATTTCATTATAACTTGTTTTGATTTCAATAATGAAAAGTAACTTGTTTTAAATAAACATGGTGAAATTATACATCTAAAATTATTTAAAAGATCATTCTTAAATAACATGAGTATATCCATTTGACTGAATAATAACATTAGGAAATGAAGGATTGAAAATTCTATTAAAGTATTTTGGATACGAGTTAGACTTTAGTTGAAGTTAAAATTAAAAAAAAAACAATAATGTCCAATATTAATAATAAAAATTACATTTAAAAATATAAAAGATATGGTGTAGGTTTGGTTAAAGTTTCAGATAATAAAAACTGAGACCTAAACTAAACCATTCAATTTTCAAATTTGTAAAACCAAATTAAAGCTTTTTAATAATCGGTTTCATTTAATTTTTATTGGACTAGTTTGGATGAGTTTGGTGTGATTAATTTTGTTTAGTTTTGCTCACCAGTTTATATATCACTGGAAGCATGTTTCACTTTAATGAAAGAAAATTTTAAATCTCATTATCTATATTAAAATTTAATAATTTTTCACCTTTACCTTCTAATAAAAATAAAAATAATTATTTTTAATAATTTTTATAGCATTTAAAGATAGAAAAGTGAATATGAATATTAAAAATAGTGAATTGCCCTGTAAATAAGATCAAAATTAATCTTCTTTCTCTGTCCTATCTGATGAGTGTTATATATTTTAAATATATTATACTACAATTAAGATCATGATATTAATTACTCATTTCATTTCAAATTATAAGATAACTTGATATAGGATTATGCATACCAATAAATGATAATAATGACATTTTACCAATTTACTTTTTCAAAACAACATTATAAATTTTTAAAAAATGCCCTTACACAATTTTTTTTAGCAAAACCCCCCACCCAATTAATCATTAAGTTATAACATCATTCAATTCTCTCTTTACTTAAAGAGTAATATTAAAAAAGTATTATTAATTAAATATTAATTTTTTTAAATTGTCTTATAGTTTAGGATAAAAGATCTTCCCAATGTTGTCTTATAATTAGGACAAAAGGAGTAATTTTTAAAAAGAAAGATCAATAAGTATATAAATATTTTTCTTTTTGAAGAAGCCAATTGTCTAGTGGTTTCCTAGTTATTCATCGCTTCTACAAAGGAAACAAGATAATGTCGCTAAATTCATTGCTTACGTATTTCATGCCATAGGCATCGATACTTAATTATTCGTTACGAATATAATTTTTTATAATAAATACATATGAGACCATAATTATAAAGAACAGGCCAAACCCAATTAGTTGAACTAATGTTTTAATTGATTCAATAAAATATTTTATTTATAACTGAGGTGATCACGATTCACTCACAATTTTGCTCATTAACTTTAGTGGTTCAATGATTGGTACCTTATATCAAACTTCATAATTAATCATCATTAAATATATTTTTCATTTCCCCCCAAACTTTCAATATAATTTTTCGTATTGTTTCGCCGCCAAAATCAAAGCAAGTTCTTGCTACTATAACTTTCAGTCTTTTGACCACGTTAGATGATCAAAATTTATTAGAATGCTTTGTTACCACTGTGGTGGGTCCACAACTATTTTACATCTATATTTTACAATCTCTTATATTGAACCATACCCCAAAATTCATGGATGTGAGGGAACACGATCTACAAGGTTTGAGAAAGCTAGAAGTTATTTTAGCAAAGTTTAGTGATATTGAAGAGTTTAATGCCTATGTTATGAGATTCCAGAAACAAAGATCGCAACAGGAACGGACCTACATGCATTATAGAAGGGGCACTTGCCCCTACTAGATAAGGGAAAAATTAAAAAATTATATTTTGAAAAATTTTCAATTACCTCCCCCAAAAATTTTCAGTTGCCACCACCTTAGAAAAATCATGTCTCCTTAAAGTTTTCCATTCCTCTGCCTAAAATTTATTCTATACATAATAAACTTAAATAAAAGGGAAAATGCCAGTGACAGTTCCTAGAAGAGGGGGAAAAATAATGATGGTCTTGAATAATTGAAGGTTTATTTATATATAATTAAAGGTTTATTATTGACTTATACATATATAAATGAACTTTCAATTATTTATGGCTCTCACTACCATACTCTCTAAATAAAAATAGTTTTATAATAGAGGAAATAATAATTTAAAAAATAAATTTCTCTAATTGCATAAATGAAAAAAATTATCTCAAAAACTTCTATACTATACAAAACAAGAAAGTAGATAAATTTTATTTAATAAATAATAAAATTAAAAACATTATTATTTTCTAATATTTATAAATTTCTGGGATTTTTAAACACATTATTTTTTCTATTGTTATAAATTTTACCTTTAATTTAATTTAATAAACATTAAAAATATTATATGTTAAAAATATTAATATTTATTTTAAATGTAAATTTTGCCCTGACTAATTAATTTTTCCGGTTCAGTCACTGGATCGCGTACTCAAAAATTATTGTCCGCGTTCAGCTACATCATGGAATAATGTTCTTGAAAATGTTGGACGCGATGCCTATTCTTTAAAAACAGTTGTTTTTTTTTTTTAATGACATTGATTTGGGAAACAGAGTGGTGCTTTAGGAGACATCAATGAGTTGATTATAAGTGAGTGTTGCCTTTTGGAAGACTTAAAACCAATAGTGGCATGTCCATTTGTTGCATCCTTGCATAAGTGCGCCCCATTTCCTCACCTCAGAGATCTCAATATTTCTAAATGCAGCAGGATAAGGATTCTGATGAAGTGGGAATTATTATCACAGCTGCAAAACCTAGAGACCATTTCTATTAAGTATTGTGACTTGATGGAAGAAATAGTTGGACAGGATTATAGTGGTGAGATTATTTCCCCTACCACCATCACCCTCCCCAAACTAAAATTTGTGAACTTTGATAAGCCACCAGAATTAAATTTTGTATTCAGGGAACCATGCTCTGTCCTTTTTCTCAAATGTTTTTATGCCTTTCGTTGTGAGAAACTATGCCACTCTTCGATAGTGATGGAAGGAAATGTCCTTTGGATGGAGAAGAGAAACACGGGATTCGTTTGGATAAGTGGCAAATGAGGTCCATATCTCTCCTCTAAGACTTAACTTTCTTTCATTTTATGGATGCCATTTTATCATGCTTTGTTTGCTCACCCGCCTTCTTTCTTTTTCTTTTTCTTTTTTTTTTTGTTCTCTTTGTTTTATTTTTTGTTGAAATTGTTTGGGATTTGATTCATAGGAGCTAATCATTCCTTTTATTGTTTTTTTTTTTTAAATTCTGGTTAGCAGGCCCAACCAAACTGCCATTGATATCATAAAATCATGTCAACATCTCTCCCAAAAGTTAACTTTTATTTATTGTGGAGTTAAAATAACATTTTTGCACTAACGAGTATCAGGTCTAGCAAAAGAAGTTAATTCTTTGTAATATGAAAAATTACAGTTTAATTTCTTACTGAAAGATATGCCCACATTTTATGTCGACTGTGAGTTGAATAAGATTATCTTCAATAGAAAGATATCATTGAGCAATTAAAAAAAATAACATTTTTGCTTTCCATGTATTCTCTTTGAAATTAAGTACCATAGTGGTACGCTGCATTTCAAGATTATATATATATATATATATATATCATATTATCACAGTGAAAACATATATATTCTGGTGTTGGAGTTCATGCATACACTTTATTTTGCTTCAGAATTTCATAGCCAGGGCTCATTTGTTTAATGAAAGTACTAAGTAATATCATGATGAGTCCCTTACTCGTTGAAAAAAAAAGGGGTAAAAAATGACAAATTTGATCTATTTTCTTAATAATAAAATATTACGTCATTTATATAGTGCTTCAAATACATGATATTAGTAATCTCATTTGGGGTTATATTATTCTATAAAAAAAGCATATAAATTTTACAGTTTTGTGACAGAAAATGCTGTTATATATATTCTTATGTTAATAATATCATTACATATGCAAATTCTTGAAGGGTTTATTTAATTTATGGGAAAATTTAATCCTTGCTTTCATATTTCATGTGTGTTGTAATCATACTCTATTACTCATGTAGAATTGTGTTCTCTACAAAATTTAAAACGTAAGTCATGTCATTCATAACTTATTACAAATAGGGAAGTTAAAAGTTTTTTTTTTATATTATATGAACATTCTACTGGTCTAGCTTATTTGTAGATTTCTTCTTAATTATTAGAATCTAGAATACGTCAATATTGTTAAGTGCAAAGAAGGGGGCTTCTTCTTTTTTGGCTAGGAATGGAATAATCCATTAACCAGGAAATCCTGTACTGGAAGGAGACTGTAAAGTCGCTTCGACTTGATATGTCACTCACGTTATTTTTAAAACCAAATCAAACCGAGGAGTCATGCTGCTTGGACCATTGATCAAAATCATTAACAATTCAATTTAAATTAAAAAAATTATTTTTATGATTGAATTAGATTGAATCAGAGTTGAGTCGTTATTAAATTAAAAATTGAAATAGTTTTTAAAAAATCGGATGGTTTTAAACATAAAATTAAAAAAATATTAAAAATAAAAAAAATAAAAAATTAGATTTCTACTTAAAACCAATTTTATTTTTGGACAATTGGATGACATGTACAAAATATGATTTGAGACTTTTTTTTTATAAAGATGTTGACAATTATAAATATAAATGTATATACTTTTGAACTCATTTATATCTAATTTAAATAAGATTCACATATATTTAACAAATTATAAAATTTTAATTTATAATATTATTAATTTAAGGTCATATTATGTCATTTGATTAGCAACTAGGCATATTGTAAATTTGTTTCTTATATTTATTTTATATATACAGTTAATATTATTTTTATTTAATTATTATATCATCAATTTAATCATGGCCTAACCGATTAGACTATACCAATTGAGAACACTAATTTGTTTTTGACCCAATGTTCGATCCAACTTTTAAAACATTGGTTACTTGGTTACTCATTTTTATTTTGTTTTAAGTAGTTAATTAATATAAGCACGGCCAAGATCCAAACAAGGAAAAACTGCCTAATTGTTTTTATTTTTTTTAATTGTGTAAGGATTAAATTTCACTGACAACATATATTATCTCTCCCAAGATATGAAAGAAAAAAGGTAAATATTTTCTAATTAACTTATTATAATACAAACATTGAAATTTGAACCCCCTCAATAACAACAACAACAACAACAACAACAAGCCTTTATCCCACTAGGTGGGGTCGGCTACATGGATTGCAAGACGCCATTGTACTCTATCATTTATTAAGCTTTTACAAATATTATTAATTAAGAGATCACGTTCAACAACTTCCAAGAGTGTTCTCTTAGGCCTTCCTCTACCTCTCTTAATCGGACTCAAAGTTATATGTTCCACTCTTCTCACTGGTGCCTCCCTTGATCTTCTTTGTACATGCCCAAAACCATCTCAACCGATTTTCTACCATTTTTTCCTCAATAGGTGCCACCCTCACTTTTTCACGTATGTGCTCATTTCGAATTTTATCTTTACGTGTATGTCCGCACATCCATCGTAACATTCTCATCTCTGCCACTCCAACTTTATGCTCTTGCTGTCCCGTTAGAGCCCAGCATTCACTACTATATAACATTGCCGGTCTGATAGCAGTACGATAAAACTTTCCTTTAAGTTTATTAGGCACCTTACGGTCACAAATAACTCCTTTAGCTTTTCTCCAATTAAACCACCCAGCTTGAATTCTATGTGAAATATCTCCACTGATTTCGCCATATTTTGAATAATGGCTCCCAAATATCTAAACTTTTCCACTTGAGGTATAATTTGATCTCCCAATTTCACTTCCAAATTATTTTCGAATAGTCCTTTACCAAATTTACAATATAAATATTCCGTCTTACTTCTACTCAGACGAAAACCTTTCGACTCCAATGTCCTCCTCCATAACTCAAGTTTGCAATTAACCTCTTCTCTTGTCTCTGCTATAAGAACTATATCATCCGCGAAGAGCATACATTTCGGGATTTCCTCTTGAATATGTTCCGTCAAAACATTTAAAATCAAGTTGAACAAATAAGGACTCAGAGATGATCCCTGATGTAGTCCAATCTTTATAGGAAAATCCTTTGTTTGACCATTAGGCGTTCTTATACTAGTTTTTACCCCCTCATACATATCTTGTATGGCTTTAATATAAGCAATCCGTACTCCCTTTTTTTCCAACGCTTTCCAAAGCACTTCTCTTGGTATACGGTCATAAGCTTTTTCCAAATCAATAAAAACCATGTGTAAATCTTTATCTTTACAACGATACTTTTCCATTAATCCCCTTAGTAGATAAATTGCCTCTGTAGTTGATCTACCTGGCATAAAACCAAATTGATTCTCAGAAATACTTGTCTCCAATCTCAACCTGTGCTCAATTACTTTCTCCCACAATTTCATTGTGTGGCTCATGAGTTTAATCCCTCTATAGTTAGTACAATTCTGAATATCTCCTTTATTTTTATAAATAGGAATTAATGTACTTCTCCTCCACTCATCAGGCATTTTCTTGGACCGTAAAATCACATTAAATAACTTAGTTAACCATCTCACCCCTTCTTCACCTAAACATTTCCACGCTTCGATAGATATACAATCAGGTCCGTTAGCTCTACCATTTGCCATTTTCTTAAGAGCTTCCTTTACCTCCTTATCACGTATTTTTCGATAGAATGACAAATTTTGTTCTCCTTCACCAGTTACTAAATCCTCCAAGTTACTAGATGAATCCTCTCCATCATTGAAAAGTTTAGAAAAATAAGTCTCCCATCTATTTTTAATTTCATCATCTGTAACTAAAATTCTTCCCTCTTCATCCTTAATACACCTTACCTGTTCTAGATCTCTTGATTTTCTTTCCCTACTCTTGGCAATCTTATAAATATTTTGCTCTCCTTCCTTCGTCTCAAGGTTCTTATAAAATTCTTCAAAAGCTTTGGAACGAGCTTCACCCACAGCTCTCTTAGTTTCCTTCTTAGCCATACGGTACCTCTTCCAATTTTCTTCATTGTTACACAAATGTATGGCTTTAAAACAGTTCTTCTTATACTTGATTTTGTCCTGTACACTATTATTCCACCACCAAGACTCCTTATCTCTCGGACCAGAACCTTTCGATTCTCCCAAAACTACTTTTGCAACCTCCCGTATCTTTTTAGCCATATCCTCCCATATGATGTTAGCACTTCCCTGAGAATCCCAAATTCCTTTATCCAAAAGATTTCGCTTGAAAATATCTTGCTTCTCACCTTTTAATTGCCACCACCTAATCTTTGGTGTTACTACTTGTCGACGTTTTTGGATTTTACTCATAATACACACATCAAGGACTAGGACCCTATGTTGTGTCGTTACAGCATCTCCAGGGATCACCTTACAATTTTTACAAAGTTTTCTATCTGTGTTCCTAACCAAAAGAAAATCAATCTGCGACCTTGAGGCTCCACTTTTGTAAGTGATGAGATGCTCATCTCTCTTCTTGAAACAAGTGTTGGCAATCTTAAAATCATACGCCAATGAGAAATCAAGAAGAGTTTGCCCTTCATTGTTTTGCTCTCCAAAACCAAAACCACCATGCACCCTCGCATACTGACCAGCTTCCCTCCCGACATGCCCATTAAAGTCTCCTCCAATAAAAATCTTTTCACTCTGTGGTATGTGTCGAATCAACCCCTCCAGATCCTCCCAAAATAATTCCTTAAGACTGGCTTCTGTCCCGACTTGCGGCGCATAAGCGCTAACAATATTAACAGTCTCACGTCCAATTATCATTTTTAAAGAAATAATTCTGTCTCCAATTCTGCTAACTTCTACAACGTTCTTCTTCCACTCATTATCTATAATGATGCCTACTCCATTGCGTGCACTTACTTTTCCTGTATACCAAAGTTTGAAACCTTGAATATCCTTAGCTCCTTCTCCACGCCATTTTGTTTCTTGCAAGCAAAGGATATTGATTTTCCTTTGAATCATAACCCCTACAACCTCTACAGATTTACAATTTAATGTCCCAACATTCCAAGTACCAAATCTAATTTTGCTCTTATGGACTAACTTCTTTAGTCGCGTGCGTCCAGAATGACGCGGTAGCCCTTGCTCATTTAACACTACATCCGGGCGCCGATGCAGCGGCTCTAACTCACTTATCACTGTACTCGAGCCATGCAGCGCGTTACTTACGGGCAACGACCTAGCATTAACATTATAACGTCTATTGTCCATGTTCATGATAGATTCAACAAATTTTTACATTGGCTGTTGATGGCCTAACACAACCCTCCTCCTTTACCCGGGCTTGGGACCGGCTATAAACATAGGCGGAGTTTTGAACCCCCTCAATCATTTATTTAAATAATAAAAGCCCTTCCCACTCACCCAAACTTTCATTGGTCGAGTATCTTACTTACCCCTTCATTCAATTATAAGTTACTTTAGCAGCAACATCTCCCAAACAATAATAAACAAAAGGAAATTAAATTTGTGTTTTGTTTATATGTAATCGGTGTACTTTCCTTCTCGTTTTCTCATCACCTGGAATCTGGAAATCCGTGTCATTCGGATATATAGCTAGAACCTATCCGATTGGAAGCTGTATTTGTTACCCTCTCTAATTCTATTGATAGGATCGAAAGAAAATTTTTTTTTATCTTATTTATAAATTATGTCATTAAATTTTTATAATAAATTTTTTTTAAAATTTTTTTATCTTATTTATAAATTACATCATTAAATTTTTATAATAATTTTTTTATCTTTCATTAAATGTTAGATAGAAAAAATATATTATTAAAATGTGTATATTTAATAGGAGTAAAGTTAAAAATTTATTAAATTTTAAGATAGAGTTAATTAGTTTTAAAATTTTTATTGGTACTGGTGAAACATATTAAAGGTGACTCATAAATAAAATTAGAGGAGTACGTTTTTTTTTTTTTAATTTTTGTTATCCAAGGATGAATGACTCAGAATAATAAGAACTAATGAATGCAAAGGGAATAATTCCATGCATATGCCCAACAGCAAATCAAGAATAAAATTTGTTAAAATGCTCAATGTCAATATCAATTGAATATAAGATATAAAATTTATTGGGGATATATGTTCACAAGTCACATGTGATTTAATGTTATTTTTAATCAAATTCCCTGCATTTATTTTTTTTTATTATTTTTACATATTTTATTGACTTCTCTGTATTTCTATTGTTTTAATTTTCCACACACTTCATTAAAATTAAACTTAATAAATGAGTTTTAGATTATATATACATAAACTTTTGAAATAATTATTTTTTTACCTGTATACATAGGATAAACATATAGCAGGTGGATTTCATTGCAAATTAAAATGATGGCATTAGTTACTAATTGGGTCATGTATAATAAAAAGGGCTGTTCCCTCGAAACATGATGAGTTAAACTATGAATCTCCGTTAGAAGTACTCACATATAATATCCAACTATGCTTTCAATATGATTATTTGAAAGGAGAATACTCATGAACAATTTAAAACAAAAGAGGCCATTAACTACGCTGTGGTAGATATCATGTCAGTTAATTAGATTATTTTATTAATTTTAGGGATTATGAAACTTTCTATTTTTAAATTTGTCTTAATTATCATTTTGATCCTTCAAATTTAATTTTTATTACTTTAATCCTTTATATTTTCTTCAATTATTGTGAATTTTTTAAGTTTGAAAACTCAAATTAATTTTTAAATTAATCTAGTGTGTAAAATATATTGATGTATATATAGTTAAATGAGAATAAATTAAAGAAAAATTATATATAAGTACCACAGAGTAAATTTATTTACAAACAAGTTTCACAAAATTCATAAACCACAATTAAATTCCTTAAAAGCTGAGTGTAATTTGAAATTGATGTCAAAAGATAATAATGCCTTTGTTAAAATACATTATATCAATTGCAAATATTTACAACTACTTTATCTATAACTTACAACTATCACTTTAACTGTTTAAAATAATAATTTTATATATCTAATAGTTAAACCAATCATGTATTATTAACAAATTTAATACTAATTATTTGCAACTACTTTATCCGTAATTTATAATTATTACTTTCACTTTTTACAACTATAACTTTACATATTTAATAGTTAAATCGATCATGTATTACTAATAAAGTTTAATACTAATTGTTTATAACTATATCACTAAGATGTAAAAAGTTAAAGTTATAGTTGTAAAAAGTTGAAATGATAGCTATAAATTATTGATGAAATAGTTAAAAATTATTTAACTGATGTATTGTATTTTTAATAGAGACACTATTCTCTGCACCCTAATTTCAAATTACAATCAAGGTTTAAGAGACCTGGCTGTGATTTTTAAATTTTGCATGACTTATTTATAAATAAGTATATTCCATGGAACCTATAGATAATTTTCTCATAAATTATCATCAAATAAATTTAATTTTTATCAATGAATAAAGTAACAAATTTAGCCATATACTATTCTTCAAGGAGCATTTGGTAGCATAATTTATCAGATATTGTAAAATAAATCACGAACTTTAAAAAAATGGAGCATCCAGTAACTCGCTATTAATTTCAACTGACAACATTATGTGGGGCTCACAATGACACGTGGTACGACACGGGTATGACATATGAGCATGATAAAGGTATAAATTTACTATTTTTCAAGGAGCACTGAGTAACCTTTATTATAAAAAAAAATGGACCATCTAATATCTTTCCCTCAATTTTGACTAAATATCATTTAAGGCCCACAAAGCATTAATCTCTCTAATCTTCTTGCTTTTTTTTTTCAGTATCAGCCTAAGAAAAAGAGGTTCAAAGAGTTTTTATCTGAAGATATTCACAAGGATGATGCCAATAAAATAGAAGCTTGATTTTACTATACATGGAAGAAGTTTGATTCTAGCTTAATTTAGTCACAAATTATTTCTTTTACTTTGTTAGCGTCATTTTTGTGAATATTTTCATATAAAAACTCTTTAAACATCTTCTTTTTAAACTGATACTAATAAAAAAGGCAAGAATATTGGAGAGATTAATGCTTTGTGGGCCTTACAAAAACATTGTTTTTGTTTTGTTGTTTTTAAAAATCCAAAGTCTATTTTTAACCTAACTAAATGACTACATATATTTTTCTTAATTTATATGACTGGCATTAATATTCTGTTATTCATATTAATAAATTTTGACAGTGTTATCTTCTTTTTAAACAATAAGAACTAAAATAAAAAATGGAAAAAGAAAAGTCAATGCTACTATTCATCATTGCTACCAAAAAAATAAGATATTATTGCTAAGTTCATTGCGTATTTCATGCCGGAATCGATACTTAATTATTTGTTACGAATACAAATTTTGTTTACAATAAAGATATATGGAACTTCTCAATGACAATAATTCATTATTACATGAGATTTTTTTTATATTTTTCAAAATATTTTAATCAGATTTAATGTGAACATATCTATTTCTCATGATTTTATCTGAATTTAAAATGATCAGAATCTAATGTCATAATCATTCCATATCAAAGACCCCATTTCTAATGTTATCGAAAAAAAAAAAAGACCCCATTTCTAAATCAATAAATTAAAATCAACACCCAACAGTGTGGCCCTTGGTCTTTTCACGAAATGAATATTTTTGGGTTTTAAAATACTTTCGCAAGAGAACCTAGTATCTTAATCTTAAAATAATAAAAAAGTATAATTTTATCCTTAAATTGCAATGTCACTTCTATGGTTAAAAGAATACAAAGGTTCATTAACGTCATCTGCATTCGGCAGCAAAGGTGCTTGTCACCCTCATTGGGTAATCTCTGTCATTGATATTAAATTGTTTTTAAAATATTTTTAATATTACATTTATCAAAATAAAATATGTAAAAATTATAAATAAATCATAATATTAAATATAGACTACTTAGAGTACATCTAAATAATTGATTTGTAAAAATTATAAAATTTTCAATATTAAATTAAACCTTTTATATTATATTTGCATTATCCAAAATACATCTAGATAGTCAATTTATAAAAAATATTAAAAATAATATTAAATTAAGTTATCCAAATTAAATCCATATTAATCAGAATTGTGATAAACAGATTTAGTAAATATTTTTATATTATTTTTACATATTTTTATTTTAATAAATATAAAAATAAAAAAACTTAAATATGGACTGTCCGTGATGAATACCATGGTGTTCATCCTCTAATAAGTATAAAAATAATTCCTGAGTTAATATTAAATTTTTTATAATATATATATATATAATATTAAAAATAATTTAAAATTAACGGTAGATATTATTAAAAAAAATAAAGGGCCGAGATTACCCCATAGGAGTGATGAGCACGGACCAAACACAGATCCTTCATTAACTATGTGCACGTGGTACATGGCCCACATACAAGTGGTGGCATCGTAACCGACTATCCAATGTTTGCTTTCTTTTGAGGACAAGGGAACAGTGCAACACTTTTTTTTTAAATTATTCACAAATATCTTTTTATTAAAAATAATTTTCTCTGAGATATGATTGGGTATATTTATGGTGAAAATTTAAATTTTAATTTGTTACATTATGAGAGACTATCCTTCCCATTATATTTAATTATGTTAGTTGAAAGTTAGAATTCAGTATTATTTACCCAGTATGAATCATGGTCAAAGAGAAAGCTAGAATTCAGAAAGATAGGACGCACACATCTTTGTGTATGATTGTGTGGTGTATTTAAATATTCTTTCCTATTCAAAATATAAACAATTTTTTATAATAATTTATATATTAATGAAAATGTTATTTTTATAAAAATATATGTTGTTGTTCTTTTTATCTTTGTTTTTAATTTATAATAAGTGAAAAATGTTATAAATTCATGAATACAAAAATTTAGATTAATAAGTATAAAAGGTAAACTGAGTAATTTTTTTTATAAATAATACTAAATTATTAATATTTTGGATCTAAATTAATTAAAAAGTGCTTATATTTTCCAAAGAAAAATATACCCCTTCCATCTAAAAATATAAGACAATTTTTGAAGAGTTGAACGTTAAAAAGTATAAAGCATTTTTGGTATTTCAATGTGTAATCATAACTTTTTAAAAAAAAGTATCCTTAATAAATAAATTACTCTACATTTATTTTAGAGTGAAACAACTTATTGAATAGAAACATATATGAAAAGATAGTATTAATTTTAAGATAGTAACTACTTTGTTAAGGATAAAATTTGTTCAAAATGCTTTATACTCCCTTCAATCCTTATTATAGGACACTTTAACCATTTCATTCCTTTTAAAGAAAGTTAAATTTTTTTCTTGATATTATAAAAAAGTGAGATGTATTTTTATGTGGGTAAAATTAAAAAACTAATTTAATTGTTATAAGGTGTCCAATATTTTAAATTAAAAATTAATTTTAAAAGATGTCTTATAAATAATATTGAAGGGGATATTGTTTAAAGATCGGAGAATAATACACACATACAGAGAGACGGTGAGAGTGAGCGAAAGAGATGTAAAGACACACAGGAATTGAAAATTGAAAGTGGTTGGACCAAAGCCGACAACATTATCATTTTCTGCGAGCAAAGTGCGTGATAAATAAGATCTTTCTTGTTATAAAAATAAATAAATAAGATCTTACTAACAGAAATAAATAAATAAATATATATATATACTGATGTAAAAAACACAAGTTCATACTATAACCAAGACTAAAATGTGTGCAAAATAATGAATTATAGAAAAATTTGGTTTTGATATTGTAATACAATTTGTGAAAATAATAACTTATCTTATTAATTTTAATATGAAATATATTTATACAAAAGAAAAATATGTATCAAAATCTATCTACGAATAAAATAAAATAAAAAAAACAAAACAATCAGTTTATTAAATTTATCAATAATATACAATTGTATATTAATGATAAATCCATTATAAATTTTAAAACCCCTTTTTATATATATATATATATATATCAATGATAAACCTCTTATTTATTAATATGAACTAATCATATACCCAAATTTTTAAAAATTTAATCCATATTTTCTAAGTAGAAAATTATTTTTTTTTGCAAGTGTTCCAATTTATCCAATAAAAAAATTTAATATTATCCTGTATTATCATGACTTACAAACATGACAAAAAATATTCTTTCTCTATTTTATAAATAAGATCAAAGGAGTAGTATGCATTTTTGTTTAATGAGGAAAAGGACAACTACCAAATGCTTTTTTTCATTACAGCTGGAAGAAAAATAATCGCAATTGATCGATACGTTATTAATTATCCTTTGCCGTCATAAGGCTAAAATTTTCAATCGTTGGCTCATGTTTGACGAGAGAATGCATGAAGAAGTTGCGCTCTCCTTCTCAGCCGCGCATTCTCTGCGCGGCCACCCATAGATAGGCTCTTTGTTTTTTTTCCCCTCCTCTTCTTCCTACTATTTCCAATTTGGATTGATCTGAACTCCTGCTATGTAGAACCATTATAACCAACCTTATTAATACCTTGAACATTTCTTTGTCATATTTATTTAACATGACTGCGTATCCTACAATTTAAACTCAGGATCACAAAATAAATTGATTAAACTCCCTCTACTTAAAGTGGAAAAATTTAACCTGCATAATTTATATTGCCACCGTCTCCTATTTCTAGACTGCATGTGCTAGAACTGATGTAAATATGAGGGTTTCAAAAGGCTATTTTGTACTATTGATGGGAGGAAGAGGACAATGCAATATAGAATGGTGGTTAAAGGATTTTGACGAAGTTAATTAACAGTCTCATTGTTGGCTTTGGGTGGAAGGCTTCTTCATTTCACGGCTCTTGTTCTATATAGAGCATCCCCTACCTTGCATTATATTATAGGACTCCCTCTAGAATTTGGAAATACATTATTTTGGTTATATCAAATAGAACTTCATATAAATATTAACTATACCAACGCAGTTTGTGGCATATATACAGCTTGCTCTTAATTTCTTATTCAGTGTTCAAATCGTGATTTAGGGTCATCTGAAACCCAAAATGAATTTGTTACAACATCAAATGCGTATGTTTGAAGCTTGGTAAGATTTTCGTTCTCTTTGTAATTCCAGGACAGGGGGCTAGACGATTTCTTGATTAAATTTATGCGCCAAGAATTCATTGACGCATTGAAAAAACGATCAAATATTTATTTATGTTTATACTTCGATGGTTTAAATTAGGACTAACGAATGTTGGGTATTTTTCTTTGAATTTTGGTGTTGGCTTTCAAAATCGACGAAAGAAATTATGGGGGGAAACCTCTCGAGTTCTTTCCTACCTTCACCCCACCTTCTTCTTCATTTTTAATGATTTATTTGTCAAATTTGAATACAATTTTTTGAGATGAGAAAAAGCTCCCAACGCCAAAAAAGAATTTGGTGGCTTGATGAGGATTCGACCAGATCCCGACTAGCCTTTTTTTTTTTTTTTTAAGGGTAAGGATTATGTCAATGGTCACCTCTATTTCTATCATTTTTCTTCTCAGAGAATGGATGTAGGTTATATTTGGTGGCGGCGAATCCGAGACGTTGAAGAGGGGAATATGTACCATCAAGTGGTGTGGTTTGGTGTGTGGTTGGCGATGAGTTCTACTCCTTCTTCTCTGTCTACCTGAGATGTTAAAGGACTTGTGCTTAAGATGCGGGAGACCGAGTCTGGATACACTTTGTCACAGGATGAAAAGGAGAATCCCTCCTCCAAAAGTTGACTTCTTTTTATTATGTGAATATCATTTTATTATTTATTTGCAGATTACATATATATGAACATTAACAATGTTTGTATTTGTCTTATTTTTCTTTATTTTAATTTTAAATATTTGTCATTAATTTATTTCAAATCTTAAATTTGTCTTTACAATTGCTATGTTTTGCCTTTATTTCACTCTGTTTAATGGATTTAAGTCTAGCACTTCATTTTAGACATGACCAAACTTGATTACTGACCAATTTTGGAGTCCCGGCCAATAAAACAAGTCGTGTCCTTTTTCAACTTAAATGTAATTGGTTTTTGGAAAGTCTGGGTGTGCATACATATTATTTTAGTTATATATCATGCAGCACATCAGATAAATATTAACTATATATATTAAACCAGTTAATAGCATATACAGCTTGATGCTATTTTTTTTATTCAGTGTTTAAATCGTACAGTGCAATTTAGGATACTTTGAAACCCAAAATGAATGTGTTGATCAAATGGGTTTGTATTTGAAGGTTGACAAGATTTCCATTCTCTTTGTAATTCATGGAAAAAGGGCTGGAAGATTTCTTGATTAAATTTATGCCCTAAGAATTAATTGATGCATTCAGAAAATGATCAAACACTATGAAAAAAACGAATCATGAGCCTCGAAGAAAATTTAGAATTCTACAAAATCAAATATAGACATGTATGTGTAATATATTGTGGGGCATAACAAACTAATGAGTGAAGATGAAACGTTAAAGTCACGTTTGCTTACTAACATAAAATAAAATGGAATGGATTAAAAAATTAAGATAAAAATAAATTAAATCATCCTTTCCCTCATGTAAGCATAATAAAATTCATTAATATATATTATAAATATGGGAATTATCACATTCTTCAAAAATCTCATAAATCATGATTCTCAACCCCATAAACTAAATTATCCATCCTTCTTATGAATGCACTCACATATTTTTATCTTTATTTGTTTTAATCCATTCCATTCTATTTTATTATAGTAAGCAAAGGTGACCTAAAAAAATGTTGATATATAGATTACAATTAGAAACGGGTTGATTGTCATCTGTAAACAACATTTTTTTAGTTGAAGATATTGTGGCTTTTGTAACAGTAAATTGCGCAGAGATCAAACTTCTTAGTAGAGTAGTGATTATTTGAATAATAATATACATCAGATCACGTACCTTGACATTGTGGAAAGGACAAGACCACGGCTGGATGCAATGTCCAATGTTATGTGACAATTGTTGTGAAATGTATTTAAGAGGATTACGATAAACAATGAAAAATCAAAGCATACACTAAAATGACCAATATGGGTTAGAGGCTTCTAATGTTCTTTTCGATGCCCTAGCTTCTCAATTTTTTTTTCTTTAGATCATTGACTTTTACATAAAATAAGAGATACTTTCACATTTTGAAATTTTAAAATGATGAAGTTTTGTATTTTTTGTTACGATTTTTCAAAAATCAAAGGTGTAACTGTTATTTTTAAAAAAATTGTAAAAAATACAAAAATTCACCATTTCGAGACTTCAAAACATGAAAATATCTCTTATTTTATGTAGAAATCAATGTTCTAAAAAAAACAAAGCAAAATTTAAAGTTGAGGCATTACAAAAGACAATAGAGAAAAGCACATTGAAAGCCTTTAACCTGACCAGTATTTTCATTTTCAATCTATTGGGAAAAGTGGGCATATGAGCACTGGAAGAAAATTCAAATAAATAATAAACAACAACAACAAGCCTTTATCCCACTAGGTGGAGTCGGCTACATGGATTGCAAGACGTCATTGTGCTCTATCATTTATCAAGCTTTTAGGAATATTATTAATTAAGAGATCACGTTCAATAACTTCCAAAAGTGTTCTCTTAGGCCTTCCTCTACCTCTCTTAATCGGACTCAAAGTTATATGTTCCACTCTTCTTACTGGTGCCTCCTTTGGTCTTCTTTGTACATGCCCAAACCATCTCAATTGATTTTCTACCATTTTTTCCTCAATAGGTGCCACCCTCATTTTTTCGCGTACGTGCTCAGTTCGAATTTTATCTTTACGTGTATGTCCGCACATCCATCGTAACATTCTCATCTCTGCTACTCCAATTTTATGCTCTTGTTGTCCCGTTAGAGCCCAGCATTCACTACTATATAACATTGTCGGTCTGATAGCAGTGCGATAAAACTTTCCTTTAAGTTTATTAGGCACCTTACGGTCGCAAATAACTCCTTTAGCTTTTCTTCAATTAAACCATCCAGCTTGAATTCTATGTGAAATATCTCCACTAATTTCGCCATCATTTTGAATAATGGCTCCCAAATATCTAAACTTTTCCACTTGAGGTATAATTTGATCTCTCAATTTCACTTCCAAATTATTGTCAAATAGTCCTTTACCAAATTTACAATATAAATATTCCGTCTTACTTCTACTCAGACGAAAACCTTTCGACTCCAATGTCCTCCTCCATAACTTAAGTTTGCAATTAACCTCTTCTCTTGTCTCTGCTATAAGAACTATATCATCCGCGAAGAGCATACATTTCAGAATTTCCCCTTGAATATGTTCCGTCAAAACATTTAAGATCAAGTTGAACAAATAAGGACTCAGAGATTATCCCTGATGTAGTCCAACCTTTATAGGAAAATCTTTTGTTTGACCACTAGGCGTTCTTATACTAGTTTTTACCCCCTCATACATATCTTGTATGGCTTTAATATAAGCAATCCGTACTCTCTTTTTTTCTAACGCTTTTCAAAGCACTTCTCTTGGTATACGGTCATAAGCTTTTTCCAAATCAATAAAAACCATGTGTAGATCTTTATCTTTACAACGATACTTTTCCATTAATCCCCTTAGTAGATAAATCGCCTCTGTAGTTGATCTATCTAGCATAAAACCAAACTGATTCTCAGAAATACTTATCTCCAATCTCAACCTGTGCTCAATTACTTTCTCCCACAATTTCATTGTGTGGCTCATGAGTTTAATCCCTCTATAGTTAGTACAATTCTGAATATCTCCTTTATTTTATAAATAGGAATTAATGTACTTCTCCTCCACTCATCAGGCATTTTCTTGGACTGTAAAATCACATTAAATAACTTAGTTAACCATCTCACCCCTTGTTCACCTAAACATTTTCATGCTTTGATAGATATACAATCAGGTTCGTTGGCTCTACCATTTGTCATTTTCTTAAGAGCTTCCTTTACCTCCTTATCACGTATTATTGATATAATGACAAATTTTGTTCTCCTTCACCAGTTACTAAATCCTCCAAGTTACTAGATGAACTCTCTCCATCATTGAAAAGTTTAGAAAAGTAAGTCTTCCATCTATTTTTAATTTCATCATCTGAAACTAAAGTTCTTCCCTCTTCATCCTTAATACACCTTACCTGTTCTAGATCTCTTGATTTTCTTTCCCTACTCTTAGCAATCTTATAAATATTTCGCTCTCCTTCTTTCGTCTCAAGGCTCTTATAAAATTTTTCAAAAGTTTTAGAACGAGTTTCACCCACAGCTCTCTTAGTTTCCTTCTTAGCCATACGGTACATCTCCTAATTTTTCTCTTTGTTACACAAATGTATGGCTTGAAAATAGTTCTTCTTATACTTGATTTTGTCCTGTACACTATTATTCCACCACCAAGACTCCTTATCTCTCAGACCAGAACCTTTTGATTCTCCCAAAACTACTTTTGCAACCTCCCGTATCTTTTTAACCATATCCTCCCACATGATGTTAACATTTTCCTGAGATTCCCAAATTCCTTTATCCAAAAGATTTCGCTTGAAAATATCTTACTTCTCACCTTTTAACTGCCACCACCTAATTCTTGGTGCTACTACTTGTCGACATCTTTGGATTTTACTCATAATACACACATCAAGGACTAGGACCCTATGTTGTGTCGTTACAGCATCTCCGGGGATCACCTTGCAATTTTTACAAAGTCTTCTATCTGTGTTCCTAACCAAAAGAAAATCAATCTGTGACCTTGAGGCTCCACTTTTGTAAGTGATGAGATGCTCATCTCTCTTCTTGAAACAAGTTTTGGCAATCTTAAAATCATATGCCAATGAAAAATCAAGAAAAGTTTGTCCTTCATTGTTTAGCTCTCCAAAACCAAAACCACCATGCACCCTCGCATACTGACCAACTTCCCTCCCGACATGCCCATTAAAGTCTCCTCCAATAAAAATCTTTTCACTCTGTGGTATGTGTCGAATCAACCCCTTCAGATCCTCCTAAAATAATTCCTTAAGACTAGCTTCTGTCCTGACTTGCGGCGCATAAGCGCTAACAATATTAACAGTCTCACGTCCAATTATCATTTTTAAGGAAATAATTCTGTCTCCAATTCTGCTAACTTCTACAACGTTCTTCTTCCACTCCTTATCTATAATGATGCCTACTCCATTGCGTGCACTTACTTTTCCTGTATACCAAAGTTTGAAACCTTGAATATCCTTAGCTTCTTCTCCACGCCATTTTGCTTCTTGTAGGCAAAGGATATTGATTTTCCTTTGAATCATAACCCCTACAACCTCTACAGATTTACAATTCAATGTCCCAACATTCCAAGTACTAAATCTAATTTTGCTTTCATGGACTAACTTCTTTAGCCGCGTGCGTCCAGAATGACGCGGTAGCCCTTGCTCATTTAACACTACATCCGGGCGCCGATGCAGCGGCTCTAACTCACTTATCACTGTATTCGAGCCATGCAGCGCGTTACTTACGGGCAACGACCTAGCATTAACATTATAACGTCTATTGTCCATGTTCATGATAGATTCAACAAAGTTTTACATTGACTGTTGATGGCCTAACACAACCCTCCTCCTTTACCCGGGCTTGGAACCGGCTATAAATATAGGCGGAGTTCAAATAAATAATAAACAAATGTGAATATTTGATTATACAAAAATTTAATAATAATTTGTCATATGCAAGCTTTATCCCTTTAATATATTATATTTGGTGTGTGTACCTCAAAATATTTTTTTGTAAAAAAAAAAAAAAAGACAAACAGCTTGGGCTTTTTCAAGGAATAAAAATAATGTTCCATGTGGCCGATACCAAATATGTTGTCCTGGATTATCACGGTTGACGAGAATGCGTAAAGAAGTTGCCACTATTGACTGAGTCGCTTTACATATATGTATAATATTGCCGACAGACGAATAAACACCAAGAGCAGTTTCAAAGGCGTTTTGAAAATTTAATATTATTCTACCCATAAAATGACTTCATAGTTTCACAGTTTTGCCTTGTGAAAAACGCAAAGCAACTTCATTCTGCTATTATTGTTACTCCTTCTTCCTCCTTCTTCTCAACATCAGATCATCATCGCTATATACCTACTCGCTCCAGTCATCTTCCAAACCTGATGAGGTGAAACTTGAGTAAGCAACTTTCTCATTTTATTGACTTGTTCGTTTCAGACTTTCATTGTCATTATTCTCTGTCCCTGATATGGGTTTCTTCATTGCTTCTCTTTGCTTTGTTTGGAGAAATTGAATGCGAGAGTGATGGAGAAACCAGGAGCTGGTGGAAGGCCAAAGGCAGTTGACATATGGGAACACGTCATGGTGTTGGAAGGGAAAAAAGTGAGGTGTAAACATTGTGGATTTGAATTTGCAGCAAGTGCTAATCGCATCAAATCTCATATTCATCAAATCAAGGGTCAGGGAATTCGTCTGTGTACTGCTTTTCCTCAGCTTTGCGATACTGCTTCCAGAAAAGTCACCAACAATTTGAAAGGGAAAGAAGACCTCATTGATTCACAAGGTATGGAATAATATTATTTTAGTTTAAACAATGTATGATGGGAGATTGGTACTTAGTTATCTTGTTAGGGTATTATTAGTTTAAACAATGTATTTTAGATTGTGTCTATAAGCTTGTATATTCTAAATTGGCTGTATTTTTTAAGTCTGGCTGTCATTAAGAGGGATTAGGGCTAGGCTGGAAAGGCTTCACATTTCTTATTATTATACTTGAGCACATTTTGTTATTACTTTTTTTTTTGGGCCAAGAACATTTTATCTAACAGTCAAAAGGAATGTTGTCTTGAACCTCGTGCAGAGTTGTAAAGGCCAAGCTAGCTCTTAAGGACTTACAGTTTATAATATCTTAAATTGACAATATTTTCTCAAGTTCAATTCTCATTAACAAAGCTTAGAGTCAGACTGGAAAACCTGTATTTTTTTAATTTGAAATTTTAATTATTCTAACACAAAATTTAATAAATTGTTTTATTTTTATATGTCAATTTAAAAATTAAGATAAACCAAATAATTTCAGCCATGCTATTTTGAAATATCAACAATTTCACCCACATGTTCACTGAAAAAACAAAGAAAAATGCAGGGCCTAAACAGGGTTACTCAAAAGTCCTGGCTCATTTTTAATGGACTTACACTACAATAGTTTGGCGTAAAAGTCATTTTATGCTAAGATTACCCATTTTTAAAGGTTGGTTCTAAAAAATACGGGGCCCAATGGGTTGATGACTTGACTCATTCAAATTGTTTAGCCCATGTTAAATCTAATACTTCTGACTGTTAACAAATATTCTCACCACAAAACTATTATCAATTATGAGTGTCTATATATGTATATTTTTTTTTAAAAGGACGTCAGGTATAAATTTTATCGATAAATTCTCGTTTATAAATTTAGTTTTTAGAAGGAAAAAAAACAGAGAAAACCAGAAACTAGGACCAATACCTTATAGTACTAATTAGACTGTCTAAGAACCTATAGGCATATGAGACGCATAATATTAGTCTTGACAATAAAAAATAAATTGCAAAGATATAAAAAAAAAAAACAGAGAGACAACTTTTCCTTTTGTCCCCTTTCACCCTCTTTTGCCAATTTGTTTGTTGGTGTCATTTTGCACTCTCTTCACCTTGGCGAAGTTCTAACCTTCTCAATGAAAAACTTTACGTTGAGGAAGATATCACTAATTAAATCCAGTAATGTTTGAATCTAACCATATTATTAGATATTAGATGTTTATCAGAGAAAAAGAAATACTCAAGAAGGCCTTCAATTCTACAAAATTCTAAATATTGTTTGATTTTTAATACCAAACCGTCAAACATTTAAGAAATTAATTTATGTTTAATATATAGCATTTAGCCTCTTCACACTACCTTCAGGGAATTATTTTAAATTTAGTGAAGGGTTCGTTTATTGAAGTTTAAACTGATTTTAATTAAATTAAACATAATAGAATAAGATAAAATGTTACTCAGATTAACTTTTCAAAATAATCACTTTCACGAAAAAATGTTTTAAGCATATTTTTATAATTAAGTTACCTAGGTTTTGGACAAAAAAAAAAGTTACTTAGATTACCTTTTTAAAATAATTACTTTCTTAACAAATGCTAAATATTCATCAATCTTATAAAGATTTTAATTTGAGTTGAGTTAAACAACCATCGCTTATTGAACATGATCATTTCTTATAGCTTAAATAAACAGGCCTTAAATCTCCCCCCCCCCCCCAAAATAGTGATGGCTATATACAAGGATATTTCAACATCAAGCTTTCATTGATTGACATAATATGGGATCAGAAAGGTAGTATTTAAGCAATACTTTTTATTATTTGTAATATTTCTCTGCCTAAAGATCACAATATGTTTTTGTATAGTGGATTGTGATGATCAGTATATTAACTCTAAACAAGACATTAGTTTTTCATTTACTAGAGTGAGAAATGATTCATATGAACGAAGTGAGAGTTAATTTAATAGCCTAGTCACTATCAATTCAAAGCTTACAAATTTGAATTTCTGTTGTGATTTTTGAAACAAATTGACGTACAACGCATACAGATTTATCAACACTGGATAGGGCAAGAGATTATAACAAACCCAGTGAAACAATGATTGAGTGTCACATGTCCCCCAAAACAATGTGGGAAGGGATAAAGGCTCTCCAACAAACACAAATCCATCAAGAGAGGTTTCAAGTTGGCCCTTTCTCTGTTTCTCATATGGTGAATGAACGTGACTTGCAGTTGATACAATATGTTTTTGAACAATCATGGTTAGATTTATATGCATCCTTCGAGCTATATTTCTAAATAGTATTTATGTGTATTTGTTTTTTAAGCTTAAATCACTTGTCTTATATTTTATTCAGTGATGAGACAATTTTCTCCTCACCACCACGTTTATATTTGAATCAATATGAATTTACCACACTTAGACCGCAGACTTGTTTGGATTCTTTGGTGAGTATTTACTTATATTTTTATTCTATTTTTGTTTTAATTAAGCAAGGTCTTGGTGGTTATGTTAAAATGTAAATTTTTCTGTTTTCCTAGGTAATAGATGTTTTTGTTGATATCTTGACTGACACTGAAAGGAAGAAAAGTAAACTTCTGAATTGGTATCTTCCGGTGATGTTTTCGGTGATATCTTATTCCCTTTTTAATTGGATGATATATGTTTATTCTCAAGTTTAAAAAAAAATATTGACAAGTAAGTTTTTAATGGTTCTTTTGTTGTAGCATGTAGCATTCAATAGTGGTGATTTAAGTTTGTTCCTTGACTTTGTTGCACGACATAAAATGGAAGAGAACTACATGCCTGACTCCATATATTTTGAGAAGGTATTAAGTTATTGTCTTCTTTTAGTTGATCTTTTATTTACCATTATATATGATTTCTGTTTTTGACTATATGTGTGTGTGTATATATAATATATATCAATATGATTTGTTTGATCGCATATTACAGATGTTTATACCTGTCCATGTTGAAAAAAATTCACATGGACATTTTTATTTATACATTATTCATGTGAAGAATCAAGTTGTTGAAATATGGGATTCTCTTCGCGATCATTTTGTGGATGAAAGTGAACGTCAACAAAGAACAAATAAACTGGTAAGTGATAAATAACTGTAATATTCATTTAATTAATACATTGATATTGATATTTTAATTCTCTATATAGAATTAATCTCGTACATGTAGTTGCTTGCTATGGAGAAACTCTTCGGGGACGTTGCGTTCGCAAAATTTCACCAGAGAATGGCAAGCAATATCTCATTACAGCCTAATGATAATGGGTGAGTTTATAATTTTTTTATTCTAAATTATAAGCTTTATTAAAACAGGTGTGCATCCTGACCATATCATATTTCTTCATTATGTAGATATGATTGTGGTATATTTGTTATTAAATATATGCAACAATCAGATAATTATGTGAGCCAAAATCCTTCATTTCAGGTATGCATGCTTGCTTGCAAACTAGTTATTGTTAAATTCTCTATAAATATTCATTCACATATACCCATGCATATGACCATAGATGTGCAAACACTCTTAATCATATAAATGATATGGACAAAATGTGTAGTTTGACAGTAATAAAGAAAGATTGGATTTGGCTTTAGAGTTGCTCAAGAGTGACTTAAACCAAGAAAGAGAAATACTATATCATAAAGCAGCAGGAAGCCATTCACAAGTTCTAGGTGAAGAAGATATAGACTCATGTGGAATTAATAGAAAGCAGGTTGACAAATGCAAAACAATATTTGATGTTGGCAAAGGGGCATATATGGAATTGGATGATTCTAATGCTAGAGTCAAGAGAAAAAATGTCAGCTCGAAGACAGGTATATACTTCAACTTTTTTTTTTTTTAAACAGAAACTTCAACTTAAAGTGTATACAGCCTTTTTTGTAGTCATTTATGCAACAATTTAATTTATATATTTTTTCTAACTTCTCTTAAAGTAAGGAATAGCTATCCTTATATGGTTCTGGAGTATTATCATTTTATTTTTAAGAGATGGTGAAGAATATATAATGCAATATATTCAATTTGTTTTTATATTTTATCCTTGTCACTTCCTATATTTTAAAGAAATAATTTATATCGCCACTTCATGTTAATCGATTGTTCTATTTTTATTATAAGGATGTGTTAAAGGTTATGTATTGCCAACAACGGAGTTAGTGGGAGAGAAGTTTCAAAGTTATATCAAGCAACTATGGAAATGGATATCAGAAAAAGAGGTATCAACAATTGGGATATGGGGAATGAGAGGAGCAGGGAAAACAACTTTAGCAACTCATGTGAATAATATGCTTTTAGAAGAAGCCAGTGATACCTTTGACCATGTTATTTGGGTTACTGTATCACAAGATGATAGCATTTATGAGTTGCAAAAGGCCATTGCAAGATCAATTAATTTAGACATATCTGATGAGCATGATGTGAAAAGAATATCTGGGAAATTATTGCAAGCATCCAAACATATAAATAGATATGTGCTTATTTTAGACAATGTTTGGGATCCTATCTTCTTAGAAGAGGAGGTTGGATTTCCTATTTCGAATAATGGGATTAAATTGATCTTGACAACTCGTTCGCGGGAAGTGTGCCAAATAATGAACTGCATGAAGAGCATAATGCAAGTGGAACCATTAAATGAAGAAGATGGTTGGGAATTGTTTAAAGCAACTCTTGGAACCTATATAATACAATTTAGTAAAGTGGAGCCAATAGCAAGGACTGTGGCAAAACAATGTAAGGGTTTGCCCCTTGCAATCGTTAAGATAGCGAGAAGCATGAGGGGAAAAGAACACGAGAGAGAGTGGAGTCGTATGTTGGAATGCCTTCAAAACTTGGACGATGGGCAAAGTGATATGGACAAGTGGGTATTTTCGGTATTGAAATTGAGCTATGCTTGCCCAGATAATAAATTACAAAGATTTTTTTGGCACCCTGCAATAAGTAACAAAGAACATACTTGCGCTTCATGCAAATTGCTCAGACGCCGATGCGCCATAGACTGCATTTTCGCTCCCTATTTCCCTTCCGACGATCCCCAAAGGTTCGCCATCGTTCACATGGTTTTTGGAGCTAGCAACGTCAGGAAAATGTTACAGGTTCCTCACCACTTCCCCTGTTCTGTTTTGCTTGCTCGCAGAAACACCACACCACCTTTAGCTGTTCTTTCAAGGTTTCACCGTACTTATCTTGTACAAACACGGGACAAGACATGATGAAATTTATAATAATTACAGCATTGAAAAAGTAGAAAACCTTACTTTTCAAGTACATATTTGGTCTCATTTTGCATCTTTTATAATGAATGATTCAGGAACTTCCGGTGCACCAGAGAACCGAAGCAGTGAGCAGTCTAGTGTATGAAGCTAGTGCGAGAGTGAGAGACCCTGTTTATGGTTGTGTTGGGGCCATATCGTACCTGCAAAACCAGGTCTCGGCGCTTCAAATGCAGCTTGCGGTGGCTCAAGCAGAGATACTCTGCATCCAGATGCAGAATGATCCGATGATGCTGACAAACCCAGAAATTGATGGCCCCCCATCACCCCAAGTCCTTCTTTCTCCAAAATGACCTCCCTCAGTATCTCAATTTAACTTCTTCTTGCAATGTACTTCATCGTGATCACTCTCTCAAGAGAGATAGCATCTTTGGACACGACATGTTTCTTGAATAAGAGTTTCTCACATGCTTTAGGTTTCATGGCCTTTTTTGTTCCATCGTATCCACGATTTTTTTCTGCATATATAACATGAAGGACGAGAAGTTGTCTGCACTACGATTATTTTAGTGCTACGGAGAGAAGCTGGGAGTAATATAGGGTATAGCATGTGATTATAAGTGCTAATGAGGTAATTTAGAGGGTTCTGAATCAGTAAACCTTTAAGCTAATGATCAAAGGTGCTTGTAAATCAATGCATTGAGACGAGGGTCGGTTGGAGTTTGGAAAAAAAAATATATATATATATATATATATTATTTTGTACTTATTAGTTGCATGGTACAAAAAAATTAAAACAGGAAAAATTCTTCGCTGAGATTAGTTGACAGCACTCACAAACTCTCGAGGGTGGAAATCTTTCCTAGCTCTGGCGGTATTGTACCTGTTAGCCGGTTTATGAAT
This sequence comes from Prosopis cineraria, assembly GCF_029017545.1. Lineage (NCBI taxonomy): Eukaryota > Viridiplantae > Streptophyta > Magnoliopsida > Fabales > Fabaceae > Prosopis > Prosopis cineraria. The sequence goes on from NW_026555339.1 coordinate 13,995,101, forward strand.
GTGAATTGGAGTTTCAAAAATACATACAGTTCTTGAAGGCAAGGCAACCTCGCCAGTTTTGGCGGGAGCGTCCTGTGGAGATTTTATTCTTTCAGTGAACTACACGTTCATTCAATCATGCAAACGAAGATTGTCAACTAATGATGAACTCTATTTCCTTCCAATACACTGCTATTTCAGTCTACATGAACGAGAAAGATAATTTTCGAACAATAACAATTTTTTAATATCCGCATGCGCTGGCAAATACTAACAATTTCGAATAATGGTGATAGACTAATAGTGATGACGCAAAAGAGAGATAATTTTCTATATATTCTACAAAACTGGTACAATGACAGGAAACCAATAAATACATGCTGCTCATCGCAGGGTTTCAAAAAATTGTGGCATCTCGCACCGTGTAGAGTTGGTTACTTCGCAATACACCTTATTAATTAGGGATTTAATTACGTAGGTTTTCTAAATAAGACATCTTATTTAAATCAGAAGATTTTTCAGTGCGGGATGGACAGATATGACAGAGCATGGAAATGCAGTGTACTGAAGGTTGCACGATGTTGGATAAATTAAAGAATAACATTTTGTTGGTGTGGGGAGGAGTGATGCGCCTTTTGTTTAGGGTCATGGCAAAATCTAATATGAATTTGACAGAAATACCGGAAAATGGCGTGTGGCATGAAAGTTTGCAGAAAGTTTTCTTGGGTGGAAACCAAATACAGAAAATTGTGGATAGCACATCTTCAAATTGCTCTAAACTTTCCGCATTGCTTTTAGATTGTAATTATGATCTCAAATGGATCTTAGATGATTTTCTCAACAGCATCCTTGCTCTTACCGTACTAGATTTGTCTCATACTGCCATTGAGCTAGCGTTTGCCCAAATCGGTCTCTAACTTGGAATGCCTCATCAAATTATTGCTTTCAAATTGCTTGGTATTGAATTACGCATCCGTCATTAAAAAAATTGTGGCGGTTAATATCATTGGACCTCTCGTATACCATCATGACTGAAGCACCTTGTGGTTTGAAAAAGGTGGAAGCTATTTCAACCAACTTTTGTGACATTGAAGAGTTTAATGACTATAAGTTATGAGTTTCCAAGACAAAGACCATGTACTTAAAAGTTATATATTGTCTAACGAGTTTAGCTACGTTATCGGGTGTGATTGAACTTGCTATTGATGATGAGATTGCATTGCATGAGTATTTATTAAAAAAGGTTGTTTTTGGTGGAATTGTTGTATTGATTTGGGAAACAGAGTGGTGCTTCCAGGAACCTCACTGAGTCGGTTGATTGTAAGTGAGTGTCATCAATTTGAAGACTCTAAACCAATATGGATACCATTTACTCTATCCTTGCATAGATGCACCCCATTTTCTCACCTTATGTCCCTTGATATTAAGAAATGCAGCAGCATGAGGATTCCGATGATGTGGGAATTATTTGTACAGCTCCAATACCTAGAGACCATTTCTGTAGGATCTTGTCAATTGGTGAAAGATATAGTTAGACAAGATTCTAGCGATGACATTATTCCCCTTGCCACCGTCACCTTTCCCAAACTGAGATCTGTGCCATCGCGTTGGCTACCGGAATTAAATTCCGTATTCTGGGGAACCACGCTCTATCCTTCTCTCAAAGATTTTAGTGCGTTCTATTGTGAGAAACTAAGCCATCCATTTTAGTGCCTTCTCTCAAAGATTTCTTTTTTCGTCCTCTATTATTTTCAGGTTGAATCATTCCTTTTAACTTCCATTTAATTTTTATATATTCTCATTAGCAGGCCTCAACTGGATGAGCATTGATGTGATAAAGCAGGTCCACTTCTCCTCCCAAAAGTCAACTTTAATTTCTTTTATTACAGAGTTCAAATACCATTTTTGCTTACCATCCATTCTCGTTGGAGTCCCATAGTTCCAAGCTGCATTTCAAGTTTATATGGATATCATTTTATCACAATGAAAATATACATCTCCTGGTGTTGGAGTTCATGAATCAACTTTATTTTGCTTCAGAATTTCATACCTAGTGCTCATTTGTTTACTAAATGTACTAACTAATATCATGATGAGTCCCTTGTTAATTGAAAAAAGAGAGGCAAAAAATGACAAATTTAATATATTTTCTTAATATAATTTTACGTGATATAGTGCTTCCGTGCTTAATATGGTGGGACAATTTTAGTGGCCACATATATATCAATGATTTTGATAATTGCGTTGAAAAATTGATATTTGAATTTTGATGTCTCACAGCAATTCACGCATGTGATAGAACATGTACATATTTAGAACAAGTGCCAGAAAGACTTTTACAAGTTGTTGTAGCTAAACTCGAGACTAAATGCATTTTCAAGATATATATTCCCGCTCTCCCCAAACTGACATCTGTGTGTGTCTCCTCCAAAACTTGACTTCCTTTAATTATATGGATATCATTTATTTGCAGAGTACACATATGAACTTTACTAATGTTTCTGTTTGTCTTATTTTTCTTTATTTGAATTTTAAATATTTGTCATTAATTTATTTCAAACATTAAATTTGTGTTTACAATTGCTCTGTTTTTGCCTTTACTTCACTCTATCGTTTGGATTTTTAGTCTAGCACTTCATTTTACAGATGTCCAAACTTGAATGCTGTTCAATTTTGCAGTAACTGCCAATAAAAAAAAAAAGTCATGCCTTTTTCAACTTCAATTTAATCGATCTTTTGAAAGTTTGAGAGTGCATACATATTATTTTGGTTATATCAAGCACAACTTCTGATAACTGTTAACTGTACCAAGCCAATTTGAAGCATATATAGCTTGATGTTAATTTATTCTTTAGAGTTCAAGTGTGTATTTAGTTTTTAGTTTGTCAAAAGTTCATTTGTTATAAGTTTATTTTGCAAAAGTTAATTCAGTAAAAGTTAGTTGTTATAATGAAATTTATAATTAGATATATTTTTTCAAAAGTTATTTTAATAAACTGAAAATTGTTTGGATTATATATATAGTGAAATATGTTTTTAAATGTATAATTATAAAAAAATATTAATTTATGATGATTTATAATTTTTGTTATACAAATGTAATATATTAGAAATATTTAAAAAAATGTGATAAAAATTTTAAATAACATAAAATTTGTTATATTAAATAATAATAACATATATAAAGTTTGATATGTTGCAAAAATTATATAATAAATAGTTCAACATATATTAATATTGAAAGTTAACATGATTAGTTGTTCAATTTAAAATGTATAATTTAGTCTCTAATTAAATCGTAAAATCTATTTATCTTTCTATCAGAAACCACACTTGAAATATTAATAGCAAAATGAAAATAATTGTACAAAAATAATCCCAAGAGTAAAAAGTATAAAGAATTTTTTTGCGACAAAAGTATAAAGAAAGATTAAAAGTAAAAGAGTCATTAAAAATTTTGGAGTAACATGATCATATCACAAATCAAAGGGATAACATTTCAAAAGCACAATGCAAAACCTTCTCCCCATAACTTTCACCAAATTAACATTTAACAACATTCAAAAGTACTTTTAAAAAATTAGTTTAGAGTAAAATTTGATATCCAAACAATATATCACTTTCAAAAAGTGATAAAGCATTTTGTGAAAGTGGAATACGGGATACCCAAACAGTCATGCCATGCAATTTTGGGCTTTTTAAAACCCAAAATGCATGTTACAAAATCAAATGAGTATGTGTTTGAAAGCTTGGCAATATTTTCAATTTGTTCTCTTTGAAGTTTCTGGAAAGAGGGCTACTGAACATTTCCTTGATTAAATTTATACCGAGAATGCATTGATGCATTAGAAAATGAGGTGGATATGTTATATACTCCTATGGTCATATTTATAGAATAGAAAAAGAAGATTATTTTTTGTCCTATTTATATAATACTTCATTATGTTCATATTTACTTTTTTGTCCTTATTAAATGCTACAAAAAATTATTAAAATATAATTTTCTTTGTCCTTATTAAGGGTAGATATGAAAATTTATTAAATTTTAAGACAGAGCTAATAAGATTTAAAGTTTTCTTTTATTCCGTGTATCAAAAGAAAAATTATTGATTCTAATGAAACATTTGAAAGTAAATTATAAATAGAACTGAAACTATTATATATATATATATATATGCTTCTATGCTTTCCAAACTCATCTTCCAAAGGATAATGTTGGGTTGAATTTGAATATAAATTTTTCATTCTTGGATTGCATTGAATTTATAATTGGCTGAGAAGATATTTTAATAGGAAATTCCTCTTAATATTAAATTTTGTACATAGTAGCATGAAAAATTTAGTATATAATTGAGTTGTGAATCCCAGAAGACCCATTATAAATGTTTTTGTTCTAGTATACACAAACCAAAAAATGTATGATATATAGTTGAAAAATTTTGAAGGTTGATTGTGAATATTTTGCAAGTAATAAGTTCAGAATCTGTTAGTGATTCCACTCTTGGTCAACTGCCTCTTGCTAATTTTAATAGGAAATTTGTTGCATTAAGCAAGTTTGAACCAATATTTTGTTTTGAAATATAATCAGTTGAAGGTTCTTAATCCGAATTTGCCAGTGATCATATATACTCTGGTTCAATTACCAGCTAGTTCAAGGCTGGCTCTGACTCTAACTTTGAATCTTTTTTTTGTTTTTTGGCCAGAACTATGACTCTGAAACTGAATGGCGAAATTCTGGAAAATAATTCATGTGTACTGGATGACAAGGATAGGATTGATCAGCTTCTGTGGAATTTGGAAAATATCAAATCTTTTAGAGGAAAAAAACGGAAAGATGAGGTTGGCAAGTAAGATTTGGTATGAACATTTGAATTTGCCGCTAATTTAGTTTTCTAAGAAGATAATTCATCCATATTCCTTCTCTAAGATAAGTGACGATTTAATGTTATTGGTACATCGAGCAAGTTGAACAATAGGAGATAATTAGAATTCTTTGTAAGAAGGAACTGTGCCAGTTTGTGAGATTGAGGAACTTCTTATACATGTTGAGGTTATTTTGCAAAATGGTACCCCTGCTTGCTGAATTTTGCATTAAAATTAAAAATTGACATACATTTTACTCCTTCCTTGCAAAATTATAAACCATTTTTAATCAAATTTTATCTTTTAATAAATTAGTTAATTGTCTTCAAACTAATATCTTTCTATATTGATTCTTATTTAATAGAGTGTTTCACTTTAAAATAGATATAAAGTGATTTATATATTATGGGTACTTTTAAAAAAAAACACATTAATAACACCTTAAAACAATAAAAATGGATTACATTTTTTAACATTTAATCCTTAAGGAATACTTTATATTTTTTAACAGAGGAAGTAATCAATTAAAAGTGGAAGAAATGTTCTTGACCAAAGAACCAATTAGAAAATAACATTGCAGTTGAAATCGCAGCAATACAGTTGTTTTTTTTTTGGGTAAAAAAGTGAAAAATTAATATACAATCCTTATAGTTTTTTTTTAAATTTTGAAGTAGATCCTTATAGTTTATCTTGTTTTTATCAAGCTTTTATAGTTTGATCTATCCTTGAATGTTAAAATTAGTAATCAATGACTAAATTTTCCAAAACAAAAATACTTTTAGAGTTTATAGATAATTTAATTTAATATTTTTAGCCAAAATAAAAAAAAGATAATTTGATATTATACATTGTTTACTTTTTTTTATTAAAATTAGAAGGGAGATCTCTCTAATTTAAGCAAATAGAAATAAGGTCAACCTGTTTTACTCAATTTTTTAGTTTTAAAGAAAATTCTCCCATTTTGATCGCATTTAATAAAGATTTTCAGTTCTATCCTTCGATGAGGATGCACATGCACGTAATTGTGCATTTTAATTATAAATTAATAACAGTGATATTTTAGGGAAAAATTAATCACAAACATAACTAAGATAGATAACCAACTTCATTAAACCTTGTAAAACGGTAATATTTGTTTATATTTCAGACCGAATAGAATAGAAGGGGAAAACTCTCTCGTCACTCAAGGTCAATATTTTATTTCATATTTATATTGAGTTGCCCCCTGCTCAATCAAATTGTTATGAACGAAGTTAATTGATGAGATGATACTTCAACAGCAACAGTTTAAAATAATAAACAGCAAAAAATTAGCTTGTTTTTCAAATCAATCTCATGCCAAACATAATTTATTGTTCAAGATCAACCATGTCAGCAATGCCAAAAGCTTACAAACATACCTAGATTATGCTCGATAGACTTGAGACTACTTATGTAACATGCCATGTCAAGCATACATTATATATTTTTTTGAATTCAACTCTCAACCTCTCGATTCTCAAAAATATAAAAGGAGGGTATTTGGCATTAAAAGTCACTAATGTGCTTTAAAATGAATCAAATCATGCATATTCGACTTACTCTAGTATTTGGACCCTATATTAACATTTCAATTATCATACTTAAAACCTACGGCCTAAAATATGCTAGTTTAACACTATCAATACTTAGTGCAAGTATAACAAAATGAATGCAATTTTAGTTGGCAAATATCATAATAAGTTACATAGTAACATAATTAAAATGAGGCTATATGGTAGGAATGTCAATCCCTAAGCCTCAGAAGCTTTACCTTAGTTCACATCTGAGTTAGAGCCTATAAAATATGAAGAGAGATAGGTGAGTACAACAACTCAATAATCAGGGTATATCTATCATATACAATTGCTTATTAATAGGTACGATATATCATTATTTTATAGCTTTCCATTATTGTTAAACAACTTGCAAAGTATCCACATTGCAATAAAGCTTGTTTCATTAAAAAAATGCCTTTGTTATCCTAAACAATGCAGCCTATGACAAAATTCAATTCATTTACTCTTCAAGTTCGACAAATGAGCAGTGGATTACAATGAAGGGGAGTTTGGGGACAAAGAAGAAATAAAAATTGAAGCTACCATGTTTGATGGGTATGCACATGTTCCCAAGCTTGGGTGAATGAACGTCTTCACATTAGTCTACTCGTGGAAATTTCAAAGGAGGAGTTGGGAAGTGAATTATAATTTGTCTGCTCAGAATGGCTAGAATCTTTAGAAATTCGAAAGAGTTTACATCCTAAGGCATGATCGGATGCACTCTATACCTTACATGGGACCTGACTTCAGGTTTGGCATGTTACAAGCTACTTTGAATCTGAAATTTTTTATAGCTGATTTGAAGTTTTTTAATTGAAATTGTTTGTGATTCTGTTCTAGTTCAATTGCTGATTCAGGACTCTCAATACTGAAATTCAGAAGAAATTTTGGGAGTACTTGAAGACAAGGGAGATAAATAATGAATTATGCATTTTCTTGCATCAGTATATGACTAATAAGGATAGAATCGTGCTTCCACGGTATTTGGGAAATGTCAAATCTTTTGTAGAAAAATAGAAGGATAAGCTTGGCTGGCAAGACTTGGTATGAACGCTTGATTTTTCCACTGATTTATTTTCATTAGATGAAAATTCATCCATCCACCCTTTTGCTTCAATATTTGACTACGTAAATATACGCCTTGTAGTTGCCTTCTAGCATGGGGATTCAGAAAGGAGAAGAAAATCTGGGCAATAATAATTAGAATTGTTTGCAAGAAGTGTGACTCTGATTTTGACATTGAGGAACTTATACTAGTGGTTCTGCAAAACGTTACCCTGTTATAAAATATAAAGTATTTTTCATATTTTAAAATGTAATTAAAAAAATTCTTTGGAGAATATTCTTAATTGAGAGTGTAATTGACAAAACTTTTTTAACTGAGACGCCACATAAAATAAGAATAAACACGAGTAATTCTGAATGTGATTAATTAACTTATTTTATTCAAATGGAGGATTATACTTTGCATAATTGTCCCAACCTCATGCCAAAATGGAGATGACTTCTCTCCATGGCAGTCAATATTTGACTACGTAAATATACGCCTTGTAGTTGCCTTCTAGCATGGGGATTCAGAAAGGAGAAGAAAATCTGGGCAATAATAATTAGAATTGTTTGCAAGAAGTGTGACTCTGATTTTGACATTGAGGAACTTATACTAGTGGTTCTGCAAAACGTTACCCTGTTATAAAATATAAAGTATTTTTCATATTTTAAAATGTAATTAAAAAAATTCTTTGGAGAATATTCTTAATTGAGAGTGTAATTGACAAAACTTTTTTAACTGAGACGCCACATAAAATAAGAATAAACACGAGTAATTCTGAATGTGATTAATTAACTTATTTTATTCAAATGGAGGATTATACTTTGCATAATTGTCCCAACCTCATGCCAAAATGGAGATGACTTCTCTCCATGGCAGTCAAGATACCTGTGCCGTTAGATTAGATAATTTGTAAAAATACCTATTAATTTATAGGATTTGAATTTCATGACCTAAATCCACTCATTTTATGAATGTCTCAATTATAATTATTAAATTTTATTAATATTTAAAAATTATTGGATACATTCTCCTTCAAAAATTCAAAACAATCATCACTAATCAAAATACTTTTCATATTGTTATCTTTTCCAAAAATTTGAGATATGAGATTTTATAAGTATTATATGAGAAATTTTGCAAATTTTTTTTCAATCGCTTGATTAAATCAAAGTGTTATTATCCTGCCACATAAAACACATATTAAATGAATGCAGTTAGACAACTCACCGTATACAAATTCTTAATCTATATTGAGGCACATATCTACATTATGGCTTATGGGGGCAATTTCCCCCCCAAGATAAAAAAAATTACACATAATAACCAAAAATATTTCAATTGTCCCCTTCAAAAAATTCAGTTGGCCCCATCCTAAAAGAAAATTTTCACTTTGCCCCTTAAAAGGCCTCTCTTATCCCCTAAAAAAATTATTTAAATCAAATTTTATCTATACTTATAATCTTAAATAAATGGAGTGAGAAATAATTTAAAAAAATACTTCTTGAATTTTAAATATTTTAAAAAATAATAAATATTTATCTTGTGTAACAAATTTGCCCCCACTATCTAATTTTTCTAGATCCGTTACTGTCTATATTGTTAAAATTTGATTTGAATGCTTATTCACAGTGAAAAAAATAATAGAAAGAAATCTGTGTGAAGAGAAAAAGTTTCTGCCAGCACCAATATAATGAAAATCAAATCGATTATTAAATTAAATAGAATATTAATTTGAGAATTAATGATTAAAATCAGAATCAAATCAAACGATGCCACCGAATTTCTATATTATGGGAGCAAAGTAAAACAAAAAACAAAAAACAAAAACAAAAGAAAGGATGGTAATGACTAGTTGACTACTCTATATTTATCAACTTCTCCGGTAAAGCAGAAAGAAGGGACAACAATGACTTCAATGTTTAAAAAAGAGAGAATTATATTGAAGTCTCATATAAAAAAAATTAATTACTGTAAAATACATTGACAATTGAATTAAACTATATTAATCGATATAATAATTAATTTTTCTGCATGAGATTTTGTTGTAATTCTCCCTTTAAAAATTCTGCCATATCAAAGATGCGTGATCTGACCCTAAATTTCAGGAGGACTTTTTTTTTTAATGACATCAAAGATGTCGTTTCTACTAAAAAAAAATATGACTTTAAGTTTTTGTAAATTCATATACTTTTTTTGTCAATATTCTAGATTCTTACAACACCACTCATTAAAGGACTTAAAATATTGAAAAATAAAAATGTAGGGATATAAAATATTAAAAAAATGCAGAAATTAATAGTAAAACTTGATCTGGTATATATATATATATATATATTTGATCTGGTATTTGTTACCACTTCCAGCGTTAGCACCTTGGGGGAGAAGGCAGGTGTTTCAAAGACGCGTGCTTTGACCCAAAACAAAAAACCAAATTAAAAGAGTGAGTTTGACTAATAAATTTGAAGAAGACACTGCCATTGTTATCTGACTTATCTCATCTTCTTCCTTCTTTTCCAAAGCCTAATAAATCATCTTTCTTCTCGCGATACCCATACTCATCTTCCGAACCTGAAGTGAAACTTAAAGTAAGAAAGCCAACTTTCTCTCTTTCTTTGCTTAACTTGTTCGTTTCAGATTCCTTGCACTGTGTTCTCTCTGATATGGATTTTTCTCACTTCTCTTTACTTTGTTCGGAGTAATTGAATGCCAGAATAATATGTGATAGAGAAACCACGAACTGGTGGTAGAAGGCCAAAGGCACTTGACATCTGGGAACACGTCAAGGTATTAAGGGTACTACAGCGCAAACATTGTGGATTTAAATTAGCAGGGGGTGCTACCCGCATCAAAGATCATATTGAGGGCAACCGGGGTAAGGCAATTCGACCTTGTACTGGTCTTTCTCAGCTTAGCAATACTGGTTCCAGCAATTTGAAAGAGAAAGATCTCAGTCATTCGCAAAGTATGGAATAATATCACTCCATCCATTACTTTTTTTCTCCATTTTATCTATTGTATTTATTAACTGAGATCCTTGTATAAAGTTATCTCTCACATCGTGCATTAAAAATAAAAAATAAAAATAATATATACTTTTATGAGAATAAACATTTTATTGCTGTAAATATTTTTTATTTTGGATTAGAGGGAGTATTTTTTTTTTTGGGTACATATGGAATAGTATATATTAGTATTATTTTACTTTGGCTAATGTATAATTTTAGTACTCTAACTTTATATAAGATTTTAATTTAATTGTTTAATTTTTAAAAAGTGTATTTTTAGTCTTTTAACCATAATATTGTTAGTTTCAAATTATTATTTTTTATAAAAATAATTTTTATTTGAAATAAATTAAATGTAATAAGTAAATATTTAAAAATATTTTATCAATATTTAAAAATTTAATTTAAAAAATTTTTGTAATGAAATTAAAGGATTGGAAATACATACATTTTATAAAATTAAAGAACTAAAATGAAATATTATATAAAATTAAAAGATTAAAAGTATACTTTAGCCTTTTACTTTAAATGGGAGAATGATATTTGGGTATCTTGTTAGAGTTTTATTTCTTTTAGAGTATTATTAATATTATAACCATTTACATAATTAATATGCTTGTAGTAAATAGTATACTATAATAACAATTTTTTGTTTGGAGTTTGAAGTAGGGAAACAAAATGTAATTAGTAAGGATTATCGACCAAAAACGAATTGTAATTAAGTAATAATTTTATTACAAGAATTTTCAAACAAAAAATTTGGTGCAATTAATAAGGATTTAATTCAAAGGCTGGCATTCATAAGGACTAGTGCTTGGCTCGGAAGGCTGCATATCTTTTAATTTAAAATTTCAATTATGTTAATACACAATTCAATAAATTGTGTTAGTTTCATATGTTGATTAAAGCATAAAATAAACTAAATAATTTCAATCATGTTATTTTTCAACATCAATAATTTCAATTAAACATTTTTCACCCTCATGCTTATCTAGAAAAAAAAGAGAGAGAGAAAAATAATGGGCCTGAGCAAGTTAGCTCAAGCCCATTTTTTAACTAGCTTATAAGTGTCAAGCTTAAAATTCCTTTTCATTTATAGAGAATGAATATACTCAAAACTCGCAAACGCTAAGTTTACTTTCAGAAAAAAAACTGAGAAAACCAGAGACCAAGGCCAATCTCCTAAAATACTAATTAGATACTAGCAGCACCAGAGACTTAGCTAGGTCTTAGAACCTAGGCAGATGAGACGTATCAGAACAAATAATATAGGTTTTAAAGTTAGTTTAGGGTCCGTTTATTGAAGTTTAAAGTGATTTTAATTAAACTAAACATGATAGAATATGATCGAAGTGTTATTTGGATTAAGTTTTTAAAATAATCACTTGCAGAAAAAAACTGTTTTAAGCATATTTTGATAATTAACTTAAATTACCTTTTGAAAATTTAACATTTTTTTTAAGATTTCGAGTTGAGTTAATCAATCATTGCTATCTGAAAATCACTTTCTTTTATAACTTAAATAAACAGGCCTTCTTTTTCTCCTTGATAACTATAAGAGTATTTCAACATATCAAGCTTTCATTGATTGACATAATATGATCAGAAAGGTTTTTTACTTCTCCATGGATATAATGAAAATAAACATAACTAGTGCATTTAATCAATACATTTTGTTAATTTGTAATATTCCTCTGCCTAAATATCAGAACACGTTTTTGTATTGTGGATTGTGATTATATGATTTTTATATTAATTCTAAATAAGATATCATTAATGCTTGATTGTTACATGTCCCCCAAAACAATGTGGGAAGGCATAAAGGCTCTCCAACAAGAGAGGATTAAAGTCGGCCCTTTTAATGTTTCGCATATGGTGAATCAACGTGACTTCCAGTTGATACAGCATGTTTTTGAACATTCAAGTTCAAGGTAAGATTCATTGATTTGAACTTTATTATTATTCGGTGCTTTTTGTGTGCGTGCTTTCTTTTTTAAGCTTAAATTAACCATCTTATATTTTCTTTAGGGATACAATTTTCTCTTCTTCATCCATACGTTTATTTTGACACAACCTGATTTTACCACACTTAAACCGAAGGCTTATTTGGATTCGTTGGTGAGTAAGTACATATACTTTTATTCTATTTTGTTATTTTTTGTGCAAGACCTTGGTTACCTTAAAGTGTTCAATTTCCTGTTTCCCTAGGTAATAGATAGTTTTGCTGATATCTTGACTGACACTGAAAGGAAGAAAAAGAAAAGTGATGAACCATTGAATTGGTATCTTTCGGTGATGCTTTCGGTGATAAATTATTCCCCTTTTAATTGGACGATATATGCTAGTTCTTGAGTCTGAAAAAGTTATCATTGACAAGTAAATGTTTAAAGGTTCTTTTGTTGTAGGACGTAGCACTCAGTAGTGGTGATGTAAGTTCCTTCGTTGACTTTGTTGAACGACATAAAATGAAAGAGAACTACATGTCTAACTTGAAATATTGTGAGAAGGTATTATGTTATTGTCTTCTTGTAGTTGATGCTTCACTTACCATTATGACTGTGTATCAATATATCAATCTGATTCGTTTGATCACATATTACAGATATTTATTCCTGTCCATGTTTAAAAAAAAAAATCATGTGGACATTTTTATTTATACATTATTCGTGTGAAGAATGAAGTTATTGAAATATGAGATTCTCTTTTTGCTCAATTTGTGGATAAAACTACACGTGAACAAACAACAAAACTGGTAAGTGTTGAAGAACGGTAATATTTATATGATTAATAGATTGATATCGATGTTTTAATTCTATAGAATTAACATCTCGCATATATATAGCTGTTTGCCATGGAGAACATCTTCAGGAATGTTAAGTTCACAGAATTTCCCCGGGGAATGGCAAGCAATATCCCATTACAGCCTAATGAGTGAGTTTATGATTATTTATTCTAAATTATAAGCTTTATTAAGACAAGTATGCATCCTGACCATATCGTATTTCTTGAATATGTAGATGACTGTGGTATATTTGCTATTAAATATATGTAACAATCAGATAATTTTATGAGGCAAAATCCTACCTTGTAACCATTTTCTTTGATCCAAAAAAATGAGAAAAATTAATAGAAGTTAAAGGTTTCTCTTTGAATTGAATTGTTTCTCTAATAGGAGAATATTTATGAGTAATAAAAAAATAGATAATAATTTATTTTATTCTTACACATATTATTTTAAAATATGATATCATGTGCATACAATATAAACATCCTTTTATATTTGATCCCCATATAAATTAAAATTTAAATAACATATTCCAGTTAAAAAGGTATAAACATCTTTTCATACTTATTTAAGAATTTCTTATCCTTGTGTATATGGAAAATGTTATAAGAATTTTTTTGATAGGGTTATTTAAATAATTCAAATTCAAGTATTATTCAGCACAAATACATCTTAATCTAAACCTTTCAATTTCAAACATAATTATTAGGATTAACTAAATTTTTAAACTGTGCGAATTGATTGAAATAATAATATTTTTTTTAAATGTAGGAGACTTATAATTTATTACTTGTATTTTGTATATATATATATATATAAACATAATTCATTATATATAACATACAAATTTAAACAATAAATTATAAAATAAAATATTTTATTATTTAAAGCAATCAACTTACTCCCGTTTGCTTTATTTTAAACAATAAATTTATTGGTTCTTATAAATATACTCGCATGCAAGCTGTGAAATCAAATCTAACACCTGCAATTCATTAACAAAAATTATCGCCATAAAATGATTCTCAATTATGTGTGTGTATATATTTATATTATTATTTTTAAGGAAAATTTACCGAGAGGATGATAATGTTCAATTCTGAAACGTCAATTTTGTTTTTTCAAAAAAAAAAAACAAAAGAAAACCAGAAACTAAGACCAGTACCTCTGGTAGGAAGTACAAACTTGACACCAGCACCAGAGACCCAAGCCTACGAAACCTAGGCATATGAGACCCATAAGAACAAAAGATATTAGTAATTTAAAATATTAATTCTTAAATGTGAACATAATTTTAATTTTTAAAATTTTATTTTCAAGATATAAGAAACAATATTTTATATAAAATTATAGAAATTGAGTTGCATTGAGTCAAAGTTTAAAAATTATGTTACAATTGAGTTAAAATTATAATGATTGAGTAACTGTAAGTTAAAATTTAGGGATTGAACTACAACTGAATCAAAACTATAAAATCAAATAATAATTTTTCCTTTATTTTTAAGAATATGTCCTCAGAAGTGATGTTAATTATTTTTTAGTTGAGTTTATTAAATAGAATAAATGTAAATATAAAAAATATATAATTTCAAATATAATTAACTCATTATAAAAAATGTAAATAATAAAAAGCAATTGTATAACTATCAGCCTAACGCTTTCTGTAGCCGAGAAAATGCTGTAAATCTGAGCGGTTGAATTAAAGAGAGAATTACATTCAAGTCTTACTCAAAATGATTAATTACACTCAAGTCTATTGATAATTGAGCTTAGGAGAATGAAAATATGTAATTCTCCCTTTAACTATTTAGATTAAATAATCTTAAAAAAATATAAATTAATATGCATTATTAAAATTTAATTTAAATGATTTAAGTAAATATACAGTAAAAACAAACGGTAAATTAATCTGCAGTTCCTTCTAGTTTTTTTCAATTTTAAATTAAGTTTTTGTAGCTTAATTTGTTTTAATAAAGTTCTTATAATTTAATCGATTAAATATATTAGTCCTTGAAAGTTTAAATTATTAAAGAATATTGACTTTTTCAACAGAACAATAAATTTCATTGAAATTATACCATACTGTAACTAATAAATCAGTGTTGATAAAAGCTAAGTAATCCCTGAAACCATACCATGGTTAAGTAGAGGAACAAGGCGTCTTAGCAAGTGGGCATGGAACAAACATGAGGGGAAATCCTAGTTGGCGAACATGAGGGTGTCCGTTAATGTTTTTTGGGAGAATTATATATAAATCTTACTTAATATAATTAATTATTTCTAGATTCATTGATAAATGAGCTTAGAAGATTAACGTTGCAATCAATTGTTAATAGATCTGAAAATAATTAATTGTATTAAGTGGGAGTCTGGAGTAATTCTCCCATGTTTTTCTTTTTAGCACTTTCTCCAGGCTCCAACTCTTCCCAGTATTAGCACATATAATAAAAGGAGTAACAAATTACAACTTACTCATGGACGGGCTAGTGGGCATAAGAAATAAAATTGAAGTAATAACCAACCTACCTATCCTTGTCTGAATGCTAAATGTCATATACACTGCCGACAACAAATATTCTGTCGTCGATCACCTTCCGTGAGAATGCATATAAAAGAAAGTTGCCACTATTGACCGTGTCTAAGTGGCTATATAATATACATATATATATATATATATATATACATAAAGCCATAGTTACATACAAACAAATATATATTAATGTACTGAAAACCAAACTGGTCATTAAATTAATCAAATTAATGGTCTAAGGGTCAATGATCAAAATCATAGTCAAACTGTACGTGATGAGACTGGTCATAAACAAAATATTATTAAACTAATTAAGATATTAGTTTAATGGTTAACTGGTTTAACCGGACAAGTTGGCTCGAATTTTCATACTATAATTAATATATGTATATCACCAACAACTACAAATAATACCAATGCACGCTTTTGACTTTATATGAATGGCTTTATAGTTTCAAAGTTTTCCCCTAAAAACGTATGGTTTTTGTCTAAATTATCCAAACAGAACACTGCTATGTTTCTACATCAGATCTTCCATCTTCCTTCTTTTCAGGTATCAAATCATCGCTATCGTCTCGCCCCGATCATTTTCCAATCCTTAAGTAACACTTGAGTATGTAATTTTAATTTCCCTCTTCATTTATTATCCGTTCAGACTTTCAATATGATTCTTTGAAATGGGTTTCTTTCTTCTATTTACTTTTCCTTCTCTTACTTTTGTTTCAATTATCCGACAGGAAAAAATTTATATACTTACCTTGTATATAAGTTTGCACCATACATATATAGAGATTTAGGATTAAACCCTTGAACAACGAGTCTTATTTTAAATTAGAAAGAGGGATCCTATCACTCATCCTAATTTCAGTTTATGATTGTTAATTTGGGGTAAAGAACTCAAAGAAGCGATGTTCAATCTCGATTTGTTGATTCAGTTTTGTGAGGAGAAGTAGAAAATGTTGGATGCAGGAAAAGGAATGATGGAGAGACTAAGTGGTGGTGGAAGGCAAAAGGCAGATAACAGGTGGGAACACGTCACGAAATTGACAGAAGAAAAGAATCAAACACTAGTGGAATGCAGATATTGTGGACTTCAATTTAAAACAGCAGGTTCTAGTCGGATTGAATCTCATATTTTTGGCCCAAAAAAGGGACATAAAAAGGCAATTCGACTGTGTACTGGTTTCTCTGGGCTTAATAATACTGGTTCCAACAAAGTCACCGCCGACTTGAACGAGAAAGAGGACCTCCTGGATTCCCAAGGTACGGAATAACATTATTTTAATTTAAACAATATATGAAGGGAGAAAGATATTTAGATTTCTTAATGTAAGAATGTGATTAATATAAATGATATTAATATTATAAGAAAAATGAGAGACGTGCATAATATAAATAATATAAGTTTTGACAATAAAAAAAATGAATATTATTTTGTCTGTTTTAACACTGATTGAATTCCTTGAAATTTTAATTTCATCCTGTTCTGCCAATTATGTCTGGTTTTCTTACCTATATAGAAGTGGTGGACTCGTTAATGTCTTTTCTTTTTAGCACTTTTTCCAGTCCTTCTCAGTATTAGCACAAAAACATGTCACGTTCTCCTTTAATTTGGTGGCCCATAAGAATTGTGTTGAATCACTTACATTTTATTTTCACGTTGTTGCTGCTCAAATATGGACAAATTACAGACATATATTGTTTGACAACGCTTTTGGTTCTGTGGAATTCTAAATAATATGTTTTTAAACATCGTGTGATCAAATATTCGTAAAATTATATTAATTCATGTTTAACAGCATTTAGCCTCTCTTTTATTCACTGTGACTGGTCAGATCTCAACATCATCAAGATTTCATTGATTGACAGTTGGGATTCGAAAGTATATATTTTGGTTCTGCAACAAATTAATGTACCCATCATTATTGCATTATACATAAAACATGCAGGTTTATCAACATTGGATCGAACAAGAGATTACAACAAACCCAATGAAACATTAATGCTTGATTGTTACGTGTCCCCCAAAACAATGTGGGAAGGGATAAAGGCTTTCCAACAAGTTCAATGCCACACTAAAGCTATGAATCAAGAGAGGATTAAAGTCGGCCCTTTTTATGTTTCCAATATGGTGAATGATCGTGACTCACAGTTGATAGAGTATGTTTTCGAACATGCAAGGTTAGATTCATATAGTTCAAACTTTATTATTATTTGGTGTTTCTGTGTGCTTGTTTTTTGAAAACCTTAAATCACTTATCTTCTATTTTCTTCAGCAAGATATGTATAGTTTTTTCTTCATCACGTTCATTTTTGAATCAATCTCAATTTACCTCACTTGGACCGCGTGCTTATTTGGACTCGTCGGTGAGTATTTACTTATACTTCTATTCTGTCTTGTTATCATTGAGGAAGGCCTTGATTATGTTAAAGTGTTCAATTTTCCTATTTTCTTAGGTAATAGATACTTTTGCTGATATCTTGACTTACATTGAAAGGAAGAAAAGTAAACATTTGAATTGGTACCTTCCGGTGACGTTTTCGGTGATATCTTATTCCCTTTTTAATTGGATGATAATGTTAGTTCTTGAATCTAAAAAAGAAAAAATTATTGACAAGCATATGCTTAATGGTTCGTTTGATGTAGAATGTAGCACTCAGTAGTGGTGATGTAAGTTCCTTCGTTGACTTTGTTGAACGACAAAAAATGAAAGAGAACTACATGTCTGATTTCATAAATAATTGTGAGAAGGTATTATATTATTGTCTTCTTGTGGTTGATATGTTTCACTTACCATTATGATTGCTCTTTTTGACTATATATCAATCTGATTTGTTTGATCACACATTACAGATATTTATTCCTGTTCGTGTTGAAAAAAATTCATGTGGACATTTTTATTTATACATTATTGATGTGAAGAATCAAGTTGTTGAAATATGGGATTCTCTTTGCCCTCAATTTATGGATAAAAGTACACGTGAACAAACAACAAAACTCGTAAGTGTTAAATAACCATAATATTCATATAATTAAGAGATTGATATCGATATTTTAATTCTGTAGAATTAATATCTCGAATATATAGTTGTTTGCCATGGAGAACATCTTCGGGAATGTTAAGTTCACAGAATTTTCTTGGGGAATGGCAAGCAATATCCTATCACAAACTAATGGGTGAGTTTATGACTTTTTTTTCTTCTAAATTATAAGCTTTATTAAAGCAAGTATGCATCCTGACCATATCATATTTCTTCAATATGTAGATATGATTGTGGTATATTTGTTATTAAATATATGCAACAATCAGATAATTATGTGAGGCAAAATCCTTCATTTCAGATATGGTCACTTGCCAGCTAGCTAGTTTTTGTTAAATGCTCTATACATATTCATTCACACATACATATAAATGATATGGACAAAAAGTGTAGTTTGACAGTAATAAAGAAAGATTGGATTTGGCTTTAGAGTTGCTCAAGAGTGACTTCAACCAAGAAAAACAAAAACTATATGATGAAGTAGCAAGAAGATACAAGCAAGGCCAAACTGAAGAAGATCTAGATTCAAGTGGAATTAAAAGAAAGCGGATTGATGCGTGCAAACCAATATTTGAAGATATTCGAAGAGGGCCATTTATGGAATTGGATGATTCCAATGAGAGTCAACAGAAAAAATGTTAGCTCGAAGAAAGGTATATACTTCAACTTAAATTATTTTTTTTAAACAGAAACTTCAACTTAAATTATATACAACCTTTTTTTTGCAGTCATTTATAGAACAGTTTAATTTATATATATTTTTTCTAACTTCTTTTAAAGTAAGTAATAATTATCCTCATATCGTACTATATTTTTATATTTTATCCTTAGCACTTCCTGTATTTAAAAGAAATAATTCCTATTGTCACTTCATGTTAATCGATTATTCCTATTTTTATTGCTAGGATGTGTTAAAGGTAATGTATTGCCGACAACCGAGTTGGTGGGAGAGAAGTTTCAAGGTTATATTGAACGAATATGGAAATGGATAATGGGAAATGAGGTGTCAACAATTGGGATATGGGGAATGGGAGGGGTAGGGAAAAGATTTCTAGCAACTCATATGCATAACAAGCTTTTAGAAGAAGCCGGGGATGACTTTGACCATGTTATTTGGGTTACTGCATCACAATATGGTAACATTTATGAGTTACAAAAGGCCATTGCAAGATCAATTAATTTGGACATATCTGATGAGTGTGATGTGAAAAGGATATCTGGGAAATTGTTGCAAGCATCCAAGCATATAAATAGATGTGTCCTTATTTTAGACAATGTTCGGGATCCTATTCTTTTAGGAGAAGTTGGATTTCCTGTTTCAAATGATAGGATTAAATTGATTTTGACAACTCGTTCATGGGAGGTGTGCCAGAGTATGAATTGTATGGAGAACATAATAGAAGTACAACCTCTAGATGGTAAATGTGGAGAAGGTTGGAAATTGTTTGAAAAGACTCTTGGAATCCATCAAATACAACCTAGTGGAGTGAAGTCTATAGCAACGACCGTGGTAGAACAATGTGGGGGTTTGCCCCTTGCTATTGTTACGATTGCGAGAAGCATGAAGGGAAAAAAACAATATAGAGAATGGAATCATATGTTGGAATGCCTTCAAAACTTGCGCAATGGGCAAGATGATATGGAGAAGTGGATATTTCCGGTGTTGAAATCTAGTTGTGCTTGCTTAAATAATAAATTGTTGCAAAGTTTTTTTCTGTATGCTGCATTAAGTGCTGAATATTATTATGATAATGATATTTGGTGTTTGATCAAAAGATTTTTCATTGAGGGATCCACAGATGAGACAAAGAGCTTGGAGATGCAATATAATGAAGGTTACACCCTGTTGGACAAATTAAAGAATAACAGTTTGGTTATTAAAATGGAAATTCGATGGACAATCCATCCTTTGCTAAGGGGCATGGCTATTAATATTGCGAAGGCAACTGAGGAAATTATGGCAAAATCTGATATGAATTTGATAGAAATACCGGAAATGGCGAATGGCATGAAAATCTACAAAAAGGTTTTCTGAGTGGAACTGGAATACGAAAAATTGTAGATGGCACATCACCTAAATGCTCTAAACTTTCCACATTGCTTTTAAATAATAATGATTCTCTCGAATTGATCCCAGATAATTTTTTTGACAACATGCCTGCTCTTAAAGTACTCGATTTGTCTAAGACTGGCATTAAGCGTTTGCCTGAATCTGTCTCTAACTTGGAATGCCTCATCACATTATTACTTTGGGGATGTGGGGAATTGAGTGACGTGCCTTCATTAGGAAAATTGCAACGGTTAATGTGGTTGGACCTTTCATATACTGTCATTATTGAGGCACCTCATGGCTTGGAATTGTTGGTCAATCTTAGATATCTTAATCTAGCAGGTACAGTACAGTTGAAAATGTCATCATCAGTGATAACCAATATGACCGAGCTGCAGTCTCTTACGTTGAACTGTATCCCAAAATAATGGATGGGAGTGCACATGTTCTACAATGTTTGGGAAAGTTAGAATATATTACAGCCAACTTTTATGACATTGAAGGAGTTTAATTCCTATGTTCAGAGTTTACAGGTCAAAGATCGCGCCCTCAAAGGTTATTATTTAAGTTTAGCTACATCATATGATGGTTATTTTTTATTTCATCCTGAACATGAGGTCCATTGCTTAAAAAGGGTTGTCTTTGGTGGTATTGATTTGGAAAACCGAGCAGAGTTATATCTTCCAGAAGACATAAAGGAGTTGATGATTACACATGTATGTCACCATTGGACAATAACAACATGCCTATCTCAGACTTTATCATTCGCTGAGGAAGTCGAAATTAAACATTTGAGGATACATGAATGTGATAAGCTTGAGAATTTGTGTTGTCTCTCTGAAGATTGCTCGTTTTGCCGCAGTGTCCCATTTGTTCAAGCACTGAGCATTACATGCCTGAAAGACTTGAAACAAATAGCGGCATTACTTGCCCATTTTCTCACCTCAGAGAGCTCAAAATTTTTGATTGCGGCAGCATGAGGATTCTGATGACCTGGGGATCATTAGAACAGCTCCAAAACCTTGAGGCCATTCATGTAAGCGGTTGTGATTCAATGGAAGAAATAGTTGGAGACGATTGTAGCGGTGACATTGTTCCCCGTTCCACCATCACCCTCCCCAAACTGAGACTTGCGGTCTTGGACCAACTTCAAAAATTAAAGTCCGTATTCAGAGGAACCATGCTCTGTCCTTCTCTCAAATATTTTAAAGCCATCTATTGTGAGAAACTAATTAGCCAACCTCTGATAGAGATTGCAAAAGGAAATGCGCTACAGATGGAGAAGACAGACAATGGATACGGTTGGAAAAATGAGGTGCATGTCTCATCCAAAACTCAACTTTCTTTTATTTTATGGGTGCCACTTTGTCACTGTTTGTTTGCTCGTCCACCTCTTTTTTTGTTCTCTCTATTTTCTATTTTTTTTTGGATTGAATCATTCCTTTAACCTTATTTTTATTTTTTGTTCTGGTTAGCAGCCTCAACCAAATTACAGTTGATTTGATAGAGAATGTCCACATTTCCTCCTAAAAGTCGACTTTCTATTATTAAAAAGTTAAAATAACATTTTTTGCTTTCCAAGTATTCTCTTTGGACTACCATTGTTGTAAGCTGCATTTCAAGATTGTGTGGATATCATATTATGTCAATGAAAACATATATATCCTGGTGTTGGAGTTCATGCATCAACTTTATTTTGCGTCAGAATTTCATACCCAGTGCTCAATTGTCTAATGAAAGTACTAAGTAATATCATGATGACTCCCTTGTTCATTGAAAAAAAAAAAAGAGAGGCAAAAAATGACAAATTCAATATACTTTCTTGATAATAAAATTTTACTTGATATAGTACTTTCGTGCTTAACATGGTGGGACAATTCTAATGGCCATATATATTAATGATTTGTAAATTGCGTTGAAGAATTGATATTTTATGTCGCACAACTCACGCACCTGATAGAACATGTACATATTTTAGAACAAGTGCTAGAAAGATCTTTACAAAGTGTTATTTCTAGACTGAAGACCAAATGCATTTTCAAGATGTATGGGGCTGTTTGTTTTCAATTTTTATAAATTATTTTTTGTTTTTCAAGACAAAAAAATTAAAAAACTTATGTAGATAAGTTGTTTTTTCGATTTAATCATTTTCAAAATTGTTTTTGTCTTTTGTTTTTTAAACAAAAGAATAGAAATTATTTTCATTTTATTTTTCTTATTTATAAAATACATTACATTTTATTATTAAAAATTATAGTTATTTTGTCTAATTTCTATTATAAATCACCACTATTAATAGCCTATAATCATCATTATCATTCTATTTTTAATGATAAAACTGTTTTTAAATTAATATAACCAAATAGATTTTCATTCTGTTTTGTTTTCAAAAATAATTTTAAAAACTATATTATAAAACAATTTTTTTTAACATACTCCCACTCTCTCCAAACTGATATCTGTGTACTTGCATGATCCACCAGAATTAAATTCTGTATTCAGAGCATCCATGCTCTGTCCTCTCAACAAATTTTACGCCTCAAATTGTGAGAAACTACAAGGAAATGCAATTATATAAGATATCATTTATTTACAGGGTACATATATGAACATTATTGGTGTTTGTGTTATTTTTCTTTATTTGAATTTTAAATATTTGTCATTAATTTATATGAAACATTAAATTTCTGCTTACAATTGCTCTGTTTTTTCCTTTGCTTCATTCTATTCTTTGGATTTAAGTCTAGCATTTCATTTTAGAGTTGACCAAACTTGAATGCTGATCAATTTTGAAGTCATTGCCAATAAAAAAAGTCGTGCCTTTTTCAACTTCAATTTAATCGATCTTTTGAAAGTTTGAGAGTACATACATGTTATTTTGATTATATCAAGTAGCATTTCAAATAAATGTTAACTATACCTAGCCAATTTGTAGCATAGACAGGTTGATGTTAATTTGTTCTTTAGAGTTCAATTCGTGCCTTGCAATTTTGGGTCTTTTAAAACCCAAAATGCGTGTGACAAAATCAAATGGGTATGTGTTTGAAGCTTGGCAAAATATTTAATTTATTCTTTGAAGTTTTTCTCAAAAGAGGGCTACTAGATGATTCCTTGATTAAATTTATACCCTGAGAATGCATTGATGCATTAGAAAATGAGATGGATATGCTATATTTTCCTTTAGCCTTATTTATAGAGTAGAGAGAGAAAATTAATTTTTGTTCTATTTATAAAACATTTCACTGCAACATCTTTACCTTTTTGCCCTTATTAAATGCTAGGAAAAATTATTAAAAAAATATTATTTTTGTCTTTATTAAGGTAGAAATGAAAATTTATTAAATTTTAAAACAAAGTTAATGAGGTTTGATGTTTTCCATTATTTCGATGAAACACGTTGAAAGTGAATTATAAATAAGATTAGAGGAAATATGTGTGCGCGCGCGCACTTTCTAGACTCATCTTCCAAAGAATAATGTTGGGTCTTTGTTTGAATATAAAATTTTCATTATTGGATTGCATTGAATTTATAATTAGCTGAGAAGATATTTTAATAGGAAATTCCTCTTAATATGAAATTTTATACGTAGTAGCATGAAAAATTTAGTATATAATTGAGTTGTGAATCCCAAAAGACCCATTAATGTTTTTGTTTTATTATACATAGACCAAAAAATGTATGATATATATTTGAAAATTTTTAAAGGTTGATTGTGAATATTTTGCAAGTAATAATTTCAGAATCTGTTAGTGATTCCACTCTAGTTCAACTGCCTCTTGCTAATTTTAATAGGAAATTTGTTGCATTAAGCAAGTTTGAACCAATATTTCCTTTTAAAATATAATCATCTGAAGGTTCTTAATGTGAATTGGTTAGTGATTATATGTACTCTGGTTCAATTGCTAGTTCAGGACTGGCCTCTGACTCTGACTTTATATCTTTTTTCCCCCAAGAACTGGGTTTGAATGACGAAATTCTGGAAAAAAAATTCATGAGTACTTGATGACAAGGATAGGATTGATCAGCTTCTCTGGAATTTGGAAAATGTCAAGTCTTTTGGAGGGGAAAAAAAACAGAAAGATAAGGTTAGCAGCCTCAACTGGATTACCATTGATGTAATTATTAGAGTTAAAATAACATTTTTGCTTGCCAAGTATTCTTTTTGGAGTACCATAGTTGTGAGCTGCATTTCCAGATTATATGGATATCGTATTATCACAATGAAAACATATATATCATGGTGCTGGAGTTCATGTATACACTTTATTTGGCTTCAGAATTTCATACTTAGTACTCGTTTGTTTAATAAAAGTACTAAGTATCTAATATCAGCATTTAAGAAGTTGAAGCTGGCTCTCATCTTGTGTCTCGGAAAAGAGATTGGAAAAATGACAAATTTAGTATATTTTCATTTTTTGGCCAACAATTTAATATATATACTTTAGGGAGAATAACATTTAGGTCCCATATTCCTAAATTAATGACAGTTGGGTTTTTAACTTTTTTTTTTGAAAAATAAGTTAAAAATATTGATCCAAAAAATTACAAATTTGAGAGTTTCAATTGCAAATAAGTTTTTTAAGTATTAAATGCAACCCTTAGATTGTAATAGGAATTTTGATTGGTAATTGTTTGAATTGACATTTATAATTTATTTTTTAAAAAATTTTGTCAAAAATCTAACTGTCATTAATTCAACTTTTTGAGACTTAACTGTTATTTTCCCTATACTTGACTACTGTCATTATCTGGATGTCATTTTATCATTTATTTGCAGAGTACATATATGAACATTACTACTGTCAATTTTTTATTTTCTTTATTTTAATTTTAAATATTTTTAATTAATTTTTTGTCAGACATGAAATTTGGCTTTGCAATTGCTGTGTTTTTGCCTTCATTGCACTCTGTTATCTGGATTTAAGTCTACCACTTCATTTTAGAGATGACCAAACTTGAATGCTGATGAAATTGCTGATCAATTCTGGAGTCGTTGCTAATAAAAAAGTCGTGCATTTTTCAACTTAAATTTAATTGATCTTTAAAAGGTTTGGATGTGCATAATATTGTTTCGGTTATATCATGCAGAATATCAAATTAATATTGACTATATATATCAAACCAGTTTGTAGCATATACAACTTGATGTTAATTTTATTATTTAGCGTTCAAATTGTGCACTGCAATTTAGGGTCCTTTGAAACCCAAAATGGTGTGTTTCAAAATCAAATGGGTTTGTTTTTGAAGCTTGACAAGATGTTCGGCCTCTTTGTAGTCCCTGAAAAGAGGGTTACATGATTCCTCGATCAAATTTATGCCTTCAGAATTTATTGAAGCATTCAATAAATTAAATGAGAGAAATCGATATAGAGGAGAAAATTCAGCTGCTCACATATTTTTTTTAAGAATGTCAAAATTCAGGAGAAAGAAAAGAACTTAATTCAACTAAGCAAAATAAGGATTTTTTTTTTGGAGCTCCATTTTAAAACATAAAGTTATTGATAGAAGTGCTTGAAGCTCTCTTGAGTCCTTGATTAGCTGTAAAATTGTTATCACTAAAAAAAATGAATTTTTGACTGTGACTTTTAGTTGCAATAAAAAAAAAATTGCCACCAAAAATTGCAACAATTAGAAGTTGCCGTCAAAAGTAAGTCTTTGACAGTGACATTGTGTAGCCACTAAAAGCCGATGTCAAAACTCAATTTTTAAATATCATTGTTGAAGGATCCTTTTAGCGGCTACTTTTAAATGCCGCTACTAAAGTTTTTTTATAAAAATAATTAAAAATTAAAAAAATTTATGTAATAGCCAAAAGTATTTTTATAAAAAATAATTAAAAAATTAAAAATAATTTATGTAATTATTTTTTGAGGTGACTTGTCGTCATTGAAACTATTTTAAAAAATTAAAAATAATTTATATAGTTACCTTTAACAGTGACATAGTATTTTTTATAAAAAAATCATTTATGTAATTATTATCACCACCAAAAATATTTTTATAAAAAATAGTTTAAAAATTAAGAATAATTTATGTAATTACTTTTAGTGGTGACAAGTATTTTTATAAAAAATAATTAAAAAATTAAAAATGAGTTATATAATTACTTTTTGTGATGATAGTTTGTCGTTACCAAAAGTATTTTTATAAAAAAATAATTAAAAAATTTAAAGTATTTTTATAAAAATTAATTTACATAATTATTTTTAGCAGAAAAATTTGTTGCCTCCAAAATTATTTTCTTAAAAAAATTACATAAATTTAAATTATATCAAATAATTTATAAAATTATTATTAGAAAATATTACTTATGAATTATTTTAAAATTAAATAAATCATTCAAATGATATTTATGGAATTAACTTTTTTATTTTATATATCGAATGAGAAATAAAGTATATATAAGATCAATAATGATTACTTTTAAAAATAATAATCTTGTTAAGTTAGTATTTTAATAACGATCTTATTTTAATAATTACATTAAAAAAATTCTTATGGAATGCTTGTGCTTCTATGGTTTAAATTATGACTAATAATTTCCAATCAATGTTGGAACTATTTCAATGGATTTCGGTATATGTTAGCTTTCAAAACAAACCTTGTTCTGGTCCCAAATTAGTAGGGAAAACTTTTTTTTCTCCTTCCTTCTTTTTAATGATTTATTTGCCAAATTTGAATATAAAATGTTCATTTAATGATTATATTGAATTTATGATTAACTAAGATGATATTTTACGTTTTTTAGATGTATAATGAAACCATTGAATATGTTTCTAATTTGATTTCTTTTAGTTATTGGGGTCTAGGCAACTGAACACTCGGTTATATATTTCTCTTAATTTTTACTCTTTTTGTGTGTCTAAAAGGAAATTTTGTGATTTAAATCTAGTGAATGACTTAATATTCATTTTGAATGGTCTCACAATGTAAAAGATCAAAGTAATAAAAATCTCAAAGTATTTCAGAAGTAGAAGATAAAGAAAAACAATAATCTTTGTTAGAGATTAAATTGAAACAAAACAAACACCTAAAGTCAAGAAGCAAAACGAACACCTAAAGTGCAACCTACAATAAAGTTATAAAAACCTGCATACAACTTAACCGAAAGAAAAATCAAACTTCTTAGAAGAGTGGTGATTATTTGAACAATATACATCAGACACATACCTTGACATTGTATAGTGGACAAGGAACCTATTTGTTTAAGATTAAAAAAATAAGTAATTTCTACGTAGTTTAAAGATTTTATAAAAGAGATTTATTTTGTAGAGATTTTATAAAAATTAGATATTATTTTATGTTTGGTTATAATAATAAAATATGATTATTAATTTGTTATTTTTAAATTTAATGATATCTTCCTTACCTTTGTTTAATAAAAATAATTTATTATTATATTATTTTAAAATTTTTATATTATTTTCGTCTATCCTGCCTCTTTAAAATATTCTTTCTCATCTATCAAATTAGATTATTTTCAGAAACTACTTCAAGTAACTTCTGCCTTAAAGTAATCAGAAATATACTTTTTTATTTTGATTATTTTTAAAAGTTTAAACGAATATTATAAAAACTTACATAATAAATTTTTTTAAAAAAACAAGTGACTTTTTCATAAAATAAGTCAAAACAAACCGGCCCAAGACCACAGCTAGGTGCAATGGAAAAATGCGATGAGAGTCTAATGTTATACTGACAATTTTTTTTAAAAAAATGGTATGATAATTTTTGTGGATTGCATTTAAAAAGATCATTATGATGAATTTTGTCATTATAATAGTATTAGCGCGCTAGTCATTTAATTTTTCATCCTTAACACACCAATTGGTAGGAACAGAGAAAAAGAGGATTTAAACAATAACATAATCTAACCCTTAATAACCTTCCCATTCCATTTTATTTCATTCTTAAAACAAAAATCCAAGCATACACAAATATGATGACCAGTATGGAGTAGTCTCATTTTCAAACCATTGGAAAAAGTAGGCATATGAGCGCTGCAAGAAAATTTAAATAAATAATAAACAAGTGTGAATATTTGATTATACAAAATTTAATAATAATGTGTCATATGCACGCTTTATCCCTTTAATATTATATTTGGTGTGCGCACCTCAAAATATTTTTTTTTAAATAAGGACAAACACGTTGTTTGTCGAGGGGGACAAAAATGTTTTGAAGATGCCACTATTGACTGAGTGGCTTCATACACACACATATATGTATAATATTACCGACTGACAAATAACACCAATGTGTAGTTTCGAAGGTCTTTTGAAAAAGAGAGAATGACAATTTAGATCCAAAAGACTGAATTAATAATAGTTAAATCCTCAATAAAATAAAAAAATAAGTTAAAAATGTCAATTTAAATAGTTAGAAATTCAAGAATTTTAATTATAAATAAATATTTAAACATTAAATATAACTTTTAGATTGTAATAATAATTTTTATTTGTAACGGTTTAAATTGAAATTTACAATTCATTTTGTAAAATTTTTTATCAAAAATCTAATTATCATTAATTTATTTTTCAAAGACTTAATTGTCATCCTCCTTTTTAAAAATCAATATTCTGCCCATAAAATGATTTATAAATATTTACAAGGACACAATGGCTTCACATATAGTTTCAATTTTTTTGTCTTGTAAAAGACGCAAAGCAAATTCATTCTGCTGTTATTGTTGCCTCCTCCTAGTTAGGATCATAGGATTATGAGCCTGTGTGTGGTCCTTTGAAACTCAGTGTCAATCGGTCTGTGTTTGAAGCTTGACAAGATTACTTTCGTTCTCTTTGTAGCCCCTGAAAAGAGGGCTACAAGATTCCCTAACGAAATTTATGCCCTCACAATTTATTGAGGCATTTAATAAATTAAATGAGAGAAATTGATATAGCGAGGAGAAAATTAAACTGTTCACTCATTTTTCTTTAATAAAGTCAACATTCAGAAGAAAGAAAAGAACTCAACTCAACTCAGCAAAACAAGGGTTATGATTGGAGCTAGCTCCATTTTAAAACATATATTTTCAAACATAAAGTTAATGTTATAAGTGTTTGAAGTTGCTTTTTAAATCCTTGATGATTAAATAAGTGTTTAAATCCTTGCTTTTTAAAAAATATATGTTATATAAATTGAATTGTTCTTTTTTCATATACTTGATCTAATGGTGAGTTGGGCTTAAATAAAACTAATCTGATCGGGAAGAGCTCATAGAAATGGAAGAGGAGGAAGAGGAGGAAAAGGATCAGAAGGAGGAAGAATGCGAGGAGGAAGAGGACAATGCAATATAGAATTGTGATTAAAAGTTGTTAGCGTTATTAATAAGAGTCGCATTTTTAGCATTAGTTGTGAGACTCCTTCATTTCATGGCTCTTTTTCTTAGGAGCATCTGCTACCTGGCATTACATTTTACGACTCCATCTAGAATTTTGGTCATATCAAATAGAACTTCATATAAATATTAACAATACTATGCCAGCCAGTTTGCAGCATATACAGCTTGATGTTAATTTCTTACATTTAGTGTTCAAATCGTGCACTGCAATTTAAGGTGCTTTGAAACCCAAAATGCGTGTATTACAAAATTAAATGGGCATGTGTTTGAAGCTTGGTAGGATTTTTCCTTTCCCTTTACGATTCTTCTCCTCGTTTTTTTTTTTTTTTTTTTTGCTTTTTGGATTAAAGGGCTAGACGATTCTTGATTAAATTTATGCCTAAGAATTCATTGACACTTTTAAAGAATGGTCAAAGATTTACTTGGCATTTAAAATAATCATTGAAATACTCCCTCCATTCAAAAAATATGAGACATTTTTAATTAAATCTTGCCCCTCAATAAAGTAGTTATCTACTTTCAAACTAATCCAATCTTTTCATATTTACTCCTATTAAATACCTTAAAATAATTATAAAGTTATTATCAATAGAGACATTTTTGATAAAAAGATAATGATTACATCTCGAAAGACTAAAAATGCCTTACATTTTTTAATATTCAACTCCTCAAAAATGTCTTACATTTTTTAACAAAGGGAGTAGTTATAACATAATAATAGTTAGAAATTACAAAAAGCACAGACTGTGGGCAAATGAAATCACAAATAGTATGACTACAAGCAGATGAAAAATTAGAGACACATCACAGTTGCAAAGCTAATCCTAAATTAAAAGAATTAAAATAGCAGGCCAAGAGACTTGAGTTAATAAGCTTTTAGGTTTTTAGAGTGCCAAAATTATGTAAGAAACCTTGAAGGACTTCATTTAGATCAACCGATTTCACATGTAAAAGCTTGGAGGTATATCACAAAGTCTGGAGGAATTCTTATGAGATGAGAGCTTTCTCTCTTTTCTATTTTATGGATTTAGTTTATGTCTTTTATTGGGATGTTTTGTAATAACTATATGAGAAATAAATAACTAAATTAGAGTAAGTCATCTCAATAGGTGAATCTTGATCCTTGGTGCTTGTTTGATTGATTTGGTTCATCAATTTTTATCGTTGCTCTTATTTTCTGTTATTTCATTAAATATTAAATCTCTTTTTAAAACTATTATTTGTTTTTAATAAATGACAAAGTTAACTATTTTTCTTTGGTTCAATTCCTAGAATACTTTGAGAAATTATCACTACATCAATTTGTACACTTATGGGAGCGATCAAGTTTTTGGCTTGAAGATCCTCCAACATCAATGAGAAGTTCAACAAGTTGGAGGGTATGACCTCCGAGCCGGGCTACTTTGGAAGTTTAAAAAAGACTCATAAAGTCATTACAAAACATCCAATAAAAGACATAAATTAAATCCAAAGAGAAAGAAGGAAAACTTCTCCGGACTCCTCCACCTTCTTACAAGTGAAATTGGATTATCTAAATGACACTCCTTGAAGTTTCTTATATAATTTTTGCATCCTAAAAACCTAAAAGCCCACTAGCCCAAATCTCTTGGCTCTTTTATTTTAATTCTTTTAATTTAAGGTTAATTTTGTAGCCACCACGCATTTTAAATTTTTCATCCACCTTCGGTCATACTCTTTGTAATTTCATCCACCCCGCAATAGTGCTCTTTGTAATTTCTAACTATTTTTATGTCATAATCACTTAATATTTAACATTTTTTAAAAAAAATTAAAATGTTATTCTGGTATTTGAGCCAAGCCTAAACTTGATTCGGCTTGCCTGATTTTTTTGGGCTTATCCAAGCTAGCCCAAATAAACTAGAACATTAAAAATATATTATTTTGTTAAATCTGATCTTTTTTTTTTTTTCAGGCTTGTTAAACTGGCCCCAGCTACTAGTAGCAATTTCCACAGCACACTCCCGAGTCACTTCTATCTGGCCATCACTGCGTGACACAAGTGGTCAATAAATCACACTTTACTGCTTCTCTTGGGCTTAGAAAGCCACAACCTCCCTTAATCTTTCAGGCTCTTTTTTATTTTATGCTGGGCCTCATGCAAGATAGCTGGCCCATTACTACTTTTCCAGTCCACATTTTTTTTATGTTCTTCAACTCCAACCATCTTGACACATGACTTCGGTATAACTTTCACTTCACGTTCAATTTCAAACAGTAACCAACAGACGCTTGCTTGAGTGGTTAGAAGCTTAGACAACTTAATTTAAAATTTCATATTTGAGTTTCAGGGTATACAGACGCTTAGTTGAACACACAAAAATGTGTGTTACTGGTGGTTCCCACAAAACTACCACATTAAGGGCACAACTTATGTAGAGATTCGAATTAATTTAGAGTAGGGTGGGTGAGCAATAAACCTAAAATATTCACATTCTCTAGAATACTGGATGGAAAATCAAAACAAAAAAATTCAAACACTGGATTGTTAGGACTAAACTAATTTAGGCCGCTTTTGTTAAGTTTTTTTTTTTTTTTTTTTTGTAAGTGTTACCCTCCTCTGAATTTCCTCGCATTCATATAATCCAGAATCCGCCGCCAAAATCATTTCATCAACAGTTTTAATAGCTTGAATGACTGCTTGATCAATTACCATACTCAATAGTCGATACAATCTTCATCTCAATCTCGCAATTGCTACAACTTCTCCACTTTCATGTCATTTTTGGAGAAAGAGTAACGTCTCACTTTTAGACACAAGTCAACTTTCAAATTCTCTTGAATTTATGTCTCTCCCATGGTGACATGAGAGCAAGAGGTCCTCCAAAGTGAGGTTAAAAGTCTTTTTTTTTAACAAAATCTTATTAAATATTACACATTTTAATTAAAATTATTTTTGCAAAAATAATATTAATTACACTTTGAAAGATATAAAATGTCTTATATTTTTAAAAGAAATTATTGCTTGAATATGATATACTACATTCATGCTCTATTCAATAAGAACATGTTGTTCCAGTTGCTGTAAATATAAATTGATTCTATCATTAATAATAATAGAAGGAGAAAGGCAAGAAATTAAAGAAGCATTATATTCTAAAAATAAAATTATTAAAAATAATGACACATAAAATTTTATTAGATTGAATTGATGCAGTTTTATTAAATGGAACATGAATGACATGGTGTAATCAAGAATTTCTCTATTTTTTAACATCCTAATTTCAAAAAAGTGTCTTATATTTTTGAAGGGCAGGTATTTGAAGAGAATAAAAATAAGGGAAAAAAAAGTCAATGCTAAGTTATTCATTATTGCTTCTAAGCAAATAAGATAATGGAGAATAATATTCAAAGATTATTCAAATAAATTAATTGCAGATAAGGGCTAATAATAAATTTTATTTAGAAAAAACAAATCCACATTTTCATTAATAACAATCCATTCCATAGGGGTCATTGTTTGTGAATGATATGCTCAAATAGTTCTTGAATATAATTCTCCCATAAGATAATATTGCTAAGTTCATTGTGTATTTCATGCTGTAGATGATACTTAATTAGTATTTTCTACTAATATAAATTTGTTTATAATAGACTAGGGTGCAATTTTAATCTTTTAATTTTTATATAAGATTTGATTTTGATCTTTAAATTGTAAAGTGTTTTTACAATCTCTTAATCCTTAAACTGTTAGTTTTATGCCTAAATACCATTGAAATATTCGTATCCCAAATAAGGCCAATGAAATGGTTTAATGACTCTAAAATCTCTTTGGCCTTCTCTAAAATTAACTTTTTTAATGAAATAACAATATTATTCTAAAAAACTTCCTCTTCCACCCTCATCGCACCGTTTTCACTTTTAATTTTTCTGGACTGTGAAAACACTCAAGGCTCATCAGCAAAAGCTCTTCCAATTTTGCTCTCAAAGTTGGACACTCTACAAATTGAGGCTCTCCCAATTTTAGTCTTCCATTCTTTGTAAACAAGTTGAAGCTCCACTATCATGCCACGTTTTCTATGCGAACTAATATGACATTTTTTTTTTAAGTTGGGATAAAATAAAACAAAATGGTTTTGAACACTATTGCAAAAAAAATTAACAACAATTATTTTTAACTTTTTAGGTCGATTATTAAGGAAAAGCAAAAAAAAAATTTAAGCAAAAAACTTTTCACGTAGGTTATTAAATGAACAATTGTGAAAAGCTCACTTTTTACAATGATTATTAAAAAAAATAATGTTAAAAGTTTTTTAACATTGATCGTCTATAAAACCGTTGTTAGAAGTTTAATTTTTTTAAAAAAAGTTGTTCATTTTTGTATTTATCCAAGACTTGAACGTGTAGATTGGATAGCATGTGCAACAAATATAAAGAGCCAACCAGCAAAATCAATGATTATACAGTAAGTTACAACTATACTAAATATATATTTTTAAATTGAAGTGATATAATATTTATCTGTATATATATTTGTTTAACTATTGAAAAAATTAAAATTTCTTTTCAATCTCTTCACTTTGAAAAGTGCTCTTAAAAAAAAGTTGTTAAGCTAAAATATCTCGAACAACATTAATTTTCTTCATTATAGTGCTTTGTATTATCAAAAATCTAAAGAATAAAATTAATCAAAATAATACTTTAAGGAATTAATTAAATGCAAGAATTTAAACAAAAATAATAAAACCAAATATTTCGTCTAGTCTTTCAATACTTTCAACCTGAACTATCTCATACATACATGTAACAGATAATATAATATCTACATTATGTGCTACCTGACTTTCTGCGGCATTGAAATGAATAAAAATTTAAAATTAAATTAATACATGTGAGGGATAATTAAAGATGAAAGTTATGGGTTCATCATCAAATATGGGTAAATTTCAACAACAATCAAATTTAACACACAGGTAATGTTAACACACAGAGATTGGGGGAGAAAAGAAGGAGATGGACGAGGGAGGGAGGTGAAAAAACATTAAAAAATGAATTGTGGGTCCTACTAACAGAAAAAATAGATGGAGAAAACAATAAAGTGATGAAAATCAAAATTTTTGAGAGTAAAAGAATATAAAGGACCCTTAATTGAATTTATAATTATTAGTAATATTTTTAATTCAGTTGAAGTATAAAAATAACACTTAACCCAATTAAGAAACTAAAATAAACTTTATATAAAATTAAAAAAAAATTAAAACTATGCTTCAATTTTTATACTAAATGTATGTCGATCCCAATGCCATTCATTAAATGTAACGTTTTCATATTTTCAAAATATATAATCTGATTTCATGATTTCATCTGAATTTAAAACAAGATAATGTTGCCAAGTTCATTGCGTATTTCAATGCTTAATTATTTGCTACTATTTGCTACTAATATAAATTTGTTTATAATATACTAAATAAGTTGTTTTTTCAGTCCTTTGTCTTTAAATATAATATTTTATTTTAATATCTTAATTTTATAAAAATGTTTTTCAGTCATTTAACCTCAATATTGTTAGTTTTATCAACAAAAATTTCTTAAATTGAACTTTTAATTATTGACAAAACATTACAAATATTAATGTATTAAGTTTAATTTTTTTAAATAACACTAATTAGAACAAAAAATTATTTTAAACTAATAATGTTGTGATTAAAAGATAAAAATATTTTATAAAATTAAAGGACCAAACTAAAATCATACTTCCTCCGAGAGAAAGAAGAATTATTTTTTTTGTCTCATTTATAAGTCACATTATTAAATTTTTATCATAAATTTGCCCTTTTATCCTCTATTAAATGTTGGAAAAAAATATGTTGTTAAAATATAATATATAATAAAAATAAAATTAAAAACTTATTAAATTTTAGATAAAGTTAATAAGTTTTAAAGTTTTATTTGGTATTAGTAAAATATACTACAAGTGACTTATAAATAGAATTAAAGAATATGGAGTGAAATTGTCAAAAATAGTACTTCCTCCGTATCAAATTATAGGACATTTTTAAAAAAGTTTTTACGTCTCAAAATATAAGACACTTTGATTATATTAAAATTTTATTAAATGCATTGATTTTAATATTACCCCCTTCTCTCTCTATAATTAATTTTCATCTTTTTTTAATATATTAAATTATGGATATTTTTAAAAGTTTATATTTTTATTTTGAAAAGATAAGGTGTTAAGTATATTTAATAAAATTTATTAATATATAAAATTTCATTTAAAAATATTTTATAATTTAAGACGGAAAAAGTATATTTATATTTTAGTCTATGATAAATGTTCGTGGATCCGAATGCCAATCATTCAATAGATGCAACTTTTTTATATTTCAAAATATATTCTCCGATTTCATGTCTATATTTCATAGTTTTATCTGAATTTAAAATGAGCAGATCTTTTTCTTACCAGCAAAATGGTGGGATCTAATGTAATAGTCATTCCATGTCATATGCCCCATTTCTTAGCCAATCAATTAAAAACAAACAAACAAGATAATTAACGTTGCTAAGTTCATTGCGCATGTCTTGCCGTTGTCGATGCTTAATTATTTGTTACGAATATAATTTTGTTTATAATAAAGGTATGTGGAACTTCCCAATCATTCATTAAATGTAATAATGCGGTTTCATGTTTATATTTAAAGATTTTATCCGAATTCAAAATGATCAGATGTAATGTCATAATCATTTCGTGTCACATACCCCATTTTTTCAGTCAACCAATTCAAATGAGGAGTGTCCCTCGATCTTTTCATGAAATGAATATTTCATGAGAAAATGGCATATAAGTCTCAAAAAAATTAATTAATTTAAATTATATTTCAAGTGTTAAATTTTAAAAATTTACAAATTTATTTTTCAATTTTGCATCTTCATTATATGACAATCAGTGAAGGAGGGATCTTTCTGTGCTATGCACCACGACGCATGGTCAAATTTTAACTTAAGTAAATCGGCGTCAATTTGTGAAACTAGAAGGAAGAAAGATAGAAAATGAAGAACATGCCATTTCTCTATTATGGTTTCCTAATTTGGAGATATAAGAGCAATTCTAATCCATCAAACATCAAAGGTAAGATTTCTAAACTCTTTTCCTCCCTCCCTCTTCCATTTTTGTGAGGATTTGGGTTAAGGTTTTGTTAGCAAGATGATTTTCAGTCCTTAACAGGTATATATGTGTCCGAACCTGTTAGCTTAAATGGAGTTACTGAAAGTTGTTTAGATTATTTAAATGATTTTACAAGTTTTTGGTTGATAAGTGACATAAATATCTAAAAATTGACATTAATGAGGGTTGGTAAAGGTGTTTGAAATGTCATTAATGGTGGTTTAATGGTGTATTGAGGCCATTGTGAGTTAAAAGAAACTAATAAACCTAATAGGTATGGAAAGTGAGGGGTTGTGAATTTGTTAATTGGGAGTATTGAGTTAAAGTGTTGAAATTCCCAAGAAGGATATTGTTGATGAATGAGGTGATTAATTGTAAGTATAATCATTTTGGGCACCATTTAAGCTAATTGGAGCTTTGAAAGTGTTGGTTATTGAGAGATAAACATGTCACATTTTAAAGGTTTAAGGTAATTAGGAGAATTTTGGTTTGTGGATTTACATGTAATTAATTATATGTTGAAAAAAATTGTTTAAAAACTAAATGGGTTGTACATCTATTTTTGATGCAAATTATGGCAATATGAATGATTTATGTGATATGGCGATATTGGTGAGTTTGGCATGTGTAAACATATATTGATTTGTATAATTGTAATTATTATCTTGAGCAAAAGTGAATGCATATATGAGTATATATGAAAAAGAAATGTTGAATTTAGATGTGTTAAGCATGATTACGTGTGTGTTAATGTTAAGTACAATGTGATAAGATTGATGTCAAAAGAATTGCATCCTACATGTTAAGGTTATGTGCATAGCATGATAATTTTAGCGAGAATTCACCTAAGAAGAGTAGTGATAAATCTACCCAATATTGGTGGCTTACCATTAGAGTTGGAAGTTAGCCAGGCTGCCAATTGTTGGAATCAAGATGTAGCTATTATCCTAGAGTTGTTGAGGGATCGTCCAACTTGTTTTGTGAAGGACTCGAACATAATCAATCTCCATCGATTCATAAGGAGGCTACCTTAGGTGTACGACACCATATGGTCTTTAGTATTAGGAGAAACCATGACTCACATATAAGTGTACTAGCCTTGGCCAGGAAACTCCTTATGTGTGGAAGACTTGGTTAGTTCAAGTTCATAGATATAGCCATTAAACAGCCACTAGTTTCATATCGGAGGTATTAGGAGGACAAAAAAGATGGCACTAATCATACATATCACCCAGCCATATGATTGATATTATTATGGATTAGCATAATTTGATAGGGGCATATGATTGTTAGTACTGTGACCCCATATATGTTTGATGTGGATTATCGATATAAGTTTTTACATGTGATTGTGCCTGGCCACATACTTAGCAGTATTATGGTCGTCATAGCCTTTTGAAAAGAAAATGAATTGTGAAAGATTTGTAATTGTCATTTGCATATATAATTAATTGTCATGCATTTGTGTAGCCTAGATTGATCTTGATTATTGAGTAGTTATACTCATCGCTCTCTTCAATATTAAAGGGACTAGCTCATTGAATTAGAATTGGGAGAAATAATCAGAGGCTTAAGATTCTAATAAAATCCTAATAGTAGGCATCATAGATCTAGTTATGTGCATTTTGATTGATATTTGCCAACTAGGTTAACATGTTTTTTTTACTACTTGCATTAATTGTGAAATCAATGTGAATATGTATTTTGTGCCTTGAGTTGCATGTGATGTCATTGTAAAGTTTCATATAGGTTCAAAATACTAGTGCAAGTAGAAAAAGCATGTAAATGAATGGGTATGATGATTTACAACAATTTGGCTCTCCCTTATATTTTTATAATCAAGAGGTTGAGTAGTAAAAATGTGATATATGTGTAATTGATTTGATGTAGTGTATTGCACAAATCCATTTTGATGAAAATATAATCAAGAGGTTGAGTAGTAAAAATATATTTTTATATTTTTTCATTTTGCACCACTCTCGCTTCCTCTGAGAGAAAAGGTTGTGCCTCGTTTGGTATGATGAAAATAATTTTGATGAAAATGAATATGGATATGGAAGTGGAAATAGAATTTAAAAATATGTTTGGTATGTTTATGAAATCCTGATATAATTTTTTTCAACAATATATATTCATTATATTAAAAGACTAAAATACCCTTACTAAAAAACTTCAAACTGACAAAACTATTCTCCACCCCCACCACTAGAGACAACATCCCCAGTGGCAAAACCATTCATTAAAGATCTAGTAGGACATCTGATTGCCACAAAGAACTCATCCACTAAGAAGCAGATTTCACAAGAAAAAAATATATTATATGGGAATCAACTTTCATCAAACCCAAAGACTGTGCCCTCGCAAAACTAGGAAAGTCAATCTCATTATCGGAACTTCAAGCTTGAAAAGCACTAGTGATAATTTCTTTCATGAACATATTCCCCTAAGAGCGAATTAGGATGCAACTTTTCTTTTCTATTCTTTGGCAGATTACCTGTTCTAAGAATGCTCCCATAAATCAAAGTGTACATTGAATATTCAAATCTAATAACTAAAAACTAAGATTAGAACACCAACATTAATTTAACCAAATCAGGCAAAATATTGAAGATCCAAAAGATGGAGGAGAGAGAAGATCGAACCAACACTCGTGCCTTTAAGGATTCATCAATCTTGTCATTGCTAACGATAATGGAGGTCGAAGGCTGTATCAGATATGAAGGTCGTGTGTAAAGGGTGTCCTAAATTAAAACTTAATCATCAGACTAACTATAATAAATTAAGGACTAACCTAAAAGGATTATCCTATAAAAAATTAACCTAAATTAAGGACTAACCTAAAAGGATTATCCTATAAAAAATTAACCTAAATAAATTCTTAACATGTATTTTCACAAACGATTCAACACAAAGGGATCCCAAGTATTTAAAATATTTCAAGAACTCCTATCGTTCAATTAGACATATGCGAAAGCATGATAAAGGAAATACATTAACATGAGAGAAAAACTTTCTCTTTTATTTTCTCTCTATTCCTTACTCCACAATACATGTATACATATTTACAACATAACACTTGGCCACTCAAACCCTTCCATAACCGGCAGCAGGGGGCCAAGATCTCAATCACATTTATCACAATGACAATTACCTAATCATCATACTCTATATATCATCTATTCATCAATAGCCTATCATATGCATGAATTTCTCTTTTCATTCACATATAATTAATATCAACTGTTCATCCTTGGACATCAAAAACACAAAGAGAAACCATAACAACATTCAAGTGCTTAAATTAAGCAAATATTAACTATTTTCACTTGCACAAATATTTTAGCCCGTTAATATAGCATAAACATAAAACCACATTCCCCAGGGCCTAAAATACATTTCCACCCAACATAAAACCCATAATGCAAGTGGATTAAGAACATATTATCCTAGTTGGCAATATCATAAACTATATACACATATCAAAATAAAAAGAGAAAGACTTACAGAAGTGATTACTATCACTTGGCCTAATGCTCCTTTCCTTTGTTCTTTTGAGATGAGCTAGCTCCTATAATATATTAAAAGAGAGAGGTGAGTATAACCACTTAGTAACCAAGATATATCTAAGTTATACAAATGTATGATAATAAATCATAAATGCAAGTGGCTAATAAATTTATCAAGGTGACCATGTAAACAATCACATTAATAACATGTTAATCACATTAACATCTAACTCATGTGAATAATCTCAAGAATAAAGTCAAGTACAAAATTTGCATAAATGGCCACATATACATTATTTGCATAATTACTACATGTTCTCATTTCTACAATTAAAATTATATTCTTAACATAGCTATCTATCACTCAAATGGCATGATAATAATAATATGCATGATCAATCTCTCCCTTATATCCCCCCTTATTTTCTCTGACATGAAATTCGTGGGCTAATAACCAATAGGGATCGTCCATGTGGTGAGACTACTCAAGGCCTTAATCATATCATGAGGGGCTACTGAGTTAGGGTTACCTTACATATCATGAAAGGCTACTGAGTCAGGGTTACCTTACTCATTTATGAACACGGTTTCCCCTAAATCACACGCTATGAGTTGTCATACCCAAAACTGGCTCTACCCAAAACTCCAAGTAGGCCAGTAGGGTCATGTCCCTTGATAGGAACAATGCTAT
Organism: Prosopis cineraria; assembly: GCF_029017545.1. Lineage (NCBI taxonomy): Eukaryota > Viridiplantae > Streptophyta > Magnoliopsida > Fabales > Fabaceae > Prosopis > Prosopis cineraria. The sequence continues at coordinate 14,036,644 of NW_026555339.1, forward strand.
AATACCTGACAAGTGGCTATAACCCCTAAGATTATTGGTTAATAGCCAAGTACTATATGAATTTTGCATAACAGCTAACTTCTTCACTAAGGTGAACTCTCGCCATATGATCATACTCATAAGAAAATGTATTTCAAAAAGTCATATATATAATTCACAATTATCCCACATACTCATCAACTTTCTTGCTCACAAACACCAAGAATCATCATATTTCAATCATGCCTCTTGCATTAATTTTTATATTATCACATAAAACCACATTAGCATCATATAAAACTCAACATGCTCATATACAATTCATCACTATGCATAATTCATAATTTATAATCAAGGATGTATACATCACATCAACCATCAATCTCATTATTCACATCAAGTTACAATTAACCTAGTCACAAATCATAGAGTCCCAACAAAGCCACATGCATTACAAACAACCATTTTAAAATTTAGATATATATATATATATATATATGTTGTTTTGTTTCACCAACATAATTAATTAATTAACATACAGATTCATAAAATAGATTTTTCCTGGTTACCTTAACCTTTGAGAGGTCAAAGGTTACCCCTCAAGTTACAACACTTCCAAAGCTTTCCAAAGCTTGAATGGTGTTAAAAGAAAATTAATCTGTAATTGATTATATCCCAATATGTCAATAATATTATTAACACAATTTTCACTCATACTCTAACACCTAAGTATTTATTTTATTTTATTTTATTTTTATAAGACCTTAGTCTTAGCCTCTTGAGTTTTAAAATTTAATTTCATGTATTTGAACATATCTACTTAGTTCAATAATCTCCTTCACAATAATTTTATTAAAGTTTGGCTACAAAACATTGTTCAATAATTTTCTAATATCAAAATTTCTCTTTTTATTTTAAAAATTCGCACATAAAAATACTCAAAAATTGAACACTTGATTTCAAGCCTAGAATCATTATTCTATAGCCATAATAATTTATTTCTCATATCAAACAATTATCTAAATATCAACAAATTAATTTATATTTTTAGATTTAATCAAAAATCTACCTGTAGGGATGTAGGGATAAACTCAAATGTCTCAAATTTTAATTCTATCAATAAAATAATACTCTAAAATATTTATTACACTACTAATAACTTCAACAATCAGATTTACTAATCAAAAATTCATTCCTCTTTCAAACCCTAAGTTTTTCAAAATATTAAAATCTGCAGTTCAAAGGAAAAAATAACTAAGAAAAAATATTTAGAACACTTACCTAGTCATAAAATACTTAAAATCTCATTTGAAGTATCTTATTATAGGGTTTAACCTTCTAAATTAGTTCCTACCGTCACAGCGTCGCTCGCTCTCTGTACACGGACGTAGAATGAAAAGGAAGAAGAAGAAAATAAAAAGCCAAAAAAACTTTGTTGGCTTTTAAAAAAAATCATGTGGGTCTCACGGCTTTTGCTCCTCATCTTTTCTTTTGTCTTTTGTTAATACATTATACACACAAATGGTTCCCGCCCCAACCTTTTCTTGATTTTTTTTTAAATTCACTTTCCTTCTTTCTTTTCTTTTATTCTATATATATACACATTAAACACACACACACCAACGTCTGCGTTACTGTTCCCTTATTCTTCTTCTTTTTTTATTTTATATATCCCTTTTCTCTTTAATAATAATAATAATAATTCTATTTTCTAAAAAATCATAACTTAAAATTTGGATTTATACTAAATTAAATCCAACAATAATCTCCTAACTAAAATTATTTATATTTAAATATTTCTCTAAAATTATTCATTTTCTCTTGATTAACTTAATTAATCTTGGATTAAATTTCGGGATGTTATATGCTGTATTTTTTAAAATCACAAAGGAGAGACATTTCACCAATGAAAGCCAAAAAGCTTGAAATGAAGACCCAAATTTATTCGTTTTAGGTGGCATACACGTGTTTACTTGTTGTCAGAACAGAAGACACCTTGATTCATCATCGTCATTTGCAGATCTAAGGAAGGTGGTATGAGATCGAAGGAGATTGATGCGGTGAAGAATGGACGAGATCGTCGTTGTTGATAAAGAGGAAGCAACCATACATCACAGCTAAGAAAGTTTTCGGAAGCGGACAAGAGGTTGCTGTCGTTCAGGTCACTGGAGGTTGTTGATAAGAGGCACCGTCATTTAACCATAGGAAATTGACGAGATAGGGGAAGGGTAAAAAATGAAATCAGTAAAGATGGAATCTGAAAACTAAGTTTTTTTTTTTTATGGAAATCAATTCCATCAATTTTGATGGAAATGAACTCCATGTGAAAACATAATTCAATCTAATTTTAGCCAATCAAATAAGATAAATTTTCAATTATATTTTCATATCCATTTTTACCCCTTAATTTCACAATACCAAACGGGTCCTTAGGTATCACAAAGTGTGTCATATGCTTGTCACTCATCCAACTTATCATTGTCACCTACTCCTTCAGAATTATAATATAAATAGTTTTTTAGAAGCTTTTGAAAATCTAAAATATGGAATATTGATTAAATGTTATATATTTTTTCAATTACACCTTACTTTATTGAATAACTAATGAAAGTATTTTAAATAAATTAAATATTATTATATTTATTACATTTAAAGGCATGGTTGAAAAGATGAGAATTTTTTTTAAAAAAAATTAAGATTTTAACCCTTTTTTTCTCTCTCTCCATGTGTGTGTGTGTGTGATTTTGTAGGATCTGGATTCGGTGCCTATTCTTAGTATAGGCATTGAGTACTTGTTTCACCTAAGTCATTAAAATTTATATTAATGATTTAGATAAATTTACTTATTTATTAATATTAAGTGGAATATAAATTCAAAACCACTATCTCTATTTTTATTTATAGTAAAAACTAATGTTTTTAGCTTATTTTTTTATATAAGCAAAATCACATTTTTCAATAAACATTTATTGTAAACTTTCTAAATTGCCTCTCATAATTTTATTATTCATAGTTATAAGAGACAATTAATGAATGCTTGATTAACATAATTAATGAAGTGTATTGTAGTTTAATTCTTTTATATACAGATACAATTAATATATTTAATTAATTTTTTTAAATTATGTAATATAATTTTTTTCTTATAAATAAAATGAAAGAAGTATTAATTTAGATTTTAATTGCTCCGATATCCAAATCTGGTTTTGTGGGGGCGCGCGGGCGCGCAGAATTACCGAGAGAGTGAGCAAAAGAGAGAAATTACCGAGAGAGTGAGCAAAAGAGAGGAATTGAAAATTACAAATGGTTGGATAGAGCCAACAGCATTATCGTTTTTGTGAGCAAAGTGCGCCATAAATGAGTTCTTATGAAACAACGAAAGATATACTCCAGTTTTATTTCTATATCACTGGAAGCATGTTTCACGACAATTAATTTTTTTAAATTTTATTAACTTTATATTAAAATTTAATAAGTTTTCATCTTTACCTCCTAGTCCTACTAAAGATTAAAATGATTATTTTTAATAATTTTTTAATATTTAATAAAAATAGAAAGGTAAAGATGAATATTAAAATAGTGTAGTGTCATATAAATATAATAAAAATTAATTTTTTATCTCTACCTTATTTGAGGAGTATTATATATTCTCAATAAATCATATTACAATTAAGATCATGATATTAATTAATTTTTAAAAGTACAGATCAATAAGTGTGCAAATATTTTTCCTTTTGAAGAAGGTAATTAATTACATAGTGATTTCATAGTTATTCATCATTTCTACCAAAGAAACAAGATAAGTAGCTAACTTCATTGTGTATGTATTTCATGCCATTGTCGTCGATACTTAATTATTTGTTATGAATATAATTTTGGAAAAATTGTCTAACAAGACTTTACCACGTTTCATTTGCTAAAAGAGACTTGAGATATTAGGTCCTTCGCTGGTATTAAATGAGAGCTACAAATGACTAAATTACCCATGCCAATTTTTCTCCCTCTCCCTCCTTTCTTGCTTCCATCCCGTATGATTTCTTGTATATCATTCTGGCTGGCCATAATTCCGATGGCAATGGCAATGATGGCAAGTAAGGTGAGATCGGTAGCGAGAGGTGACTTTCACCCACCTCCTTTCTCTAACTTTTATCTCAATATTGCACAGCCTATTCTGAATTCTTTGAACCCTAACATCCCCTCTACTCCAGTCATCATCCTTCATTGTCTTCACTGGCCGTGGACTCGTGGCTTCTACTATACAGTCTTCACAAGAGAGCGTATTCTTTGTGTCATTAAACCTTGTCATGACGTTGTGTCAACTTGGGCATTCTTTCATCTCCTTCCCCCTTTTCAGTTTAGGTATGGGGGTTAAATAGCCTATGACTATCATCACTAGAACATTATTGTTGTTCAAGATGCATTATGTAGGAAGGTGTATATATATATATATATATATTACATCTATATTCATGTGTAATATCAAGTCTAAAAAAGTAGTGAGATTTAGAAGGTATATTTTCAACTGGTAAAAGATTACTAGTTATATTCTTTTGGTTTGACTTGAAATACTTCAAATGCAATGTTTTCACATACTATCTTTATGTTTGTGAAATTTGATTTAGCATGAGTAAACAAAAGTTTAAAGATTTAATTCTTAATTTGATCTCCAAGCATGTTCATATTTTTCTTATCCAAATAATATTCATCAATATCCTTCAAATTTGGTCTAGAATATATGCACAAATAAAATAAAATTAAATAGAAATTGTGTAAAAAATATTAAAGACATCGTTTATATTTTAAAATTAAAGATTTAGATAGTTAAAATTCTAAAATTGAATATTGGCTAATAAAATTAAATAATATCTAATTAAACTTAATTAGCCTCAAATAAATATTTAAAAGTCTAAATTAAAAGAAAAAAATATATAAAATTATCATTTATCAATTCCCCCACACTTAAACTTTTACACTCCTAGGCAAAACTTAAATCTCAAGATTCAAGAAAAGAAATGTGAAAGCAATAAAGAATAAAAATAATTGTAGCTCTTTAACATTTTAACACTCTAATCAATATCTCTTATATCCAAAATAATAAGTATCATGGTAATTTCATTTTGTAAAAATAAATCAAGCAATAGCCCCTCACAAAGGTCAAGTGTTTAGCACTCAACTCTCAATTATGTATAGGTAAGTGTTTCACTCAAGTTTCACTATCAAAATTTCACTACCATATGCTTGTTTATCATCTGGTCTCCATTATCTATGTCATATGCAATGCAAGAATTAATAGGACTTTATTTTAGGTTGTAATAGGGCTTAGATAGAAGTATAGTATAGGAAAATGAAGGCTAATAAATTCTAGAAAAATAAAAAAGCATATTTGAAATGAAACATATAGAATGAAAGAAACAAAATAAATTGAATTGGGTTTATTTTTCTCTCTTTGTTTTGTTTTCATTTCCTTTATTTTATGCACCTTTTTATTTTTTATATTTTTTTCCTTGTTGCTTTTTGCCTTTTTTGCTCTTTATTTTCTTTTTTTTTCTTTCTTTGCTTTTTGGCTCTCTCTCTCTCTCTCTCTCTCTCTCTCTCTCAAAAATAACTCAAATCTCTCTTCAAGCATATTCTTTCATTTCAACAAATATTATGATACACTTTTCATTACCTACAGTGAGGTGAGAAAAAAATGAAGGAAAAAGATTTTTATGGGTTATGTTTTCAATTGGCTAAAATTTTAAAGAAAATGTCTAGGCTCAAAAGGGCTAACAAGGGATAAATTATATGGAATAGCTATTTGGCTAAGTAGGCTAAAAGAAAAGAATGCCTAAATCATCTTTATGCAAAGCATATGTAATTATAGTCTTAATCAAGAATCAAAACAAGTTCTAAAATGGGAGTAGTGATAGGAGAATACACACGAGAAGAGAATACTATTAGGCCCAAATACTCACAAGCTAAAGACTATCACATTAATCTATTGAAACCAAATTCATTACCACTTAACTTAAAATCTAAATATAAAATCAATTACTTATCATGCTCAAATGCATTCAAACTAAAATTCCTTAAACTCATAACTTCACACAAAAAGAAAAAAAAGCAAGAAAACACCAATTTTTTTAAATAAACATTTCAAAATAAAAAAAAATCCCTTCCCCTATACTTAAATCTTGCATTGTCCTCTATGTAATTCAATTTAAAATAATCCAGTTAATCCAAAAATAAAATATAAGATGCAAGGTAAAAGTAAAAGGAGAAGAGTCAACTAGATAATTTAAATCTTTGTAAGCTCTTAAAGTTAAAATTCTCATATCTGATGGAGAATAGATGCTTGTTCAAAACATTTTTCTCTCTAAGCTCATCAAAAGCTCCTTTAAGCGATAGCTTTCCTTTATCTGGTTGAAGGTTGCATGATAATATCTCCATTGAAGATGACCTCATTGTAGTAGAAAGAATTTTCTTAATCACAGGTACTTGCTCATGAAACTCAATAGAAACAGCAAAATCCTCCACACAAAGACCATTAGAATCAGAATGCATAACATAATTAATAATCCCATGACTCTTGGTATTATCAATACCATCACAAAAGGCCATAGGGATCACAAAATCAATTATTTAGGTGACCAACTAAATGCACAATCTCATAAGCATTATCATAATCAGAAGGCTTAACACAGATAGATAAACTAATAGCCTTAGTAGAATCAATATATTCAAGTGGTTCATCACACTCAATAGAGTTAATGCAAACAAGAGGATCCAACAAATCATCAAAGTTTATAAGTTCATCTATTTCAACATAGGCAGCACAATTATGTAAGCTATCAGATTTACAATACATAATGTTTTCATAATTTACCACATTAGACGACTCAGTAATTAAATCATCCCAGGTCTCATTACGTTGCTCGTTCATGAATGAAAGACAATCATACTCAGTTTCCTTACTAAGATCATCATTAATGCAAGATAACATGTGCTCTTTAAGCATAACATCCTCTTAAAACTCTTACCACCTATATTCATTTTAATCTCACAGTCACCCTTACATTTGTTCTCAATTATAGGTAATTTCGCTATCTTATCATCTCCTAAAAAATTAGAAAATTCAATTCTACTAATAGATGTAGGCTCAATATAGAAGCAGATAAGTCAAAGGAAGAATAATGTAAACATTCATCAATATTAACACAATCAATGCATGGCTCAACATTCCTGCACTTTTTCTATTTGGGAACATATTTAATCTACTATTTTCTAAGTCTCAAGACATTGATGTTGAAATTGTTGATTGCTTTGTTGAGGATTCTGAAATTGCATGTTATTCTCCAATATCTACTTCTTCAAAACTTCAAAACTACTCCCGTCACTAGACTCCTCAAGTGTTGGGATGGGTTAGCTTACAGGTTGTAAAGGCTGTGTAGTCTTAAGCAAATCATTAACTTGTATATGAGGGTATTATTAGACAAAAGCTGAGGTACTCTCATATGAATAGGTGTGGAAGTGATGGTACAGATAGTAGTGTGATCATTGCTCATTATATGTTGGGGAACTCTCAATGGGATAATAGTGAGGATGGTAAGAAGCCAAGTCAAGTAGTTGTGCCATTGCTTATTCAACAAGCATTTGTTTAGTAATATAGGTCAACTCATCAATTTTTCTTTCAAAATTATGAGTATCATGATAAAGCATGGATGGAGAAAAATTAATATCAAAGTGATAACCATTCCAAGTCATCTCTATAACCAAAATAAAATCACTTAAACTAAAGAAAAGTAAGAGGAAACACAAAGTCCTCTTAAGTATATGATCAAAATAATAAATTTTTTTTAGGTGGACCATATCCTCACTAAAATTAAAAAATAAAAATAAAAGAAACTCCCTAAAATAAAGTAAGGAAAAAATAAAAAAAATAAATCTGGAAAAAAATGAAAAATAACCTAAAATTTGAAAAAAAAAATTGAAAGAGCCAAAAAAATCACATAGAAATTTCAAATGAATGAGGAAAAAAGACAAAAATTAAAATTAACAACCAAACTTAAAAAGTCAACACCATTGACTCTCCAGCAACGGTGCCAAAATGTTGATCCTAATTGAAAACTATACTAAAAAAACCTAAAATAAATTTAAATAAAATTTTAAAAATTTAATTCTTGATTTGATCTCTAAGCATGCCTATATGCTTCTTATCCAAAATAATATTCATCAATATCCTTCAAATTCGATCTAGAATATCTGCACAAATAAAATAAAATTAAATAGCAACTGTGCAAAAATATTAAAGACATCATTTATATTTTAAAATCAAAGATTTAGACAGTTAAAATTTTAAAATTGAATATTGGCTAATAAAATTAAATAATATCTAATTAAACTTAATTAGCCTTAAATAAATATTTAAAAGTTTAAATTAAAAGGATAAAAATATATAAAATTACTATTTATCAATGAGTTATGTAAAAATTGGTTAAAAGTTGTTTGCATAGCTACGTTAAGTTCAAACTTCTGCTTTGTCATACATAAATGAGAAGCTATGAATTTTGTTGGCAGCTGTCTCAAAATCAAAAATATTTCATTAAATCATTTAATTTGATTGTAAAGTGATTAAATTCACTCAATTGCTTTTCCCTTTAAGGTTTTTCTGAACTTCATAGCTTATGTACATTTATCCTACACTTATGACCTGCTGGGAAATAGGCTTATTTTGATAATCAAATATATATGCTCTTCCAAAATCTAATATTTATGCTAACTTTGTTGTGATATAGTTATACTTTGTTTAAAATGTTTGATGATATTGTATTTCTAGCCAAAAGTGGCTTTATTGCATTTCATGGTCCTATTAAAAATGTGGAAGAATACTTTGATGGCATATGAATCATTGTACTTGATTAAGTGAAGATCATTTCATTGAAAAGTGCCTCAACCATAGCCTTACAAGCCACCTTTTTTTATCTCTTCATTGTGTAGACTTTGGAGGAAGAAAATGGATCAAAGGAAGTAAAAGAATCAAAGGTCCTTTCAAGTTGGTCTTGCATAATTGTATATATAACATATAGTAGACTTGCTGAATATAGATGAAAAGTCTCTACGTGTCCTACAACCGTCATAAGTATATTGAAAGATGTTTATTGCAAGTTTTTTGAGGAGAAGTTCAATCACACAAGTTAATTGAGCATGGACCTCTTGAACAAAAGCAAGTTACAAAAGAGAACTTCTACAAGATATAATTTATTATTTTGTAATTGTAATAGCTTATAGGGATGTACATGAAAAAATATCCATGAGATGTAAAAGCCTGTATTATATGGCAACTTATGTTTTGTTGTGATGTTTTGAGAGTTAGGATTGATAAATTGTAATTATTGCAAAATCCATATGAGATGTAAAAGGTTGTATTAATTCAGTATTAATAAACTTATTCATCAATTTATTGTTTGTATTCCTCTCCAATATTTTTCCATGCTTAATCTTTTAAGAATGTCTATTTTTCAAAATATCCATATGTCTTTTCAAGAAAAATAAGAAAATTTCAAAATAACCATTTGTATTTTCAGAATATCTATACTTGTTCTTAGAATAACCATTTGATCTTTAAGAATATCCATATACATTTTCAAAATAACCATCTACATTTTCATAATATCCATATACATTTTCAAAATAACCATTTGTATTTTCAAAATATCCTTTAATGTTTTCATGAAAAAAAATTTAGAATATGCTTTTGTAATATTCAAATAACAACATGTGTTATCCATCTAAATTAAAAATTTTTAGAACACAAAAACATGTTATTCATTCAAATAAATGAAAGTTTTCTTATACATAATTGAACTTCAAATGTGTATAATGAAAGAATTGTAGGATATGACCAAAAATCCTTCATTCTAGTATTGCAAATTGCTTTTAAGAATTTTCATAATATCAAAAGTTGTTATTTGAATAAATGGGAGTTTTTTTTTCATATAATTAAAGTTCAAATGCATATAATAGAAGAATCGTTGCATATGACTAAATACTCCTACTTCTAATATTTAAAAATCATTCTAAGCATGGTTCAAAAAACCAGACCAAACCGGCCATTTGGATCAGTGAATCGGTGAATCGGCCACATGTCCGGTCTGGTTTGCTGCATAGATCGGACAGAACTTAATCCGAATTACCTCGAATGACCCAGGAAAAACTCGAAGCAACCCGTTCAACCCCACGAGTTGGGCGGGTTGAACGGGTCACTTTTTTCTCCTTCCAATGGCTCTAAAATGATGTTGGAAAAGAGCGATGATGAAGAAGAAGCTAGTAGCGGAGATATACTGCTCTGTTCCAGATATAAATGATGAGAAAATCTGAGCAACAAGATATTGAGTAGATCTAGAACAAATATAAAGGACAAGCAACTATAAGTAGACGAACCAAGGATAGAAAAATAGCAAGCAGTAGATTTGAAAACATAAATATAGAATGTCAAACAGCTAGAAGAAGAAAGAGTGAAACACAGAGTAAAACTTGAAAACTCGAGCGGGTGTGGCTTCGACTGGCGTTCTAGGAGTGGGAGAGGAAGAGATTTTTTTTAATTTTCATTTTAAATAAATGATGGTACATGTATTGTCATTTCTTGGCTGACATTGTTTACTGCTACACGTCTACTTCACACCTTTCTAAACAATGTTAAAATTCAATTGCTAAAAAAGTCAAAAAGGTGCTCATGGCTATTTTATTTTATTTTTATAATCTGAAACTTTATATATGTTAACGGCTTTACGCGCTCTATTATTTAACATTAGATATTTATTTTTAAATTTTAAATGATTATTTATATCTCTTTTTAATTATATTTATATTTTAATTTTTAAAATTTTATTCTTATTAGTTTTAAGAAAATGTTTTTCTATTATATTTTCTACCAAATATTATTATCACTTGAATTATTATTTTATATTATATAACATATCAAGTCTTGGATATGGCTAAATATATCAAGAATTAAGATTTTTTTTAAATTATTTTATTTTATTATGACCGGTTTGATTCTGGTTTAACTCCCGGTTCAACCCCGGTTGAACCATTGACCCTTGACCCAGTGCCTTAATCGGTTCAATGACCGGTCCGATTTTTAATACCTTGCTTCTAAGTTAATAATTTTCAAAATATCAAAAGTTGTTATCCAAATAAATAAAAATTTTTTTGCACATAATTGAAGTACAAATGCATATGGAAAAATCGCTGTATATGAATGAAGACTCCTTCTTCTAGTATTTCAGAATGCTTCTAAGTTAAGAATTTTCATAATATCAAAAGTTATTATTCTAATAAATAAAAATTTTCTTACATATAATTGAAGTTCAATTGCATATAGTAGAAGAATTACTATATATAATTGAAGTCCCTTGCTTCTAGTGTTCAAAATCTCCATATGCATTAAAAAAGGAGAAATTTTTAGAATATACATTTGTAATATTCAAATAACAACATATGGTATCCATCTAAGTTAAAAGTTTTTAGAATATCAAAATATGTTATTTGAATAAATTAAAATTTTCTTGCATATAATTAAAGTTCAAATGTATATAGTAAAAGAATAAATGCATATGATTGAAAAGCCCTACTTCCAATATTTCAAATTGACAAATTAACATTGAAGTATCTCATACCAAGTGTTGACATAAAGTTATTGACAATGAAGGACCTTGTGACATGTTGATAGTGAAAGGCTTTATGCAAAATATTAACAACGAAAGACCCTACTCAACTTTTGTTTTCTTTTCCCCTAATTAGCAAGGGATTTTTGTCATTTAGGCCTAAAAAATTATTGGTAGTGAAGGACTTGAATCCTAAATCTCTTCCAACTCCTTTTTAGCAATTAATTTGGTGGTGGAGTCTTTTATGGCAATTTCCCTATATTTTTTATAATATATATGTGTGTGTGTGAGACCGTAATAATAAAGATTGGGTCAAACCCAACTAATTGAACCAATGTTTTAAACAATTTGATAAAATATTTTATGCATGACTGGTGACCACAATTCAATCATAAATTTGATCATTAACCCTTTGAACAAGTGCCTTTAGTGGTCCAATAATTGGTACAATTTTCAGTACCTTATTCAAACTTCAAAATTAATCATCATTAAATATATATTTTTTCCTACTAAACTTTCAGTACAATTTCCAATAACTTTTAGATGCCAAGATCAAAGCAGGTTCTTGCTACTGCCAGTTCCAATTCCTTTGGCAACGTTAGATAATAGACCAACAATTATTATATATCAACAAATAATAAAAAAGATGATAAGTTTCAAACAAAAATACAATTTTTCTCTTGAAAAATTGTTAAAGAGATATTATCTCATCCTTCAATACAGGCCAGCATTTCTAAAAAAAAAATTTAGGGGTGAAAATGGTATTTAATCTTTTTATCATATTTTATCTTGAACATCAAAATGATCGGATGTAATTTCATAATCATTCCATGTCACAGATGGCCCACTTCTTAACCAATCAATTAAAGTAATCGTGGCTAGTAATCAAGGGAGTCCACACTTATGATAGTCATTTTAATCTATAATAAATTAATGATAAAGATAAGACTATTCAGTGATAGTTTATATTGTGCGTCAATATACTTAAACACAGAGCTGATAGTCATTCTTTTACTTTGACCACACTTATGCGATGCGAGCTGGGGGTTATGTTATTCGTCAAAATGGCGCTTTGATTTTGTCCTGCTGTCACTTTAGGACAGGCCATCAACTCTGACTTTAATTATCATCTATTTAGTATATTCCATGTATTACTCTATATCTGCTATAACACATAAATCCAATTTGTCTACCTAAATTGATATAATGCCTTAATGTTATACAGAAATAGAGGAAAATTAATCTGTAAGTCCTTATGTTATAGTTTCTCTCAAATTTAAATTAGATTTATAGTTTATTTTGTGTTCATCAAATTCTTATAGTTGCATCCCTTAGATATATTAACCCCTAAATGTTAACATTAATAATAAATTATTAAATTTTCAAAACAAAAATATTTTTGGAATATATATAAAAAATTTGATTTTATACTTTTAGCTAAAACTTAAAAAAATTTGATTTAATACACTGTTTATAATTTTATTATTTTTTATACAAATTTTATTTGTATAAAAATTATTTAGGAGACAACCTAATTTCATAAATTTTGAGTTATAAAATTTTTGTAATTAATTCTAAAGTTATATAATCTTTGGATAAAAATATAACACTATATTTGGATATAAATTTGGATTTGAGCCTAATCTCTCATTTAATAATTTTATGGCTAAATCCAAAATCTAACTTAATTTTTTCATAATTTGAAATATTTTTTAAACCTATATTATTTTAAATGCGTAGATATCTCTCATCTTTTGTGAATGTATTATTGTCTCTTGTGGTTTTGAAAAGAATTTCAAATATATAAATCCCAAATTTGAGATTTTAAATGTGAAATTTTAAATTCAAAATTTAAATCCACTGATCAAAACACTATCTAAAAGTTTTAAATTTAAATAAAAATTTAAGGATTTTAATATGCAAGAATTAAAAAAAATCTAATGGATCAAACCATAAGAGTTTGATTAAAATAAAATAAATTGTAGGAACTTAATTTAAAATAAAAAAAATATAAAGATCTACGCATATACTGTTGTAATGCTGTAAAAATTAGATTAGACTAGCTGATCCAATTAAAAACTAACTCTTGGTCCAATTCAGTATAACTCATGGGGATGGGAATTAAAAAAAAAACGTAATCTTAATCCTAAAATTTTGAAAAAAAATAGAGACTATACCATTGAACATGTGCCTTATCTAGTTCAATAGTTGGTTTAGTTTTTAAAACCTTCATAATTCTTGAGCACATGTGTAACTTTAACAGATCTTATTTTTAATTTCAACACTATTTTTAGAAAATATTAATCATTTAGTCACAACTCAATTTTTAAAGTTCAACTTGTCCAACTCAATCCTTAAAGTTTCAATTAATAGGAGAATCACATCTAAAGACTTAATAAAAAATTTATTTAAATATAAAGATTAATAATGAGTTTCATTTAAAAAAAAGTCAATATTCTTATTTTAACAATTCATCTTGTATTAAGCATTGTATTTGAATAAGTTCTTTATTAGGTTTCTAAATATGATGTTCCATCAATTAATTAATCCAACGGTTTATATACTTCCAAAAAAACATGTAATCCTTAAGAATATGCACGTCGTATAATCGAGTCATGTCGACATTAAAGAATGAAATAACTAAAACTCAATAAACTAAATTGCTTCGATCTAAACAACTGGGAAATGAAGTGTTCAGTAATCAAACTACTCCTTTTGTATTATTTATAAGATAGAGAGGATTAATTTTAATCATATTTATAAAATATTTTATTATTTTTTATCATTATCTTTCTATCCAAATTAAATGTTGTCCTTATTAGGGATAAAAGTAAAAACTTATTAAATTTTAAAATAGAGTTAATGATATTTAAGGTTTTTTTAATCCTATTAAAACATTCAAAAATTGACTTATAAATCAAACCAAAGGAAATGTTTAATAATTAAATGTTCAATTTTTATATTAAAAGACGTGTAATTATTGTTTTTTGTCAATAGATAAAATTGTTTTTATTATGATTAAATATATCATTAGTCTTTTAATTTTATAAAATATATTGTTTTTGTTTCTTAATTTGATAAAATATTTTCAATCCTTTAATCCTTAAAACATTAGCCTCATCTATATTAAATGTTTAATTATTGATAAAATATTATTAAATATGAACATATTAATTTTATTTTTTAATAATAATTATTAATATAAAAAATATCATTTAAAATTAGTGATATTAGAATTAAAGGATTGAAAAAATATTTTATAAAAATAAAGAATTAAATTAAAATTTTATATCAAGTTAAAAGATCAAAAATATAATTTAATCTGTTATTTTTATATTTGCTACACTTTTATTAGTTTATTGCTCGAATCCGGCCAAAAGTTAGGCCTGAGTCCTGACTCATTCATTAGCACCAACAAATCATAGCTTTGTAAAATATTAACAATAATTTAACTTTTTTATTTATTTTTTATTTTTTGGTTTTTTCGTTTTTTAGCTGTCGCTTCCACCAAGAGAATAAATCCATAGTCAAATGAAGGATTTGCGCGGAGCATGCTTGCCAGTAGTTATCGAACTTATCGTCACCTCATAAGGGCGCTCTCATAAGCAATGGGAATCATGAGCTGAAGAGAAAGTCAGAATTCAAAAATATCACACACACACACACACACACACACACACACACATCCCTCAAGACAGCTCATCTGAGCTTTTGGGTTCGTCTGAGAAATGAACGAGAACGCCGGAGGAAGATCAGAGAGTTTGATTTTTGCTGTGAATGGAGAGGGATTTGAACTCTCAAGCGTTGACCCATCAACCACCGTGCTTCAGTTCTTGCGTTCTAACACTCCCTTCAAGAGCGTCAAGCTCGGCTGCGGCGAAGGTCTGTCTCTGAAGCTCTGTTTCCTGATCATATTCATGTTCACTAGCTATATAGTGTGTTTAGATTCTTGTAGTGAGTTCTTGATTTTGAAACTGGTTAGTCTGGTCAAAGTTGGATCCAGAAGGACACTGATAATACTTTCATCATCAGTCACTCATGTTGTTTGAATCCTTCTAACTTCATGAGTTATTAGTGTTCAGATCATCTGGAACTTCACTCAATGTATCTTCTGATAATATATTGCATCGAAACATTTGATTTTTGACATATAGGTGGCCAGTGATCAAAAGGAAAGATCAATCCGAGATTTTTCTCGAGTTAAAAAGTAGCTTGTTTGAAGTGTTTCTATGGCTCTGCGGCTAGCTGTTCATAATTTGGGGCCTTAGGGGCTGGGAATGAAAAATAACAGAGCACTGTTAGCAGAAGATGAACATGTATATATACTGATTCTATATTGATCAGATGCAGAGCCTCACACTTAAGACTGAGAAAATGACAATGCTCTCTTCCTCTGTTTATACGACTTTCTCTCTGTTCTTACCATGATTGACTAAAAGGTCGCTGATAATGCTTTCATGAGTGACTCATGTGTTGTAGATGTTTTAATTAATCCTCCTAAGCTCATGAGTTATTTGTGTCGATGATCATCTGGCGCTTTACTGAGTGTATCTTTGTTTGTTTCTCAATAAATTTGTATCAAATTATTAGACATGGGTGCCCAACAACCTCTGTATCTTTGCTTGAACATTAATTTCCCTCTGCTTTAGTGTAGACTTTGTTCATTGATATGAACAGAGGAAATGATCTCTGCTCTGTTCGTTTTTTTTTGTCTATGAAATGTTTTACCGTCAGTATGCTTCTTTTGTTTGGATATTTTAAGAAACAGAGATAGAAGAAAATTTAGAGCTGGGAACAGAGTATGCTACCTTTTACTGTTTTCAGTTATTAGTTTATTTCATGGTTAATTTTCTCCTTCATGTTATAACACAGGTTGTTTAAATTTTCTTTTATTTATAAATAAGTTCTTTATTTGAGACTAATACGCAATTTTCCCTTTCTCTTTTGTCCTCAAAATTTTTCAACTTCTAAATTCATGGTTCAATCTCTATGGTTCCCAGGTGGTTGCGGAGCTTGTCTAGTTTTAATATCCAAATACAATCATGTGTTGGACCAAGTTGAGGATTTCACAGCAAGTTCTTGTCTCACACTGCTTTGCAGCATACATGGATGTTCCATAACTACAAGTGAAGGCCTTGGAAATAGTAAAGATGGCTTCCATCCAATTCATGAAAGAATTGCAGGATTCCACGCTACTCAATGTGGATTTTGCACTCCTGGAATGTGTGTCTCTCTTTTTGGAGCTCTTGTAAATGCTGAAAAAACTAATCGTCTTGAGCCTCCTTCAGGTTTTTCAAAAGCCACAGTTGTTGAGGCTGAAAGAGCCATTTCAGGGAATCTTTGTCGCTGTACTGGCTATCGACCACTTTCTGATGCCTGCAAAAGTTTTGGTGCTGACGTTGACATGGAGGATTTGGGGTTAAACTCTTTCTGGAGAAAAGGAAGAAAGCGATGATGTAAAGATAAGTAGGTTGCCTAAGTATGATGATCACCATAAGAAGACTAACTTCCCTGAATTTCTAAGGAAGATCAAAGCCGATGTTTCACATGGCTCGTGAAAAACATAGTTGGCTTAGTCCTACTAGTCTAAATGAGCTCCAAGGTTTACTGGAACCAAACAATAATGTTGGAACCAATATAAAGCTTGTTGTCAGTAATACAGGAACGGGCTATTACAAAGACACAGAAACCTATGACAAGTACATTAATCTGAAGGGAATTCCTGAGCTCTCAAAGATAAAAAGGGATGCGACAGGGATTGAAATTGGAGCAACGGTGACTCTATTTAAGGCTATTGAAGCGTTAATGCCAAAGAGCAAATGTGAGTTTCTCTCTGACTTTGATATGATACTTGAAAAACTTGCTGATCACATGAGCAAAATAGCCTCAGGATTTATAAGGAACACAGCCAGTGTAGGCGGCAATCTGGTGATGGCACAAAAGAATCATTTTCCTTCGGATATAGCCACCGTACTTCTTGCTGTGGATACATGGTTCATATAATGACGGGCACAAATTTTGAATGGATTACATTGCAGGAGTTTCTGGAAAGGCCACCAATAGGATTGGAAAGTGTTCTTTTAAGCATTAAAATCCCATGCTTGGAATCCAATAAAAATGATCCTCCAAAACATAAACGTAAAATACTCTTGAAACTTTTCGAGCTGCACCTCGACCCCTTGGAAATGCGCTACCTTATTTAAATGCAGCTTTCTTGGTTGAGGTTTCTCCAGGTAAAGATTCTGAAGGAATTGTGATCAATAAGTGCCGGCTTTCTTTTGGTGCTTATGGGACTAAACATGCAATTAGAGCCAGAAAAGTTGAAGAACTATTGGAAGGAAAATTGTTAAGTATTGGAATTGTACTTGAAGCTATCAATCTGCTTACAGCCAATGTTGTACCTGAAGGTGGAACTTCCAAGATCTCTTATCGGTCAAGCTTGGCAGCTGGTTTTCTCTATAAGTTCTTTAGCCCTTTGATTGATCTTACTGAAAAACTTATGAATTACTCAGATGGATATACTGGTTCATCAATCATGAGGACTGTTGACTTAGAAGAAAATAATGGGCAAGTTCATCATGATATAGCTCCTACTTTGCTATCATCAGGAAAGCAAGAGATTCAAGTAGGTGATGAGTATCGCCCCATTGGCGAGCCAATTACAAAATCTGGAGCAGTATTACAAGCTTCAGGTTTGTTTTGTACATTCAAGTTAAAAAATAACTTGACAGCCTCTTTTGTTTCATATTTTTGGCATTAATTTGAAAGTGGCTAGTAAACCAATTATTTAACTAACAATATGGCATGTGGTTTTGCAAAAACTTCCATTTTATCTCCGACACTAACTATTCAATCATGGTCAAAATGTATTTTCATTCCTAAAATTCTTGTAGAATGCAATCTTAGCATTCTACCACAGATTATCAGAATCATAGCAGGAAAACTACTGATTAGAACATCTAAATCCTATTTTCATGCCTTAATTTTAACCATTCATGAATTCATTGATTTCCACATTCTGCATTCATTAACTACCATTTATTTGAAGGATTGCTTACTATTTGAAGGACTATTTGAAGCAACTTTGTATGCACATTCTTGCTTCCTCATCTCACTGCCTACTACCTAGTCTATGGAAGTCATTAAGTTGACTATGATTAAAAAGTAAACATATATTTCACTTTCAATGCTTCAACTGATTTTTTTTCCCAATAAACTAAGTTTGTTCTCTTATTTTTGCTTTCTCTTATCTGTATGTGTTATGTATTGGAATTTCTTTTTATGAAGAAGTTAATATTTTGCAAACAATCATAGGTGAGGCTGTGTATGTGGATGACATTCCTGCACCAACAAATTGCCTATATGGAGCATATATTTATAGTACAAAACCTTTGGCAAGGGTAAAGAGTGTAAAGCTCCAACAACAAGATGGAGTGAGGGCAATCATTTCAAGTAAAGACATCCCTGATGGTGGAGAAAATGTAGGGTCAGTTTCTGGATTTGGTATTGATCCTTTATTTGCAGATGAGGTTGCTAGATGTATCGGTGGCCGTGTTGCCTTTGTGGTGAGTGTTTGACTAACTGATGTTCGCCCACCAAAAATTAGAACTGTTTTACTTATTATTGCTACATGAATCTGTTTAGGTTGCAGATACTCAGAAACTTGCTGATATAGCGGCAAGCTCTGCCATTGTTGAGTATGATTGTGAGAATCTTGAACCGCCCATTCTATCTGTGGAAGAAGCTGTTGAAAGATCTAGTTATTTTGAAATTCCTCCTATGTACTATCCACAACAAGTTGGTGATATAACAAAAGGAATGGCTGAAGCAGATCACATGATTCTTTCTGCTGAGGTACATGCATGGAATAAATCAATTTCTTCTATGTATAATCATTTCCTCTCCTGTATAATACAAACATGCCACAGAATTAAGAAGAATGAGATTATTTCATTTCTTTGCATGAGAGGTTCTATACATCTATAGCAATGATACATAACGTAACAAACTCCAGAAAAAAAAAATGCATGGATGACAAAATGAACTAATTTATGGTTTAAGAAAATTGGGTTAAATGACAATTTGGCCTCTAAATTATAGGTTAAGGAGCATATGAGACTGTAAACTCATTTTTAGTGTAATGTTTCCTTTCAAATTTTAAAAATGAAGTAATATCACCTCTATCTTTAACGAAAGTTAATTTTGATCATTAGTTAACCAAAAAGACCACAAAAGTTATAGAAAATGACCAAGAAATTTTCTTAGTCCTTTTCCATAAATTTTTGAGTCATTGTCATTAATTTTTGGGTCCTTTGATGTAATTTTTTTCATACTTTTATAAATAATGGTCAAAGTTAACTTTTGCAAATAGAAGGAAAAACATTGTATCATTTTCAAAAGTTGAAGAGGAACATTACACCAAAAAATAAATTTAAAATCCCAAATACTCTTTAACCTATAGTTTAGGGCCAAATTTCTCTTTATTCCTGAGAAAATCTATATCTTTCCTTTAATATTCTTTATTACTATCACCCCTTTTTATTTTGTCACAATTTTTTTTTTGTTCTGGATTTGATAAGTTTGATTATGAATAATAAAAGTTTAATTAGTCATGTGTGTCAAGCATATTCTTCATCATCGTCTACGGTTCACATTTATTCTTCATTATCATCATCAACTTCCACATTTATTCTTGAAGTCCATATTTTAGATAATTTGACATTTCTTTGTGAATTTCTTTGGTTAATGCAAAATCTAGATCAAACTTGGGTCTCAGTACTACTTCTATATGGAGACACAAACTGCACTTGCTATACCTGACGAAGACAATTGCATGGTGGTTTACACATCAAGTCAAGGGCCAGAGTGTGCACACACTACTATAGCAAGATGCTTAAATATACCTGAGAATAACGTTAGAGCAATCACAAGAAGGGTTGGTGGTGGTTTTGGTGGAAAGTTCATACAAGCCCATCCTGTGAGTATCTCGTTTTGTATTATAATTCATCATACTCTTTCTACACTATTGCCTCTGTGTACGAATTTTGCTCATTCTGATTTCTGACCATACTTTTGAAAAAGAATAACTCACTCTTAAAAATTTGTAGGAATAGCATGCATGTTTTCCACTTTACTTTAAGACAGAATTTTTGAAGACTGCTAGTAATTGTGCCTGAAATTGATTTAGGTGCAAGATACATGATATTTCTGACAGCTGCTATAGCAATAAAATGGACATTATATATATGTAGTGTTTCGGAATGTTTAGTGTATGTGCTTACAATCAAATCTTTCAGGTTGCTACATCATGCGCACTTGCAGCGCATAAATTACGACGCCCTGTTAGGATGTATATGAATCGTAAGACGGATATGATAATGGCTGGAGGAAGGCATCCTATGAAGATAACTTATAATGTGGGATTTAAGAGCAATGGGAAGATTACTGCTTTAGAAATTAAGATATTGATAGATGCAGGGATATATGAGGATGTATCTATAATAATTCCACATGCTCTAATAGGTGCACTTAAGAAATATGATTGGGGTGTTCTATCTTTTGATGTAAAATTATGCAAGACTAATCTTCCTAGTAGATCTGCAATGAGAGCTCCTGGGGATGTTCAGGGATCATATATTGCTGAAGCTATAATAGAACATGTGGCATCTACACTTTCAATAGATGTAGATTCTATCAGAAGCATTAATTTCCACACATACAAAAGTCTGTGCACTTTCTACAAACATTCTGCAGGTGACCCTATTGATTATACCTTGGCAACAATATGGGATAAATTAGCTGTTTCTGCAAGATATAACCAAAGGAGTGAAACTGTGAAAGAGTTTAACAAGAACAATATTTGGAAGAAAAGAGGTATATCTCGTTTGCCTGCCTTTTATGAAGTAGGAGTGAGACGTGCACCAGGAAGAACAAGTATTTTAAAGGATGGGTCTGTTGCTGTTGAAGTAAGTGGCATTGAAATAGGTCAAGGTCTGTGGACTAAGGTGAAGCAAATGGCTGCATATGCTCTTGGTTTGATCCAATGTGAGGGATCTCAAGACCTCTTGGATAAAATACGTGTCATACAAACTGATTCACTGAGCATGATTCAAGGTGGGCTAACTGGAGGTAGTACTACATCAGAGTCAAGTTGTGAAGCAGTTAGGCTTAGCTGTAATGTCTTGGTTGAGAGATTAATGCCTCTCAAGGAAAAGTTGCAGAAGGAGATGGGTTCTGTCAATTGGAAGACTCTTATTTCTCAGGTATATATACAAGAAAACCCAAAAAAAAAAAAGAAAAAAAATTCCTTTTTTTATATTGATAATGTGGATGAATTTTTATTCAAGACAATGATTCAAGGAAAATAGATAAATTCTTCAAGTCAAATTTATTTACCTCTCTCGAATTTTACTCAAATTATATATCTACCCTCTATTTCAAAACTAAGAATTTTTCTTAAATTTTGCGAGAGAATAGAGATTTCTTTTTATTTATTTACCTATTTATTTTGAATACAAACTGCTAAGAAACAATATCTAACTACCATGTAATCAACTGTGTCCCTTTGTTGCAGGCACACATGCAAGGTGTGAACTTATCAGCAACTTCATTTTATTACCCTGACAACACAACCAACATGTACCTCAACTATGGTGTTGCAATGAGTGAGGTAGGTTTATAATGTCTTATCCAATTTCTTATTCAAAAGTGGTATTTCTGAAGCTCGCGAATGGCTATGTAGTTCAAATGTTTTTTGAAATTGCTATAGAAGTTGTATTGTTGTGTCAGATTATCAATAATGTGAAACTAAAAGAATGTCTTACAGGTGGAAATAGATCTTTTGACAGGAGAAACCACAGTTCTGCAAACAGATATTATATATGATTGTGGAAAGAGTCTCAATCCTGCTGTAGATTTGGGACAGGTGAGCTAGCTAAGATTTCCATTTACTACTCTCTATTTTAAAATAATTATCATTTAAAGTAATGTCAAAAATAATATAAAAATTAAAATTTATAGAAAGCTACTTCATTCATAAGTCTTGAATAGTGTGGTTCACCTTAAACTTTTTTTGGTCAAAGTGGTTCACCTTAAACTTAGTGTCATTTATAGGAAACATATCTAATTAAAAATTATTACATAGTTTAATTTGTAGAATATTTTAAATCCATTTATTTTTATGTGGTAGTCTAAAATACATTTATATTAATTCTCTAGCAACTCTTGACTTATTCTCTCTCCTATAAAATCAGGACATCGGAGTCAATCAGAGGTCAAATTGTAGGAAAATTGAGAATTTCTTGGATTTTTAAAATAACAATTATTTTGAAATAAAACTAAAATGTTAAAGAGAGAATTATTTTTAAAAGTAAGATGATCCTTGTATGAACCATAAGAATAAGCTTGGAATGATATGATGGTTATTCACATGTGTGATGGATTGATGAATAAAAAACTTTCAAGTTGTATTTTTGTCTATCTTCCTTCCTTTCTTTCGTAAACTGTAACTTTAAGGATGTGCTTTAATTAGAGAGTCCAAATTTTTATGTTAGATTATCCAAGCAATATATTTAACCTACAGTCCAGTTTTCTTCCCATTATTGTTTTTTTTGGGACAAACATTATTAGTTTATTTCTTTTAATTAAGTTCATTCTAGTGATAAATTGTCCAGCAATTATTTCTAGACCAAATTAACATTATAATATCTTTAGTTATTATTAGTTTAGGCCTTGATCAATCTGTTGTGCCTATACCGTAATTCAAAAAAAAAAAAAGAAGGTGGAGAGAGAGACAAAAAGTAGGGGTGTTCACATGATAGGACGGAATTGGGACACCCCCGTCCCGAAAAAAAGATCGAGACTGAATTTTGATCCCGTGTCCCATCCCATTTTGAAAATCGTCTCGTCCCGTTAAAAGTTGGGACGGGACTGGGACAAGATCGGAACATCCTGTCATCCCAATAAATGAAATAATATTGAAAAAAGATATGAGTAATAACGTTTATTAAAATTTTAAATCTATAATTTATTAAATTTAAAATCAAAATAACACAAGTACATAAATGACAATAATTTAAAATTAATTATTGAATTATATTAATCACAACTACACATTATAATAACAAATACAAGTGATCTTTATGCTACAAGATTAGCAACAACAGGCAAGTCAAATACAACATCAAATCATTATTCTTTTACTTTAGTAAAGATGTGCTAAGCTAATTACTCTTATAAAAGTAAAGCAAGAAATACGTTATAAATAAAAATTATTAAATAAATAGATATAAAAATAAATTATATTAATATAATTAATATATTATAAGGAATGATATCACCGTATTTACTCCATGTCATTAAAATTATCAATATAAAAAAACTTTAGTTTTAAATAAGAATTGCAAGTATTAAATTATAATTGATATAATTAATATAAGTATAAATTATATTAATATAATTAATATATTTAAAATAAAAATAATATATATAATATTCAGGATGAGACGGGATGTCCCAATGGTAATTCCGTGTCTCGTCCCGTCCCGAACCCCTTTCTTGTCTCATCCCGTAAAATCCCAGCTCGAACCGTCCCGATGGTAATCCCGTGTCCCGTCCCA
The DNA here is from genome assembly GCF_029017545.1 of Prosopis cineraria. Classification (NCBI taxonomy): domain Eukaryota; kingdom Viridiplantae; phylum Streptophyta; class Magnoliopsida; order Fabales; family Fabaceae; genus Prosopis; species Prosopis cineraria. Next base: position 14,060,885 of record NW_026555339.1, read on the forward strand.
TCCCGAACTCCTTTCTTGTCTCAACCCGTAAAGTCTCGTCCCGATTATTTTCGGGCTGGGACAAGACCCATCTCGATATGATCAGGATGATATCGGGCCAATTGGGATGGGTCCAGACTGAACACCCCTAACAAAAGTATAGTGTGTTCCCAATTCTTTCTCTCTCCTTCCTTGCATTATGGTATATTGGTAATGGTGGCACATATTCAGGTTTTTTATTTGTCTGGTTCTCTACTGTATATTGAGGATATATATGAAATATAATTTTTAATTGTTTTTATTAGTAATTGTCTGTATCAATATACTCATTTAAAAAAAATTTGTCAAAGATCTAATTGCCATTAATTTTCTCGTTGAGGACTTTATTGTCATTCTTCCTATTTAAAAGGGAATAAAATAAAAGACTTAAATAATTAACCAAATATTATAGGTTGGATTTTGAGTTGTTCTCAAGAGAAATAATGCTAAAATGATAATCTAATCCTTAAATTATAGGTTTCAAAGCATGTAAGATCTTAACTCATTTTTTTGTGTGCATTTTCAGCTTTAAACATTTAAAATCATGGTAATCTCTTTCCTACAATTAACTTTAATTATTAGATGACTAAAAAATTATATAAAAAAGACCAAAAAAAATAATATTTATAATTTTTGGAACATTTTCTATAAATTTTGGTCATTCTCTTTAATTTTTGAGTCAACTAACGACCAAAATTAATAATAAGAAAATATTGTCACAATTTTAAATGTTTACAAGTGAAAATGCACTAACAAAAAAGTTTATGGTTACAAATGTTCTTGGACCTATAATTTAAGAGCCGAATTGCTATTTTACCCAAAAATTAACAAAAGTCATTAGATGTTGAAGATGCGCCTAATTTGACATAATCATTTTTGCTTGTTGTAGATTGAAGGAGCATTTGTACAAGGGTTAGGGCTTTTCATGCTTGAAGAATACGAAACAAATCATGAAGGATTAGTGTTAGCAGATGGAACATGGAATTACAAAATCCCAACATTAGACACCATACCTAAACAATTCAATGTTGAAATTGTCAACAGTGGACATCACCAACATCGTGTTCTCTCTTCAAAGGGTATGGCTTTTTAATTATCAGAATTATTAATTCCAAAGTTTTCTAATTATTGTTTCTAACCATTTGCTCGTCTCTTCCTTTGGTATGCATCCTTCTGATTAGTTCATTACTACTACGTAATAGACATTCTAAATCCGTTATTTAAGACATTTTACATGAGTAGGTACTAGGAGGGCAGTAAATATTATGAATCTAAAATTGAAGTTATTAATGTATAGTGTTTCTCCTAAACTAACGTACAATGAAAAGAATTGGTTATAACTGTTTTATTTATCTTACTTTTATTCATTGTTAGGATTGTATAGTTACATGTTATTAGATTACCTCGTAATCAAACTCTTCAATAACGCATGTAACAAATAAAGGAAAGGTATGTGTCAACTTCTCTCTAGTTTTTTTTTTTTTTGTAAGTTCCTTGCTTGTTCAAGTGCACAAAGTAAACCTACTTTATATGTATATGGACAAGTCAAGTCAAGATGGAGAGAACCTAAATCCATGCAAGGGTTGAAATGGAAAGCATCCCATTAAGTTGTCTCACTCTATAGGAGCGTTTTTTTTTTTTTTTTTCATAAACTAGCGCTATGATAAGTGCACTCTTGTAGATTTTTTTTTTTTGTAGCAATAAAAGTATTCTCATGTTAAAAGATACTTCAAATTTTGTTTTTGAAGCTTCCGGCGAGCCGCCGCTACTTCTAGCAGCCGTGGTTCACTGTGCTACTAGAGCGGCTATCAAGGAAGCTAGAAAACAGCTTCTTTCATGGAGAAACTCAGATGAAATTGATGAACCATTCCAATTGGATGTGCCAGCAACCATGCCTGTTGTAAAAGAACTTTGTGGATTTGACATTGTGGAAACATACTTGAAATGGAAAATGGGCCAAGTGTGAAGGAGTTTTAAAATTGGAAATAATTTACTGTGTATTTCATGTTGGGATGCTGAAGAATTATGGATTAGTTTGTCAACATTTACTGTGTATTTCAAGCTTTGTTCCTCAAGTTACTAACACTATATTAGAGATATTCTGATGCTCCATGTTTTTTTTTCCTTGCATTTCTTGTAAATTTTTTTATAAGTAGAAGGAATATATTCTTTTTTTGGTAAATCACATTAGAAAATCTGGGAAGAATATTTATTGTGAATAATGACCAAATAATTCTAAAATTGCTCTGCAAGACAAAAGACTTAAATGTAATTAAATTTATTGTGAAAAGATAAAACTATTCCTGATACACACACATATTTATTGTGATGGAGAAATTAATTATTGTTAAAATAGAAATGAAACTTGTTTTTTGTTAAATGAAAACTTATTCACCAAATTACAACACTTCTTCTCTATCACCAACTTAATATTTTGAAATTATTAATGCAGGGATTGATTATTATTGAAATGGAAATGGGACTTGCTTTTCTTAAATGGCGACTTGTTCACCAAATTATAACACTTGTTTCTCTCTATTACCAACTTAATTTACTACTAAAAAATTGTAAATTAGCAAGAAAATTAGTGAGGAATGTTGATTGTATAGCTTGATTTAAATTAGCGAAAAAAATAGTGAAAAATTATCAATCCCTCTCTAAAATAAGAGAATTAGCAAGAAAAAATAATAAAGGACTATTAATCTTTCTCTATAATAAGATAATTAGTAAGGAAAATAGTGAGGAACTACTAATCCCTCTATAAAATAAGAGAATTAGCAAAAAAAAAACGAAAGATTATTAATCCTTCTATAAAATAAGACATTTAGTGAGAAAAATAACAAGAGATTGCTAATCCCTCTCTAAAATAAGATAATTAGTGAGGGATTCTATCCCTAACTAATTATTTCTAAAAAAAATTAACTTTTGACAATGACTTTTAATCATATATTTAATTATCTTTATTTAAAAATTAAAATTAAAATTAAAAATTAACAAAAATATTCATAATTAAATTATTTAATATTTAATATTTTCTTTATTTTAAGTTAATTTTCATTAATAAAATTAAAAATATAATAAAAAGAATAGTTTAAATGAAATATAAATATTTTTAACATATTAATAATTGAAAATAAAATTTAACATGTTTATATGTGTGTATTTTTATAATATATTATTTAATATATTTATGTAGTTAAATAATATATACTCCCTCTCTTCAAAAATATAAAGCATTTTTAACTGAATCTCACCTCTAATAAAGTAGTTACCTACTTTTCAACTAACCCTATTTTTTCATATTTACCCATATTAGACACCTTACAATAAATATAAATTCATTATCAATAGGGGCACTTTTAAAAAAACAATGATTACATCTTGAAAGACTAAAAATGACTTACATTTTTAAACATCTAACTCCTTAAAAAATGGCTTACATTTTTAAATGGAGGGAGTATTTAATTTTTTATATAAAGATTGCAGGTGCCTTTCAATTCAACTGGAAAAGAATAAGAGCATAAAACTTGAAAGGTATGAGGTCAAAGGTTCAAGTCTTGGCTTCGACATAAATATAATGAGTATATAATATGATAATGGGCAAGTGACATGGCGCAAGATGGATAATAACATGTCATGAGTTATCATGTATGTGACAGGTGATAGGACATAAGATGATAGGCAAGGCATAAGGTTGTTGGTGACATGTCACAAGTTGACCCACATATGATGAAGGATGTGGCATCACTATTTTTAAATATAAGTATATTTAGCAAGGGATTAGCGAGGGACTAATTCCTAGCTAAATTATTAAATTTTGAAAAGTATTAATGAGGGATTAGCTAAGGATTCAATCCCTTGCTAATTTTAGTGAGAGACTAAATTTCTCGATAATTAACAAGAAAAATATGATCTCTAGCTAAATTTAACGATCTCTTTTTTAGCTATGAATTTAGCAAGGAATTTTATCCCTTGCTAAAACATGATTTAGCTAGAGAAAATGACAATTAGCTAAGGAAAATGGCATTTAACGAGGAATCTATCCCTCACTAAATTTTATTTTTCTAATAGTGATTTTATGAAATTATTAATGAAAAAATTAATTATTATTAAAATGAAAATATGATTTGTTTTTTTCCTAAACTGGAATTGTTATTGAGAGAGAGAGTCAAAGTGTGTATGTGGGGTTATGTCTTTTCATAATAAATGTTAATTACATTTAAGTCTCATGATCCAGTGGAGCAACTTCAAAATTGTTTGGTGTTTGCAATAAATATTCTTCCACGTCCTATATTGTGATTGTCCCTATGTTTTTTTTTTTTTCAGATGAGTCACACAATTTAGACCCTAATGGATAATTGCTGTTACCCAAAAAATTGAAAGTGCATAAAAGCCCAAAAAAGTCGCCATCAATTGGGCTGGGGCAACTAAAGTAAAACATGCAACAACAACAAAAAAAAAAAACAAATGAATGCAGACTATAACAAGGAAAACAAATATAGCCCAAAAAGAAATTCAGAATGAAATCCTCCTCAAATCCACTTCAAATCAGCACCCTCCTAACTTTTCAAACATCTATCTTCAGATTTAGTTTTTACAAGAAAAAAATCTTGGTTTTTCATTTTTAAAAGTTTAGATGAGTTGAATCTTAAAAATTATGAAGATGAAAATATGCATCTAGGTTCTACACTCTTTCCAGACTAGCAAGAACTCACCTAATTCAAAGAGAATGACAACTTTGTCTAGAGAAAATGAATTATAAATATTAATTTAAATAATTAAAAATGCAAGAATATTAATTGCAATGAAATATTAAAGTTTTAAATATACTCTCAGTTTTACAAGTAACATTGTTATTTATAAATGTTTGAATTAATATTTATAATTTATTTAAAAAAATTCAAAAACCTTACAGTTATTAATTCAGTCTTTTAAAATTTAAATGTTATTTCTCTCATATCCACTTGATTGAGGCTGACTACATCATAAAGAAATTTTTCTCGCAAAGATTACTTTTGAGCTATCATTCCAATGCTGTTTATAATGATGGTGTGTCCCCAATATCAAATATTAGTGCTGACTGAACAGTTAAGATAAGTGTTGCATCAATGTTAATCGAGTTCCATAACAACATAAATAACTGTCTTTTTTTAATTTAGTGGTAGGGTTTTAAACATTTAAAATTTAAAAGTTAAGAAAAGTTTTTGTATATTTTAAAAATTTAAGATTCATGATGTTATTAACACAATAATTTAAGTTTAGAATGGTTGGTAACCCAAAAATTAAAACCAAATTATTTCGGTCAAAAAATGCTGTTACGGTGGGTAAAATCTCGAGTTTCAACCACACTTTTGCCAATTGCCGACACCATGCCAAGCCTCAATCAATCACACTTTACCCTCAAATTTGGAAGTATGAGTATCTGATTTTTTTTTTAAAATATTTGAAAAGGATAAAATTTAAAAAAGAAGAAGAAGAAGGAAAAACAGGTCATCGTTAATTTATTAATACCAAACCAACAAGTGAATGATGCAAATTTGATTCGTATCTCATGTCCTAATCAATGCTTACTCAAGTGCTTTCTTTTTTAAAAAAAACTCAATATATAAAATATAAATCAGTAAATAAAAATTACAAAGATAAAGTCACTAAAATTAAAGTATTAAGAAAATATTTAAAAGGCATCTAATCTAAATTTAAAATAAAGACATGTGCGGCCTTTTTTTGTGGTTTGAGAATTTTCCAAGAAAAAAAAAACTATCTAATAAAGAATTGAATATAGCTGGGACTTTGGGACTCATCACTCATAATTTTTTTTAAATATAATTTTAAAAATTTTGATAATTTTAATTTATAAAATATATTAAGTTAAATATATATGTGTTTAATTAATATTTAATTAAATTTGCATATAAAAATTAGAATGTCATTGCTGCTCAATTGATAAAATGATACACACGAAAACGGATGCAATTTGGATTCAAAAAATCGTTAAAAAATACTTACAAGCTGTCCTCCATTAAAATTATTATATCAGTAATGAAATTTGAACACAAAAAAAAATGAGATCTCACACGTTAACACTTTAATCTAGATAAAAAATAAAAAAATATTTCTCATTACTAACAAATATTTTCTTATTAGAGACAATTTTAATTGAGATATGATCAAGTATTAAATGTAAATAAAAAAAATTAAATCTTATTTTATCACATTATAAAAGATTAATTTTTTCTATCAGACCCATCGTCGTTGATAGAGAAGAAATATCTTTTGGTTTTAGAAAGTTGGCATCAGTATCAGATTCTAACTATTTTTTTTTTTAATTAAGAGATTATAACATTTTTAAATACTCATACCCTTATCCGCAATTTTATCTCTTTACACAAGTTATAGGCCCCATGCATCAACACAACCTAATTTGGACAAAATATTGAACTCTAACATTTTTGTAAATGCTTATGCACGTATTCTTTTTATTTATTTACTTAACATTAAATAAAAAATAACATCAAAGAAATTATCTTAAACAATAATTAATTTAAAATTTCAAAGTTAAAACATTTTCATAAGATTTAAAATATTTTTTTTGCATTTTTTAAGTTATCAGTCATATTTAATTTTCTGATAAAAATTAGTACGTGTGTATTTAAAGCTACAAACAGAATACACTTGAAGTATTAATTATATAACCCAAAGTACCATCACTTCAATGCAAACTCTCTTGAGCTCAGTGGGAATCATGAACACAAGTAAAAATTCAAATTTTGCAAAAATAAGCTAGAAATGGCCTGTGCGATACATGGGATTAGGGAGAAATTTACTTATTTTTTTAATTTATTTCTGGAAATTATTTCATATGAATATGTATCTTTATGTAAAGTTTTAATTTGATAAAATATGAATCTAATAGTGTATTTAATGTATTGTATATTTTTAGTAGGTCAAAACATATTATAATTGTTTAACTTTCTTCTTTAGTGAATTTCACGCATCTTAGATTGTATAAAATATGATTATAACAATTGAATAAAAATAATAGAATAGATCTTATAAAAATATATTAACATGATATTATAAAAATGTAATATAAAAAATTATCAAATGTTAATAGTTACCATTAGGTGTGCTTTAATTTTTTTTTAAACAAAGTGTAAAAGATCATGAATATACAAAAATGTGAAAAAATATTAGATCTTAAAAAAGGCCACTAGTAAAATTTATTCTCTATACGATAAACATATAATATTTTTTAATTTTTTTAATAAATGTGAACTGGGTATAGTAGAAAGGGTTAACTCGTCAACAATGTGGTAAATTAATATTTAAATTTCAATTAAAAAAATGTCTATATTAATATTTAATTGTATTTTAAATAGAACTACCTCAATAAAAATACTTATGCATGAATAATTAAAAAATTATTATTTTTAAAATATTGTTCTTACTTTTGTGCATACTAAAAGCATAGACACCTTCTTTTATTTCTAAACTTATTACTTATAAAAAATATTAACAGATAATTTATAAAATATATTGATATTATATCTTAAAAATATAATATAAAAAATTTTTAAATATTAGTAGTACAGTCAAACATGTTTTTATTTTTTAACAAAATAAAAAAATAAGCATAACAAAAAAATATTGAAAAAAATAATTGAATTTTTTTCAAAGAAAAATGAAATGGTGGGCCAATAGTAGTATTCATTTCACTTTTCGATGAACAGAAATTTTTTTATATTTTAATATATATATATACACTCCCTCCATTCAAAATATGAGCTACTTTTTAAAGAATTGAATGTTAAAAAATATAAAATATTTTTAATTTTTTAAGATGTAATAATTATTTTTTTTAAATGTATTCCTATTAATAATAATTTTATATTTATTATAAAATATTTAATAGAGATAAATATGAAAAGATAAAATCTTAAAAAAATAATTAATTATTTTATAAAAAATAAAATTTAATTAAAAATATTTTATATTTTTAGACGAAGAGAATATATATAAAATAAAGAAGGCGTGCGAGTATTTGTGCGGTGCAGATAAAATGGAAGGCCGTTTTGTCGCCGCCTGTACAAACAGACATATTATATTCATAGCGCGCCTGAATGTGCCTATTTGGGTCTTTGCCAATTGAAATAGAGACAAGGCATCGTTTGTTTCACTATTTTATGAAAAAATTATTATTATTTTTAAGAAAATATATTTGAAAATTTTTATAATATTTATTTAAAATTTTAAAATAATCATAATTTGAAAAAAATATATTCTTTATTATTTTAACAAGCTATTTTAAGGAGCATTTGAAAATTAATTTGATTTGATGTATGAGGGAGAATAATGCTTTAAAAATGTTGGATACAGAAAGATATCAGTAAATTTTAAAATAATCAAATAATCAATTATTTTTATAAAACAGAATTCAAGAAAGATGTCATGAAATTAAAAATAATTAATAAATAATTATTTTTGTATTATTATAACCAACAAAAAATAATGCCTGTTATTTATAAATACTTATAAATGTGTGTGTGTGTATATATATATGTAATAAATTTCTTTGTATATCTAAAACATTCAAAAATTACTTATTTTTTAATGTCAAACAACAACATTAAAAAAAACGAAAAATCATAAGCACGTTTTTACCTTATGTCAGTTTAAGCTGGTGTACTTTTTAACCATTTTTATCATTTCAGCCAATTTAACTGGTTGAATTGATCAAATACTCTCCTCTTGTTTAAATAAGATCACATTCAATAAGAATTACCAATTAGCTGCTAATAAGGATGATTTGATAAACCGCTACACATTTGGAAAGTCTTATGGAAGATTGATTTACCTTATAGGATCTCACTAAGAATATGGAAATTGTCAATCTCACCATTCCAAGAAGAAAATTTCTTACTGATCATCATATCCCTTGTATCTTTCATTGCTTTTTTGGCAATAATAATGAAGAAACTATGGATCACCTCTTCCTACATTGCCATTGGTCTAGGAAGGTTTGGTTCTTTGGGCTTCTAGCTATTAAAACTGATGATATCTCCATCCCTTTTAACACTCGGCTTAAACAGTTGCTGTCTAAAACTAACATCAAGGAGGTGTCTCAAGTGGAATCTACTCCTTTGATCCTATTTATAGGGTAAAGGGAGAAAATTTTTTTTTATCATATTTATAAGTCACCTCATTAATTAAATTTTCATTGAAAATTTTTCTATTTGATCTCTATTGAATCTTGAAGAGAGAAAATGCATTGCTAAAGAATGTATATTTAATAAAAGTAAAATTAAAAAATTATTAAATTTTCAAACAGAGTTAATACTTTTTTAAGGTTTTCCTTAATTATGGTGAAATATATTGAAAGTGTTTTATAGATAGGATCAGAAGAGTATTGAACATGTTCTAATCATTTCCTCTCTTATATGGGATGTGCTTAATGAAGCGACGCATGGTGGAAGGGTACAAACTCGAGTGGTTTCACATTTGTGTACGCCAGGACATTACTGAAGTGTTAAAACAAGGATGGCAAATCCCGTGGCAGTATAAATTAGAATCAAGAAGTGATCGGAAACATTTGTGTATCTGCATCCTGTACAAGAGTTGCTTCATCAAACAATTCAATAAAAAATATACTGACAGCAAGAGAGAGGCCTTATTATCGTGTTTCAGGGATATTCTCTGGTGGCTAAATTGTTCAGATGTCCTTTCAACATGCAAGGAAGACCTAACTGCCATCACGATTTCTCAAGCACAGTTTAAAATGTTTCGTTTTCTCCCTATTTCCTCTAATATTATTTTTCAGGATGTGAAGAAAGCGTCCATATTGTTTAGAAGTTTTAGAGGAGTTTTCTCCAGTTCTATGCTATTATGTTAGCTTTGTCATTCATTTATGTCTTTTAAATTCCATCAATTTGTCTAATTGTACCCTTTACCAAAAAAAAAAAAAAAACAAGAAGGTGATCATATGGAATAATTTATAACTTTAAAGTATAAGAGATGACGCTGAAAAACATGGCCAATCTTGGGTTTTTGTGTGCGGATTCAGATCTGATTATTTGATTAATATCTTATTGTTATTTAACTAATACCAAAATGACATTATTTGAGTAATATCAAATTCAGATCGTATATGCTGGTTAAAAAAATAAATCAAATCTTATATATTTCTTTTGTTTAAAAATATAAAACATTTTTAAAAAAATCTCACTCCCGATAAAGTAATTATCTACTTTCAAACTAACTCTATCTTTTCATATTTAACCCTATTAAATACTCTACAATAAATATAAAGTCATTATTAATGAGGATACTTTTAAAAAAAGATAATAATTATATTTTAAAAGATTAAAAATACTTTATATTTTTAACATTTATCCCTTTAAAAATATTTTATATTTTTAATCGGATGGATGGAACATGTGGTATATATATATATATATATATATGTGCGCGCGTAGATGTTGACTTCTTTTGTTTTGGCCAGAAATACGGACTATTGACTAGTAATCATTCAAATTGAATGCGTGTGAATATTTAAATAAAAGGGGTCATTATTTGACTAATATCTTTCTTGGTAAAAAATTGTTGGGCAAAATAATCATTTGCTCTCGACAATTTTGATTCCTTACTTAAAACTCTGCCTATACTTCGATACGACTTAGTTTATATAATTTTGATTCATTAAAGTTTAGTTTTTAAATTTTGATTTGATGTAATTCAATTTTTATAATTTTAATGATTTAAAATGGTAAACTTTGCATTTTTAAAATAAAATTATGAAAACCAAAGTAATTTCTTGAAGATAAGTGAGTAATGTTTTAAATAATTAAAATTATAGAAATTGTACTGAGTTAAAGTTGAAAGATTAATTTCAACTAAATCAAAATGATAGAAATTGAGTTTAATAGATTAAAGTTTTAGAACTATTATATATGTGTTCCATTAGAATATGAAAAGGAAATTTAATCGTACAAGTCAATGTGTTGAGGTACAAGTAGATTTGTATGAATGGCAATGGTAAATTTTTCATTTATTATACCTGAAAAATTACAACAACTGTTATAAATAAGGAGTTAATAGAGAAAAGCAATTATTATGATATTCTTTTTTTTTGTTTGCCCACAAGAAGTTGGCTCCGCTAATTGTCTCCTTCAAAAAATAGAAAGAGCAAAGAGTAGACCTCTCATAACTTTTGTACAAGAAAATTATTGATGAGAGTGTGAGTTTGCATATACACACACACATATACATATACATATATAATTAATGGCATGTAATATATAAATTGGTTCAAAAGGCAAATAATGACAAAATAAGATGGGGGAAATAATAGTGATAAAGAATAATGATACTATTTCTCTATAAAAAAAATATTTAAAATAAATGAAAATATTTCCAAACAATTGGCAAAAATTAATATAGTGAAATTTTGATTTGTAACAGCTATTGCTTGCCAGCTGAGAACAGCTATTGCTATTATCACTTTTCACCAAACCATTTAAAGCCCATGCAAGAGGCATCAATAATTTAGATATACAGCCTGGATTGAATAAGTAACCGATTATTTGGGCAAATAATCAATTTCAATAAAAATGTTGGTAATTAATTATTGAAGCCATAATCATGTTTTAAAATAAACTTTAAAAGATTACTTATAAATTTAATTTTATCATTAAAGTATTAATTATTTGTTAAAATCTCTTACCTGTGAATATTACCCCTTGTTATTATACATATAATTTTCTCATCTCTCACCCTCGTTACCTGGCTTATCTAACTTATCATTATCCATAACATTATCATCAAATATAACTCATATTTGTGATGTCATTAGAGATCACTTATATATTATCATTTTCATTAATTATTATAAAATTGATGTTTGGTATTTAAGAATTATATATTTTTCTTTTATTAAATTTATTTGAACTTAGATATATTGAGTTATTTATTTATGTAAATTAAAATGTTAATATTAATATAATTTAAATTTCTATAATTAATCAGATATATAAGTTAAATAATATATTTTACTTATTAAATAAAGTTTATCAAATTTAATAATATTAGATACAATTTTATTAATAACTTAATTTTGAAAAGCAATATCTTTTATACTAATTTGCAGAGCTAAAATTAATTATGACTAAATTTTTTAAATATCTTCAATTGTATTAAAATTAATTTAAAAAAATTCAAACAGATTGCGTTATAACATAATCAATTATAATTAAAATTAAGAATATTAATTAATTATACTCAATTAAAATCTAAATGGACTCATAGTAGATATTTCCACATGTTTTTATTGTGGAATGCTTTTTAAAAAGATTTTTTTATTTTTAATATAAAACATTTAATATGATATTATTTATATTTAAACTGGTGAATAACTATAAAAGAATATAATGTAAATTTAAAAATTTAATTACAACTGAAATTAAAAATTTATTTTATTATTAAATAAAGTTAATAATTTAACTATTTTTTTATTTTGGTGAGATAGTATTATAATAAAATCTGAAAAGAGTGGTAGATATATATTTTCTTCATTTAAAAATATAAGGCATTTTTAACTGAATCTCACCTTCAATAAAATAGTTACATACTTTTCAATTAACCCTATATTTTTATATTTACATCTATTAAATACCCTACAATAAATATAGAGTCCTTATTAATTAGGATATTTTAAAAAAATTATACCTCAAAAGATTTATTTTATATTTTTTAACATTTAATTTTTTTTAAAAATATTTTATATTTTTAAATAAAAAAAGTATTAGATAATAGATTCAGACAATTCAAAGCAAATGTCCTTCCCCCCTCCCCCAAAAAACAAAAGTCAAATGAGTTTAACAACCTTGCATCGGAAGTTACGTACGTGGCTTGATATTTTCCTTCCATTTTAGGAAGCAGCTTTCCTTCATTCTTTCCATTTTTGGGGAGAATCTCAAATAAAAAAAAAAATTGATAGCAACAGTTTAAAATAATAGAAGGTTCAGGAATGTAGCAGCGTTCCGTGCTATTTTTTCTTATCTAGTGATTTTTCTTTTCTTTTCTTCTTCTTCTTCTTGTTTTTTTTTTTTAGGTGTGAAAACTAAGGCTTAATTTGATGGGCATGAATATTTTGGCAATATACAAGCAATATAATTTACCGTATTTTGTGGGTAGCTCTTTAATGAGGAGTGGACTTATCTTGTGCCTCTTGATATATGGCCTGCCTTGGAATTTGCTGATATAATAATTGTCATTTTAAAAAAATAATAGGATAAGTTTAAATTTAAATATATATACTCCCTACGCTCCTTATTATTACAGGGTAATTTGAAAAAGATTTTGAAAAAATTACTGAGAAATCTCACATAAAAGTTTTAATTATTTTAAATTCTCATAAAATATATAAATTGTTGTGAAGTCTCAAATCACATATAATGATAACTTAATAAAAGAAAATGACAACTTGATCTTTAAAAGTCTTTTATATATTTTATGAGATCTCTTAATGATAAAAATCTTGACAAGGGATTTGATTTTTTTCAAAGATTTTTTAGTACTTAATATAGGATACTTGATGAAATATTAATTATATTTTTAAAACATTATCTCTATTTAAATTTATTAACTATGAAGAGGATGTAATGTAAATTTAAAAAAATTATTTAAATAGGAATAAAATTAAAAATTTATTTTATTTTTAAATAAAATTAATAACTAAACAATCTCATTGGTTTCAACGAAGTAGTTAAAGGCACCTTACTAGTTTATAATAAGGATAGGAGAGGTATTATATTTTTCATATAATATACAATTATTGAAGGAAATGTTGATTTTATTGAAAATTTTATTATTATTTTTTGATTAATGATTATTTAATACATTCAATCGTTAATACATAAACTTATAATTAAACATGTCAATATGAGTAAAATTTATCATATGTTTTGGTTAATATTGCTTCATTGCATTATTTTTATAAGATGAACATTCATAAGTATTGAGTCTAATAAAAAGAGTCAATGTTTGATAACATAATGAACAAATATTTAAATTTTTATTAAAAGAGAGATTCATATTTAGTATTTGTCTTAAATAAAAAAAATTATCCTCTAACCCAAAAACACCTATGCCAATAAAAAATTCTAAAAAAAGCAAATATGCATGTGCGGGCAGGCCTCGATCTATATATAGAAATGAGGACACATCACGCACATGTACCGGATGTAGATGGGGATAAGGACACGCGTACTATAGAGATGCGATATGTCGATAGAGATTAAGACACATGTACATACATAAAGAGGGTGCAATAAAGGCAATTTAATTTCAAATAAGAAGAAAAACTTTTGAAATATTACTATAAGATAAAAAGATTGAATTGCTATAAGATCAAAAGATTAAATTAAAAATAATTTTAGATAAAAAATTAACATATTTCTATTTTTTTATTTTATAAACTTGTTAATTAAGGAATGTATAATTATTAATCAATAAATGATTACTTGTTTATAATCTACACTTGTGTCTATTCTTATAAATAAGCGTTTTCAAATTTTTGAAGTTGTCTGTTAATAAATAATTTATTGTTAAATGTAATTGAGTATTTATTAAGTAATTAATGATAATTTGTCAACTAAAAAAATGAGCAAGAATATTATCGTTTTTTTTTCATCTAAAACTATTTTTAAATCAACTCCATGATTGTGAATTCGTGATATTTTAGAATTTCTTGATTATTTTTTAATATTAAATAATTTCTAAAGCGATATCATGATATGCGTGCCAGCAAGTCTCATATCTATTATTAGGTTTCGTGTTCTAACAAAAGAGAGGGAGCGTTGGCCCAAAAAGCAAAAAAAAAAAAAAAAAAAAAAAAAACGAGAGAGAGTGAGACAAGGACAAACAAACATATTCATATAGGGATAAGTAAGTTAGTAAGATCTTCTGCAGAAGACTATTGTTCATCTTTGAGCTTTTGCTGGGTTCATCATATATCTGAGAAATGAAGGAGATGACCGGAGGAAGAAGAGCAGAGAGTTTGGCATTTGCAGTGAATGGAGAGAGATTTGAGCTCTCAAGCGTTGACCCGTCAACCACTCTGCTTCAGTTTTTGCGTTCTCAGACTCCATTCAAGAGCGTCAAGCTCGGCTGTGGTGAAGGTCTGTCTCTGAGTTCCTCACTAAGAGTTCTTGATTTATAAACTGGCAATGGTTTTTTTTCTTTTTTGTATGGTAATAAACCATTCAAATGCTATTTGGAGTAATGTGAATTTGAGTCTGTGTTTGAGCCTCATTTGGTTTGATAAATTCATAAGCATATCAAGATCTTGTTGATTAAGTTTAAGGGGTTGGTCTTTACTGTAGATTCAAAAATTAAAAGCCATAACAAAAAGATTGACTTTTTGCGATGATAGGTGAAGTAATCATCGCTGAAAGAGAATATTTTGCGATGGCTTTTTAAAATTGCCACTAAAATTAAGTTTTAGTTTCTATGACGGCAAAGTAAAATTGCCACGACAAGCGGTAACTCGAAAAAGTAAATCTTTTTTTTATTTTTCGTTTAGTGTATTATTAAAATTTGTTGTATTATTGTAATTTTATGATGAAATGATAAAAAAATGTAATAATTTTTTGTTTTTATATATTTTATGCTTAAATTGGTACTTTAAATAATGACACTATTTTGATCCCAATAAAGTTTAAAACGTTTTTTTTTCTGTTGACTAATTTTAAATATTAAAATTTCTCTGTGATTCCATATTTTATACTAACTGTATATTTGATTTTTAATGCTATTTTATTTTTAGAATATATAATACTAATTAGATATAATTTTTTATTTCATCAACTTTATTTACTTATTGAATGCACTTTAAAATTAATGATACATCTATATATCGATATCATATATATAGAAAAAAAGGCATAAAATTCAACTATTATATTATTGGTGTAACTACACACATCTTATTAGCTTATTTCTGTAGAGTTGCTAGCATATTGATAAAAACCTATGAAGCAATGAATTTGTCAATACAAATTTCTAATTTGAACAATTTGTCTACACATCTAATTTGGTGGAATGCTTAAATTGTAGTAATGAGCCTTTATTTTCAAAGATTTTATGATGAAATTGATATTTTAATTGATAATACCACTTGTCTATATTATAAAACAAATAAATAGTAAATAATCTGTTAAAAATTTTAATGAAAGGAAAATATAAAATATTTTCATTTTAACTATTCATACTGCTTGTTTACATGATTGAATTGATATTTTAACCAATAATGTCTTTAATTTTTTTACTTATTTATATATATATATATATATATATATTTCATTCATATATATATGTGAAGTAATTTATTAATATATTAAATAAATATAATTTATAAAAATTAAATTAATTATATATTATATTATTAAGAATTTAAAGATAAAATTTAATTTTTATTTTATGTTAATATTAAATTAATAATTATAGTATTTTATATTATTAATATTAAATTTATTATATTTATATTTCATTTTAAGCAAAATGAATATTATAAATATTATATGTTTATATGAAATAGAATTTGGATGGCATGGCAGTATTCATCGGTGTTGAAAGGAACACTTTGGCGGTGATATTGAAGTGACCGGTGATATTAAAGTTATCGGTCAATTTCTAATGGCGTTTTCTTGTTATTTTTGTTGGCAGCATTTGCCGCCACTTAACGTATAGTTTTTGACAGTTGTTGATTTCAATCAACATTGAAATCTAAAAAAAAGTCAATTACTTTTAATAGTAAGAGTGTTGATCTTCTCCTACGGGAGTCCAGCCATTCCTTCTATCACTAGTATTGATAGAACTTTCCTATTATATTAGATTTTTCAATAGCTAATTTAGAGACTTTGTTGATTGATATGAATGTGGAGAATGATCTCTGGTTTATTTAGATTTCAATGTTTCGATTGTCATAGATGTACGCTAGTGCTTGTAAACTTATGAGGTCAAATTTTAATTGTAATTATTATTGTTGTTGTTTTATTATGCAATAAATATGATTATAATTTATTTGACTTAACTTTGCACAAAATTCTTGAGTTGATGGCTAGTGTGGTTGGAATTAGCTTTGTAATTTGATTGTAATTAACTATGTGACAATTAACTTTGTTCGGATGAAATTGAGATATTCACTTTCCACAATGCATACGTGTTCATGACACAAACATGCACACGTGTGCGCAAATAACACACATATGTAAATACACTTATTGTTTATAGAATTTTTATTTTTATTTATTTATGAAAAATTAAATATTTGAAAGTTACTACTTCTTTTCATTAAACATTAGTTTAGCTTCTAAGAAACAGAATAGGTACCCTTTGTTGTTTTCAATTATGGGCTGACTTTACGGTTAGCTTTCTCCTTCATTTATAATGGAGGACGCACAATTACACTTATTGTAGTAATGTATATGCTATGATTTGAAATTATTGATGTAGTTTCAATTTATTTATTGCACAAGACACATTTTTTTAATTTGTTGTAGTGTGCATGCTATGATTTGAAATTGTTGATGGAGTTTCCATCTATCAATTTATGGAATATTTGAAAGTTTTGCCATGATTCATTTCGTTGAAAATCTAATTCAAAGAAATTAAACAAAATATGATACACTACTCGTTGTTTTCAATTATTTGTTGACTTTAAGGTTAAGTTCACAAACACATGCACGTATATACACGTACTCTTATGTAGAGCTGTCAATTAGGGCCGAGCCCGTAGGGCCGGCCCTTTTAGGCCCAAAAAAATTGAGGACCGGGCTTCTATTTTACCTTTAAAAAAATAAATCGGGCCTAAAAGGGCCAACCCTTTTAGGCCCGAAAATAAATTTAGGCCCGTTTATAATTTTTTTTAAATTATAATATAGAAAAATAAAAAATTAAATACATAATTAAAAAAAATGAACATATTAAATGCATTCATCCATCCTTCATTTATTTATTAAGATTTAGTTGATAATATTAGCTAAGTTTAATTTTTATTGGTATTCACTTTGATGTTGCTATTTAATATTAGACCTAAATATTTTAGTTTTCTTTATTGTTGTGGTGTAAATTGATTTAAATTTATTTTCTTAAACTTAATTTTATGAATAATAACTTTTTTTATGATTATAAATATATATTTTATAATTTTTAATTGAAAAAATAATTTTAAAAAAATAGGGCTAAGGCCCTGAGGGCCAGCCCTTTAGCCCTGAGGGCTAGGGTCGGACCTTAAAAAATGGAACCCTGACATGCAATTGAGCTTATTAGGGCCAGCCCGTTTAGGCCTTGGCCCTTCAAGGGCCGGTCCTTTAGGGTTGGGCTGGCCCTAATTAACAGCTCTATCCTTATGAATGTTGATTAAAGTAAATTTGCATTAGCGCGGGAACACAAACGTATGTTTCTTAAGTTTAAAGCCATTCCTTTATGGTTGTAAAATTTCTTTAGCTTCTCCTTCACGGTTCAATCTATATGGTTTGCAGGTGGATGTGGCGCTTGTCTTGTTTTAATATCCAAATATAATCATGTGTAGAACCAAGTTGAGGATTTCACAGCAAGTTCTTGTCTGACGCTACTCTGCAGCGTACATGGATGTTCCATAACTACAAGTGAAGGTCTTGGAAACAGTAAAGATGGCTTCCATCCGGTTCATGAAAGAATTGCAGGGTTCAATGCTTCTCAATGTGGATTTTGCACTCCTGGAATGTGTGTCTCTCTTTATGGAACTCTTGTCAATGCTGACAAAACACATCGTCCTGAGCCTCTTTCAGTGTTCTCAAAAGCCACAGCTGTTGAGGCTGAGAGGGCCATTGCTGGAAATCTTTGTCGTTGTACTGGATATCGACCACTTTCTGATGCTTGCAAGAGTTTTGGTGCTGATGTTGATTTAGAGGACCTAGGGTTAAACTCTTTTTGGAGAAAAGGAGAAAGGGATGATTTGAAGAAAAGTAGGTTGCCTAAATATGATCGTCACCACAAACAGAGTAAATTTCCTGAATTTTTGAAGGAGATCAATCCTGATCTGTTCATATCTTCTGAAAGGCATAGTTGGCTCAGCCCCACAAGCCTAAAGGAGCTCCAAGGCTTATTGGAATCAAACAATAATGTTGGAACCAAGATAAAGCTTGTTGTCAGTAATACAGGAATGGGTTATTACAAAGATACAGGAAGCTATGACAAATATATTAATCTGAAGGGAATTTCTGAGCTCTCAAAGATAAAAAGGGATCTGACAGGGATCGAAATTGGAGCAACCGTGACTATATTCAAGGCTATTGAAGCTTTAAAGCCAAAGAGAAAATGTGACCCTCTCTCGGACTTTGATATGATACTTGAAAAACTTGCTGATCACATGAGCAAAATAGCCTCAGGGTTTATAAGGAACACAGCCAGTGTAGGTGGCAATCTGGTGATGGCACAGAAGAATCATTTTCCTTCTGATTTAGCAACAATACTCCTTGCTGTGGACACAATGGTTCATATACTGAATGGTATAAAATTTGAATGGCTTCCACTGCAAGAATTTCTGGAAAGGCCGCCAATAGGATTGGAAAGTGTGATTTTAAGTATTAAAATTCCAAGTTGGGAATCCAATAAAAGTAATCCTAAAAAGCACACGAGGAAAATTCTCTTTGAAACTTTTCGAGCTGCTCCTCGACCGCTTGGAAATGCGCTGTCTTATTTGAACGCAGCTTTCTTGGTTGAGGTTTCTCCAGGAAAAGATTCCGAAGAGAGTGTGATAGATAATTGCAGGCTTTGTTTTGGAGCTTATGGTACAAAACATGCAATAAGAGCAAGCAAAGTTGAGGAGCTACTGGTAGGAAGGATATTAAGTGCCAGTATTGTATATGAAGCTATTAACTTGCTTCCAACTGTCGTTGTACCTGAAGAAGGAACTTCAAGCATCGCTTATCGATTAAGCTTGGCAGCTGGTTTTCTCTATAAGTTCTTGAGCCCTTTGATTGATCATTCCGATGAAAAATTAGGTTATCACTCAAATTCATACACTAGTTCGTCAATCATTAGGGCTTTTAACATAGAAGAGAATAAGGGGCCAGTTCATCATGATAAACCTCCTACTTATCTATCATCTGGAAAGCAAGAGATTCAAGTCGATGAGGAGTATCACCCTATTGGCGAGCCAATAATAAAATCAGGGGCAACGTTACAGGCTTCAGGTTTGCTTAGTACATTGAAGTTAGAAAATCATCTGACAACCTCTTTTCCTCCCATATTCATGGCATTTGAAAGTAAAAAGAAATGTTTTAACAAAAAATTATTCTTTTCCTTTTGCAAAAACTTCTATTCTATCTTTGACCCCTAACCATTTCATCACAGTAAAAATATATTTTCATTCCAGGAATTCTTGCAGCATGCAATTTTAACACGATATATCATTGATTACATGATTCAGCTACAAGTAAAACTAATTAATGTTTTAAACATCTCAATTTGATCTCTTAGTTTGAACCAATATTCATATGAATTCTTTAATTAGTTATCATTTATTTGAAGTATAGAATACCGCTAGTGATTTATGTTTCCTAGACTTCTTATTGGAAGGAACTTCTGCATACACATTCTTGGTTCCTACAGACGTATAGTTCACCTTCAATGCTTCATCTAGTCTTTATCTAGTAGACTAAGCTTATATTTCTCATTTTTGATGTCTCTTAACAGTATGTGTTAGAATACGATTTTATTAAGAAGTACATATTTTACAATTAAATCATAGGTGAGGCTGTGTTTGTGGATGATATTCCTTCACCAACAAATTGCCTACATGGAGCATATATTTATAGTACTAAACCTCTAGCAAGGGTAAAAAGCATAAAGCTCCAGCAACAAGATGGAGTGAGGGCAATCATTTCAAGTAAAGACATTCCTGATGGTGGGGAAAATGCTGGTTCTATGTCTCCGTATGGTGTTGGTGAACCTTTATTTGCAGAAGAGATTGTTAAATGTTTTGGTGATCGTGTTGCCTTTGTGGTAGGTGCATGACTCCCTCATTTTTCCTCTTTTCTGGTGTTAAGATAATAGCTATATGAATAGTCATCAACTCCTTGTAAAGGGTAGAAGAATGGGACCGATTATGGGACATACAATGCATTGCAAATCTATAATCATTACACTTCAACCGCTGAAAGGAAGATACTTTTCTGATCTTGTTTATACGTTATTTCTAATATGTTTTAAGAAAATCAAAGAAAATTTTAAAACTCATTAATTCTATACTTTTTTTGTATCAAACCTCTCTAAACCTTCCCTAGAGGGAAGGGGGACCCCACACACATCCATCACTCACTCACCACCCAGCACACGGCACACAACCTGCACAATGACCCGCCTAACCTAACAAATTTTTAATCACCACCCATTTTTGGACCTACGGGAGATAGAACCTAGAACTCTTTGTATCAAGAGAGAGGTTTCATTAATTCTATCTAAAATTTTAATAAGTTTTCAAATTTTCTTTATTTAATATATATAATTTAATAACATGTTTTCTCTCTCACCAGCATTAAATGGAGGGTAAATGAAAAAAATTGTGATAAAATTTTAATGATATAACTTCTAAATAGTTCTGACAATAAAAAAACTTCTAAAAAGGACCGGAGGGAGTATACTGTTTTACTTATTATTGCTTCATGAATTTCTTTAGGTTGCGGATACTCAGAAACTAGCAGATATGGCTGCAAACTCTACAGTTGTTGAGTATGATTTCAAGAATCTCGAACCACCTATTCTATCCATGGAAGAGGCTGTTGAAAGATCTAGTCTTTTTGAAATTCCTTCTACGTCATATCCACAAGAAGTTGGTGATATATCAGAAGGAATGACAGAAGCAGATCACAAGATCCTTTCTGCTGAGGTGCATGGAATATATTTATCTTTGGTGTCCATATTTTGAATATTTTGAAAATTTTTGAGTATTAATTTCGTTGAATAATTTAAAATCTAGATTAAACTTGGGTCCCAATACTATTTCTACATGGAGACACAAACTGCACTTGCTATACCAGATGAAGACAATTGCTTAGTAGTTTACACTTCATGTCAAGGGCCAGAGTATGCACAGTCTGTTATTGCAAAATGCCTAAATATTCGTGAGCATAATGTTCGTGTAATCACAAGAAGGGTTGGTGGTGGTTATGGTGGAAAGTTC
This sequence comes from Prosopis cineraria, assembly GCF_029017545.1. Lineage (NCBI taxonomy): Eukaryota > Viridiplantae > Streptophyta > Magnoliopsida > Fabales > Fabaceae > Prosopis > Prosopis cineraria. The sequence continues at coordinate 14,083,122 of NW_026555339.1, forward strand.
ACAAAAGCCTTTCCTGTAAGTATCTGATTTTATATCATTATTTTTTATGTTCTTTCTACATTATAATTATATATATATATATGTATATCCAAAATATGTTCATCCCAATCATATGTTTCATTGTTAAAAGCTGGCAAAATATATGATTTTCTTTATAACAACTAACTAGAAATTGTGCATGATGTAGAAAGAGATGGAAGATATTTTTTTTAAAGAAAAATAATTCTAACATATCAGGTTACAATAGAATTGTATTTGAAGTTCAGCAAAAGAAAATGAATATTATATGCATAGTGTTCATGATTGTTTTGCCTATGTACTTACAACTAAATCTTTCAGATTGCTACGTCATGTGCACTTGCGGCGCATAAATTACGACGCCCTGTCAGAATGTATATGAATCGTAAGACGGATATGGTAATGGCTGGAGGAAGGCATCCTATGAAGATAACATACAATGTTGGATTTAAAAATAATGGGAAGATCACTGCTTTAGAACTCAAGATATTGATAGATCAAGGGATATATCCTGATCTATATGCATATGTTCCAACTACCATAGTTAATGCGCTTAAAAAGTATGATTGGTGTGCTCTGTCTTTTGATATAAAAATATGCAAGACTAATCTTCCTACTAGATCTATAATGAGAGCCCCTGGGGATGTTGAAGGATCATATATTGCTGAAGCCATAATAGAACATGTGGCATCTACACTTTCAATCGATGTAGATTCTGTAAGAAGCATTAATTTCCACACATACAAAAGTCTATGCACTTTTTACAAGGATGCTGCAGGTGAACCTCTTGAATATAACCTAGTTTCTATATGGAATAAATTAGCTGTTTCTGCAAGGTATGACCAGAGGAGAGAAACTGTGAAAGAGTTCAATAGGAATAACATTTGGAAAAAGAGAGGTATATCTCGTGTGCCTGTTGTGGATGAAATAAGTGGAAGGCCGTCACCAGGAAGAACAAGTATTTTAAAGGATGGGTCTGTTGTTGTTGAAGTTGGAGGGATTGAAGTAGGTCAAGGTCTGTGGACAAAGGTGAAGCAAATGGCTGCATATGCTCTTAGTTCAATCCAATGTGAGGGATCGCAAGACCTCTTGGATAAAATACGTGTCATACAATCTGATTCATTGAGCATGATTCAAGGAGGATATTCTGCCGGTAGTACTACATCAGAGTCAAGCTGTGAAGAAGTTAGGCTTAGTTGCAATGTCTTGGTTGGGAGATTAATGCCTTTCAACGAAAAGTTGCTGAAGGAAATGGGTTCTGTCAATTGGGAGACACTTATTTCCCAGGTGTGTGTGTGTTTTGGAAAGGTCAAACCATCCTTTTTTCACCCACTTGATATTTTGACAATAATGTGCAGAGGAGCTTTTTGACATGCATGTGTTAACTGTCCATATATTCTTTACATTGCTAAGTTTGTTTAGACTACACTTTTATGCATGATATGAAGGAAATAAATAAATTCTTCATGTTATAGAGAAGTGTGCTCTATAGTAACAACGCAATCCCTTAATCACTTATGAGTCTCATGGCTTCCACGGAATTTATATAAGACTTATTTTCATTTTCAAAAGCTATACAAATTCCAAGAACATTATCTAACTACCATGTAATCAACAATAATGTGTCCTTCTGCAGGCACACTCCCAAGCTGTGAACTTATCAGCAACTTCATTTTATACCCCTGGCAATGCCACCAACAGTTACCTCAATTATGGTGTTGCAGTGAGCGAGGTAAGTTTATTTCTTATCCAATTTCTTATTCAGAGAAAAGGCATTTTTCAAAGCTCATGAATGGTTATCTTTCTCAAATGTATTTGAAATTATGGGAAAAGTCAAAGTCATATTGTTGCATCATATCATCAATAATTGTTAGCTAATGGTCAAAGAATATTCTGCAGGTGGAAATAGATCTTATAACAGGAGAAACGATTGTTTTGCAAACGGATATTATATATGATTGTGGAAAGAGTCTCAACCCTGCTGTAGATTTAGGACAGGTAGGCCAGCTAATAATTTCTATCCACTACACTCTCTATTTCAATTATATAATTTTCATTTAAAGTAGTGTACAAAAATCATTCAATTAAAGATTGTTTAAAATCTATAAATATGCCACACTATTTAAACTATAAACAATGCAACTCATCTCAGACTCAATATTATGCATGGAAACATGTCAAGTTAAAAAGAAATATTAAATAGCTTATATTTTTTAAAAAATTAAATGCATTCACTAAAATTTATTTACTTTTTTCATGTCAAGATACATTTGTACTAAGTGAAATGCTTTTTAAACAAAAGACCAAATGAGTTTATTTTGAACTAAACTATCTGTCTTCCAAAAATTGCAATTTCCCATTATTAGTTCAGTTCTACTAGTTTAGTTAAATTATAGTGTTCAATTGTCCAACTATCTCATTCCTGGACTAAATTAGCATTTTTTATTCCATAAGTATAGTTATAATTAGTTTAGTTCTACTAGTTAATGATATATAAATATAGAAAGTTAACAATGTACACTAGTGAGAAATGATGAAGTTAATTTTGGGCTTTGGGCCAATGCATGATGCCCATGTCATTTAGAAGTTAAGGGACCAGTATAAGAAAACAAACTTAGATATATTCCAGGTTATGAGTTTTTCTTATGCTGATAAAATTGAAAGTTATTAGATTTTGAAATTGCTAAATTTGACACAATCATTTATGCTTGTTACAGATTGAAGGATCATTTATGCAAGGATTAGGGTTTTTCATGCTTGAAGAATATGAAACAAATCATGAAGGATTAGTCTTGCAAGATGGAACATGGAATTACAAAATCCCTTCATTAGACACTATACCTAAACAGCTCAATGTGGAAATTGTCAATAGTGGATATCACAAGCATCGTGTTCTCTCTTCAAAGGGTATGCCTTTTTAGTAGTTCAAATATTTGTTGATGTTCAACTTCATTAGCTTCATAGATTCTCAACTGAAAAAATATGAGTTCAAGTTGTCAGTCATCATTTTGTTAAATGAATCAATAATTATCAGAACAAGTATATATATTAAGATTAATTGAACACCATAATTCCATAGAAGATATGAAGTCTCTAGTTACTAAACATTTGATGGTGCATATTGTAAAGTGGCCTGGCAAGGAGAGAACCTCCTTATAAATGTTAAGAGAAATCGATGCATCTCTATCCAAAGGTGAGACCAGAAGAACTGATTATAAATGTTTAACTTGCGCCACGCACATGCCTCATGTCTTTTAGTTATCCCTTACAACTATTCTCTGGTTTTATTGTGAAGATTGAACAGTGCGTTTATCAAATTGCTTTGTTATTTAACTCTCCTCAAGAATTTAATAAATAAAGCAAGGCGTGGGTCAAGCTTCTCTTCAAGTTTTTTTTTTTCCCCTTTGCTTTTCAAGTGAACACAATATCGTCCTTCTCTGTGTATACTGATCATTTCACCAATATACTAGCATGAGAATTCTTATACTAAATGATACTTCAAATTTTGTTTTTGCAGCTTCCGGTGAGCCACCACTACTTCTAGCAACTACGGCTCACTGCGCTATTAGAGGAGCTATCAAGGAGGCTAGAAAACAGCTTCATTCATGGAGAAACTCAGATGAAATTGATAAACCATTCCAATTGGATGTGCCAGCAACCATGCCTGTGGTAAAGGAATTTTGTGGATTGGACGTTGTGGAAACATACTTGAAATGGAAAATGGGCAAAATGTGTGAAGGTTCTCAACTTCTCGGGAAATAGATTGGTGTGGATTTCATGTTTGGAAGAGGAGGGAATGTGTACTGGTTTTTCGAAGTTTTATGTGGGTCATATTTTCGTTTTATTTTAAATTATATATTTTGGAAAAAAAAAAATTGTTTGCTCCCCTCTGGTGTTTTCAAAATAATTTCATATCTTCGGATATTAATTTAGCTGCATGATCAAAGATATTTTAGGGAGTTCTCCTTTTTCTTTGTTGCTTGTAAATTTGATGTTTTATGTACCAGTTGAGACATTATAAATAGGGAGAATTTCAAAACATGACAAGAGATGTGACATTATTATAGATGATAGATGCAAAAATTGATGATTTCATCAACAAATTTAAAACTTAAACTAACTAGTTAATTAAATTTTTTGAATATTTAATTTTTTTAATGAAATTTCAAATTTTCACTATTAAATAAAAACATTATTCAAAATAAGACTAAATCAGATTTATAGAGTATATGAAAATATAAAATACCAATCGTTTGAAAAACATTGTAAAAAAAGGACAAAAAAAATGTCATTTTACAAATTATAGGTTGTTCGCTACAGCCAATTATGCATTCATCATGGCAAATCACACTGAGATTAATTTGATCTACATAATAGTCAATATTTTATATATAGACGATGGGAGTAATTTGCTTAAAATTTTAAAGTTTAGGATTCAAAACGTTACTTATATAATAGTTTAGGATCTATAGCACTAATTAACTGGAGCACATGGTAAACAATAACAGTATTAAAAAGGTTAATGTTAGGGTTTAATTTGCTACAAAATTAAAAATTTAAGATTTATTTTATATATTTTAAATTTTTAGGATTTGGGATGTTTTTCAAGCAAAAATTCATGATCTATTTTGCCCATTAATCCTTTTATTTATTTATTTACATAAAATTGGCCCCACCAGCCAACCATCACACGCTGTGGATGAGGACAGGATAAGCAGTTACCTCATGTACTAACTGTTTAATCCTTCTTTCATTAAAAAAAAAAAAAACTTTTTACATAATTGTAAAGTTGGTATCAAAATATCATATTGTTTAAAATTATTTTTATTTTATTATTTTGAGAATTGATGTTTTATAGAACATGTTTTGAGAAAAAATAATAAAAATAAGTATTTTTCTCATTTTTTTTATTTTTTAGAATAATAATCCTAAAAACCTAATAGTTATTTTTATTTTTTTTATTTTTTTTAAAATAATATTTTATTTTTTTATTCTCCAAAATAATTTTTAAAAATATATTACCAAATGAATTTTTTATTTTTTATTTTAAAAAATAAAAAACTGTTCTCAAAATTGTGAAGTAAGCCCTTCAAAATCTTTTGTTTTGTTGTGAGTTGGCATCGATATCAGATTGGCAGGCCCTACATGCAGTGACACCACCTATTTTGCACACACATTGTTTTCCTTCTGTAGTAAAGTTCGCATCTATATCGAACTTTAAGAGATTACCGGTAAAACCCAAAAAAAAAAATAAAAAAATTAAGGGAACCAAAATGTCTCATAATTTTTTCTTTAAAAGCATCCATTATCTTTAAATAAAAAAAGGAATAAAAATTGTGATGAGCTTGTACGTTTGTTAATATTGACAATTAAAAAAAAATCAAACATAAGGTGACAAATATTCAAAAACTTTTTTTTAATAACTTTTTATATCCTTAAGTCAATAATAATATATATATCGATTAATTTTATAAAAAAAAGCCATAAAGTCAAGTTTAGTCCTAATAACTCAAGCTTTTGATCTTATTTGAGTTAGCCCAATTATTCAAATTTTAAATATTATTTTATTTTTTTATTTATTCAATTTTAATTTTTATCTTAAAAATTAAAATTTTCTATTTTTATCTTATTTTATTGATAATAAAAAATAATTCAATTATTCAGGTTAAACCCATTTGGATTTGGACTTAATTCATATTTTTCAAGCTTATTCAAGCACCCACAATATGCTTGGAAGAAGAAAAAAAATTTAGAACACTCAAGTGCAGCCATAAAATTCCCCAATATGTTAAAATAATTAAACATTAATTGCAAAGTTCTAAGAATAGAACGTAATAAACTAGGAAATGTTGATTTATTTTATAACATTAATGGCTACTCATGCACCAATGTTAACTTTAGAATACGCAAAGTTCCTAGAAAAAAAATTATACTCCCTCTATTTAAAAATGTAAGTCATTTTTTGAGGAGTTGGATGTTAAAAAATATAAGACATTTTTAATTTTTTTAGGTGTAATTATTATCTTTTTTTTAAAGTGCCTATATTGATATATGATTGTATTTATTATAAGGTGTTTAACAATGGTAAATATAAAAAAATAGAGTTAGTTCAAAAGTAGGTAACTATTTTATTGGAGGTAATATTCAGTTAAAAATGCCTTATATTTTTAAACAAAAGGAGTAGGTATTTTTGCACCTTATATTTGCTTCATTTTTTTAATGATCAATGTTAACAAATGTTAGTCAAATTTAATAAAATGGAAACTATTGCACTCATTATAACAAGTTCATGGGTATTCTTACACATTTACACCTAAAAGTGCTAAATGCCCTTAGAGAAAAAGTTAATGAATATTTTTATCCTTTAATCCTTAATTTTAATATTTTAAATGCTCATGCACGTAGTATTTTTATTTATATTACATAACATTAAATAATTAAAACCTTTTCTGCAACTACAGATTTCTCTAATTACATAACATTTTATTTTTGTTTATATAACGGACAAAAAAATCACATAAAAAGACTTGAAAATTATAAATTTTATTTGTTGATCATCTATAATTTTTTGGATTTTTCGTAATTATTAAATTCAGTTTTGATAATTTTTAAATTAATTAGCAGCCAAAATTAACAGTAAGAGGAGAATGCCATGATTTTTTAAATGTTTAAGAGTAAAAATGAATTAAAAATAAGTTTAGAGTCTCAAATATTCCTTGGCTTATAATTTAAAGGTCAAATTATAATTTTATCCTTAATTTTTTAATCAAAAAATTAGCACTCATGTTTATAAAATTATAAGCACAACGTTGTTGTGGCATTTGAAATATTAATTAGCTATTGTTTGGGTTAAAATGTAATTTTCTTTTCCTAAGCCCAATTATTTGGCTAAAATTTAATTTTGGTCCAACTCTCACTTTAAGCTTGTAGAAGGGGGGTGATTGATGAAGAGGCTGGATCATCCTAAGCATCTTTTTGAAGTATTCTAATTTTTTTAAGTATTCCAATTTTACAGAGACTGGATCATCCTTCTAGAAGCGGAAGTATTCTAATTTTTTTAACTATTCCAAATGTGTATTTTATATTTTTATAATAATAAAAAGAATTAATTTAAAAGTAAAAATTGAAATTTGTTTTGAAAATAAAAAATTGTTAATTTGGATTAGCTCCAATAAACTTGAAGCTCAAGAATGTCAAGGTTGGGTTTGACTATAAAATTTTTTTATATTTTTAATTTTTTTTAGCCCAAACTAAATAAGCCTCACTTAAATTGATAAGCCCAACTTAAATTAGCTTGGCTTGCTCAAATTATTGGTTTTGGAAAGAAGCCACAACACATACACCAAGACCTCTCAAACTTTTAGAGCCGGTAATTCAGGCCGAGCCTGATGGGCTAACCCGAATCAGTCTGAAAAAAATTAGGGCCACATTTAAAAAAATTATAATATTTTTATGTTTGGGCCTATTCAGGCTCCCGAATAAGCCTGAATATCCAAATAATTTATTTTGTTTTCACAAAATATATAAAAAAATAAATATTAATTAATTATTTAAATTTTAGGTCATTTTATATTAAAATATCATATATTTGAGTCTTATACATCATTTAAGTATCAAAAAAATATATTTTTGTAAATAAAATAATTAATTTTAAAGTAAAAATTTTAATTAAAAATGATTTTAAAAATAAAATTTAAGTATTTGGATTGCCCGAAGAAATTCAGACCAGGCTTAGCTATTCGGATTTTTTGAGGAGTTGAGCTTATTCGGGTTAAGTCTAAATGAGCCCAGCCCGTCCGAATTTCTAACTCTACAAACTTCAACCAATTTAATAGGTTGCAATTACTTCAACACTTGATCTTATCAATCCAGATACTTCCTTCTTCAACAAATTCGATGCAGTTCCTTTACAGCAGCACATATCCAGTAAAGAGTAGCGGGTTCTCTAACAATCAATAGGACTCTGGCAATAATGTTTTATAACTTTAAAAACTTTAAAATTAACAGAAATATTGTAAACTATATTTCAATACAGATTGCTGATAATCAACAAAATGGAATTTTTGATTTAACATCTATTGTTATTATTATCAATGTTTAAAAATCTTACCGGACAAGTAAACGAGAATTGGGATTTAAAGGAAGGAATTAGTTACTCATAACGCAGAAAATCAAGTCACCAAGATGAGAATCCTTTCTCATTAAATAACATTTAATAATATTAATTTAAATGTTTCTTACGAAAACTTTTTGAATTAATAAGAAATAAATTAATATTTTTGTCTCCCTCGTTTTCCATATCCTTCCCGCTCTTTAATATTATTATTATTAATATAATATTAAAATCAAGGCATGCATCACGATCCGGTTTTTAAAAACTTAATTATTATCACTTTTTGACAAAATCATTCAAAGCCCGTGTAACATTCTGGAATTTCGTCGGTCTAATGCACTATACGTGAAGCCAATGCTCACCAAACCGTCTGTACAACTACTACTTGCATGTACCAACAGGAATTAATTTGAGTGATAAGCAACGCAATTTTATTTAAATAAGGTCTTAAATTCAAATTTTGTGTATGTAAAAAATTTTTACTAGAAGACTCACCCATCAAATCAGGTGTACTACTCCGGTCAAATCCGGATGTATGAAATTAAAAGCCATTTACATGGCAATTAGTTAGTGGTCGCCTATAGTTTGATAGTAAAATTCTCCATCCAACCTATTATATAAGTTATAATTAATTAATCCATAATTTATAAATAATGATAGTTAAAACCTCAGATTTTTACAAGTGTCAATATTTTTTATTCATACCATTATTAAAATACTTTATATAAGAGTCTTGATAATAGTAATTAAAATTTTAAAATATTTTAAAAAATAAGAATAATAACTAAAATGAAAGTATAGTTAAAAAAATAAATACAAAACTTGTCTATCATCCTATATTTTGAATAAAATAAAATTTTTAAAAGAAATTTTATATTATACTTTTCAGGGAGTAGTAGCTGCTACCAGTAGAGGCTGTGGCCCCCGTACACCCCAAATTTTGTTTAAAAAAATGTAATGTTGTTTATGAAAAATGTAAAAATAACTATTAGTTCCCACATTTGGATAAAATGTCAGTTATGATCCCTACATTTAGATGAAATTTTAATTATGACCCTCAATGTGATGAATTCTGAATTCGCCCCTGCTAGTAGTAGATATTTCTTCTTGTCTTTAACATAAGACAAAGTTTAATTTAAAAATTTTTTAATTCTAAATATGAGATGAAATTATCTTGGCCAAAAAATCTCACCGAGGGCATTGGATATAAACTCCATTTCAAACTCCCAATATTTGTTCATTGTTTCTTTCATGTTTCAGGTTTCTCAAGTTTTATATATCTCTACAAAAAATAATGAATTCGCGGCTGGTGGTGTTAAATAATTCTAGCAAGAAAAAGATCAAATCGTTCTTTTTATATATAAAGACCAAATCAACTAGAGCCGGGAAAATGGGTCGAGCCCGTAGGGCCTACCCGTTTAAGCCTGTATAATAGGAGGGCCAGGCTTATAATTAGGACCTTAAAATGGAAAATGGTCTCAAATAGGCTGGCCCGTTTAGGCCTTAATTTAAACGGGCTGGCCCTAAAGGGCCGAGGGCCAGCCCGTTTAAGCCCTTGATTTTTTTTTAATTATGGACATAATGAGTGAAGGATTAATGGGCTAGACAAAAATTGTGTAAGTTGGACTTGGAGCCCATATTTAGTTATTTACTAAAGGACAAAAGGAGGAAATTTAAAAAAAAAACCCTAAGTTCTTGTTCTCAGAATCTCACCCTCGGTCTCATTTTCGTCAGTCTCACGCTCTTACTGTCTCAGTTTGTGTCTTTGTATCTTGCACAATGGGTGGTCGGTGGCAGTGGCAGACGGTGATCTTTCTTTCAGACTTCATTCTTCGATCTTTCTGACTATCTTGAGGCTCTCATCTCGCTTTTACCTCGCTCTCACTCTCGTCTGTTGCTGTAGCAGCTCCACCATCGATTGTCGTCGGATCTGCATTCTTAATCTTGTTCTCAGTCTCACTTCCGTTAGTTTGTGGCTCCGTGCACAGTAGGTGGCAATCATTTTTCTCTTTCAATCTTTGGTCTTTCTGACAAGCTGGAGACTTGAGGCTCTCATCTCGCTCTCATCCATTACTGTAGCAACTCCAAGCTCGAATCAACGTCGTCTGATCTATATTCCAAGCTGCTAGTTGTTGTGTTTTTCGCACAGCTCTCCATCGTCTGATCTCCCTCCTCAACTCGAATCAACCTTCAAATGTTGTAGTTCTAATCCTCACCGTGGCGTTGATCTTCCACCGTCTTATTGTTACCGTCGAGGTCGTGCAATGAGTTCTCTTTTACTTGCGTGTTCTTTGATATATTAAACGTGCTGTTCACCAATCTTTGTTCTCGCGAATTCACAGCTGTATTGTACTGAGTTCCCTATTCTGTGTGCTGAGTTCTAGTATTCTTTGTTCCCGCATCTGTTGAATCACGCACAATCGCTCGCACAGGTTTAAGCTTTCTCTTTTTTTGCTTGGGTTTAGGTATTTGAGTGTTCTGTTCGAACTTTGATTTGTGAGTAATTTATTCCTTTTACTTTGATGCAATGCAACAGGCAGAGAGTATTTGAAATTTATAATGTCTGCTTCACAATCACATAAGAGTAAGAGCAAAGCAACCAATGTCTCTAGCAATGATTTAGCCAAGTGTGATGATAGAACATTGATAAAGAGTGGTATGTTCCCTAGTTTAGTTGCTGGTATAGTTCAAGAGGCAGAGGACGTGCAGGTGGATGATGAACTAAAAGCTAAAAGGTCCAGAGGTAAGTCATGTTCTTCTGTTCAAGAGACCGATGAATCCAAGTCTAAAAAGGCTAGAACTTTAACATCTGATGTTTGGAAGTATTTTACTAGAATTGAGGTTAATGGAAAACCTAAAACAAGGTGTAATGGCTGTCAAACTTTATTAGCATCTGGTGGGACTAATGGTACTTCACATTTAAATAGGCATGCTAGATCTTGTAAAGTTTTGGACAAATTTCATGATATTAGAGTGATGTTATTGGATAAAGAAGGCAATATTAGATGTCAAAAAATTAATAATATGCGAATTCGGAGGATTATAACTATGGCCATAATTGAACATGATCTTCCTTATTCCTTTGTTGAATACAAGTGGATCAAAGAACTACTTTTGACATTGAATCCTGATGTTAGGCTTTTTACTAGAAAAACTGCTGTTGCTGATGTTATGAAATTCTTCCTTCGATAAAAAGAAAATTTAAAACAAAAGTTGAAGAGAAGTAATAGTAAAATTTGTTTGACATCTGATTGTTGGACTTCTGTGAGTTTTGAAGGGTATATTTGTTTGATAGCTCATTTTGTGGATGAAAGGTGGAAATTATGTAGTAAAATACTTTCATTTTGTAAAATGGAACCTCCACATTCTGGGATAGAGCTAGCTAGAAAAGTGCATGAATGTTTGACTGATTGGGAGATTGACAATAGAACATTCTCCATTACTTTAGACAATGCATCTGTAAATGATAATATGCAGGACATATTGAAAGAGAGGTTGAGTTTGCAAGATGATTTCAAATTAGTGAGTAATGGAGAATTTTTTCATGTGAGGTGTTGTGCTCACATCCTAAACTTGATAGTTCAGGAGGGTTTGAAAGTTACAAGTTCTGCTTTGCATAAGATTAGAGAAAGTATTAAATTTGTGAAAGCATCAGAGGCAAGGTCAATTCTTTTTAAACAATGTGTTGAGCAAGTTGGTAGCATTAACACCTCAATAGGCTTGCGACTAGATGTGCCCACTAGATGGAATTCCACCTACACAATGCTTGAAAGTGGAATTAAATATCACCGTGCTTTTGCACATATGGCTATCAATGATACAAATTACAAATTTGGTCTCACAAATGATGAGTGGGCTAGAGCAGATGCGATGTGCAGCTTCTTGAGGCCATTTGAGAAGATTACAAGGTTAATTTCTGGGTCATCATATCCTACATCAAAACTCTTATTTTATGCAAATTTTCAAAATTGAGATGTTGCTTGATGCAAATATGAAAAGCCCTAATCTTGTGATTCAAGAGATGGCTAGGAAAATGAAACAGAAGTTTGACAAGTACTGGAATGAGTACAGTATCATTCTTGCACTTGCAGTAGTTTTTGATCCAAGATGGAAGTTTAATATAATACAATATTGCTATACGAAGATTGACCCTATCACTTGCTATGAAAAGGTTGCTAATATTAAGAGCAAGTTAATATTCATGTTTAATGAATATTCAAGTATGGGGACATTTACCAATCTTTGAGTTGATGGGGCTGCAAGTGGATCAAGTTATAAAGCTTCAACGGTCACTACTCATCATTCTGCCTTGGCTTCAAGTGTTTCAACATCAGCCTCTTTTGATGATGCCTTTGATGTAAGTTTTAAATTCTTTGTCTTTTTAAATTCTTTCACCTTTTTCATTAATCTAGTATTTGTTTGATATTTTTTTAATCCTTTATAAATACATGATGCAGGATTATCAAGATATTTATGCAATTATGGACCATTCTTCCTTGGATAAGTCTGAACTTGAAAATTATTTGGAGGAACCAATACTAAAGCCTGATAGTTGGAAAGAATTGGATGTCTTAAACTGGTGGAAGAGTAATCAACATCGATATCCAATTCTTTCAAGGATGGCGGCTGATATTCTTAGCATTCCGATCACTACAGTAGCAAGTGAGTCAGCTTTTAGCATCGGTTCACGCGCCCTAACAAAGTATCGGAGTTCCATTCTTCCAGCTAGTGTTCAGGCTATCATTTGCGTTCGTAATTGGTTACATGGTTTTGTGTATAATGGTAATTTTAATTTCAATTTATTTTATTTTTTACCATACAAATTACAAACAACATGAGAAATAATAACTATAATTGTGTGAGTATTTTTGTTTATTATTTATTGCAGATAATAAAGGTGAAGAAGAAGAAGAAAGTCTTGATATTTTTGCCCCTGATGAGCCAGCTATAAGTGGATCACAATCAAATTTTGTTGAGCTTGATGATAGTGAAGAAGAAGAAGATAATGATGATGCTACCAACATTTGAGTTATTGAGTATTTAAGTGTATTTATTTAAATATTTTCATGAGACTATGGTTCTTGGTGGTGGATACTGTACTGGATAGGTTTAGCTCATCTTGGCTTCATTGCATGCTATCATTTTCATTTAGATTGTGTTTCTAACATCTAGCTTATTTAGATGTTTTGTTTCTTTAGATATTGCTACTTGTTTATTGTGCATAGTTTGATTGTTTATTACTTATTGTTATTTAGCTTATGTCATAAAGGAATGATTGAACCAATTTTAATTTGAGAAAAAAATAAAAAAAAGGCAAAAGGGCCCTAAGCCCGTAGGGCCGGCCCTAAGCCCGTTATGCTTAGGGCTGGGCTTCAGGATTGAACCCCTTAAAGGGAACTCGGGCTTAAATGGGTTGGCCCTTTTAGGCCTGAGCCCTTCAAGGGCTAGCCCTATAGGGCCGGGCCAACCCGTTTTCCCAGCTCTAAAATCAACATTCCTGGCTATTGGGGATAAGGATGGTACTTGGCAATAGGAACTAGGGTTCATGTTGAGGATGTTAATTGACAAAATGATCCTTGAGTAAAATCCATGCATTTTTAGCAACATTAAAATTACCAAAATGCTAAATATTCCATGTCATCCCCATTGTATTTTTCTTTTTCTCCTTAGTCTGATGTGGCATTTGCTATTAAATTTAACAGTGATTTTGACAGTAAAGTGTTGCTTGTCGTGATTTAAAAGGTGAGGGTGTTAATTTTTAACTTTTAAAAGATCAGGGCTCTTAGATGAAAATGATGCAAGTTGAGGTATTTTTAGATATTTTAGCCTTTTTAAAACTATGTGAACCTCCACCATAATCGACAGTCACAAAATACAAGCCACTTTTCTACAGTTTAGAATTCAGTTCCATCAATCTAAATTGACCACTAAATCACATGTTGGAATAAAATACCTCTGTTTAAACTTGAATGTTATCCAAAACTCAGTCAAGTTATCCTAAACAAGTTAATAAATGAATATATATATATATATATATATTATTTATATTTTAAATTTCTTAGTTAGTTATTTAAACTTATTTATTAAGTCATTTTTATAAAATTTTGGAAAAAAATATATCTAGGTCTCATATAAGAGAATTTATTATTAAAAGGTCTTATAAAATTCACAAAATGATCGTTTTCAATTGTAAATATCCTTATTCAAATTGCAAATGCATAGAATTTGAGACTTGAGAGTATTCTATAAATTTTATAGGACTTTTTGATAACAAATTACCTTATGTGGGATCTATTAGCAATAGCTGGTGAAATCTAGTCTGAGTCATACCCAAGGACATTGTCCTTAAGAGCTATTCCGCCACATTAGGTTGATCGCGCAACCGCTCTTCAGAATTAAACAGACTCTTCCTACTAAAAGTAGGGACACAGATCAATAGAAATTCATAGAATATACTCAGGTAACTGCACAATGAACTAGTATGATAGAAGAGGAGAGAGAGGCTGAGAGTCCCAACATTCTCTTTGAACCTGTGGCAAGCATTGCCTTTTATAGGCAGATCTCATAATGTTGGGCAATAAAATCACCTTAATCACAATTAAAAAATAGTTTCAAATAACAATGTTATTTAAATTATATGTTATAAAATAATAAATAGACTTAAATAATAATTAATATTATTAATTTATAATAATTCTTTTTTGAAATACTCAAAATATTTATAATATCCAACAGCATCCATATGTAATTTTTCCTTCATAGAGAGATCATAGGTATGCCTGCATGTCTCATACATCTCTATTATAAAGCTTCGTCTTTAGAGATAGGGATACAAAGAAGGACAAAACTTCATAAAAAAGAAAAAAGAAAGAAAGAAAGAAGGACAAACAAACATACATAGAGAGATATAAATGAGTGTCAGATAGCATTATTATTTCTGTGAGCAAAGGGAGTGGGGCTTTGTGAATTGAAGACTGTTCATCTTTGAGCTTTTGCTGGGTTCATCTGAGAAATGAAGGAGAAGGATGGAGGAAGAAGAACAAAGAGTTTGATTTTTGTAGTGAATAGAGAGAGATTTGAGCTCTCAAGCGTTGACCCGTCAACCACTGTGCTTCAGTTCTTGCGTTCTCAAACTCCATTCAAGAGCGTCAAGCTTGGTTGTGGCGAAGGTCTGTCTCTAAATTGTTTCTTGTGACAAAAAGATCTCAAAAAGATCAATTAATTTAAATTAGATCTCAAGTATTAAATTTTAAAAATTTGTAACTCAATCTTTCAATTTTATAATTGTGTTGTGATGAATTTACAACTTATTTTTTAAATTTTAACATGATTGAAGAATAAAAAAAACTTATTTTTTTGTTAAAATTTAAAATATAAGTTGCAATTTAAATTAGGTTGTTTAAATTTTAATTGGGTATAATTGATTATGTTATAACATAATCTATTTAAATATTATTTTTTTAAATTGATTTTAATAGAATTAAAAATGTTTGGATGATTTAGTCACAATAAATTTTAGCGATACAAACTACCATAAAGGATACTGCTTTTTAAAATTAAATTATTGATAAAGTTGTATATAATATTATTAAATTTGTTAAACTTTATTTAAGAAGTAAAATATATTAACTCATGTATCTGATTAATTATAGAGATGAGAAAATAGCATTCAAGGACTATTGTATAAAATTTATACCCATAAAGACTAAATGATTTCAAAATAGCTCTGCAACCCTCTAGTCCTTCTGACATATCAATTCCATAAGCTAAAAGACTGAAATGCCCATCAAGTAGTTAAAAAAAAAAAGAAAAGAAACCCCACCGTCAGTGGCCACCGTCGATGGTGAGGTTATTGGAGCCCCTATTGCTGGAGCTCCGGTGCTAGTAATATTTTATTTGAGAAATAAATTTTTTAGGTTTAGTTATATGTGTTGGTCATTCACTAACAAGTACCCGTTTGATTTTAACAACAATCTATTTGTGATTGACAATAATACATTGGGACATTTAACAAGTAAAATGAGTGAAGTTTTGAAGCTTCTAATTTATAATTGTCCATGTCAAATTAACAAGTAACATTTGTAAAATAATAACAATTCATTTGCAATTAACAAGAATATATTATAGTTTTAACAAGTTAGAAAAATTAATAAAAAATGTTTAGTTATACGTGTTAGTCATTCATTAACAAGTACCCCTTTAATTTTGACAACAACCTATTTGTGATTGACAATAATATATTGGGCCATTTAACAAGTAAAATGTGTAAAGTTTTGAAACTCTCAATTTGTAATTGTCTATGTCAGATTAACAAGTGACATTTGTAAACTAATAAATTCCGTTTAGAAATTAATAATACGCCATTATATTATTATATGAAAGTGATTTTATACTTGGTTTACTACTTTTTTTTTGGCCATATGTTATTAAAGAGCTTGGTGGCTTTTTAGATGGCCAAGGATTATAGGATCAAACTCTCCCTTGACCACCTAAAAAGTTGATTTCTCAAATAAAATGTTATCGGTGTCAGAGCTTGGGCCACCAATTGTCAACTTCTTTGCCTGCAGCAAAGGCTTCGATGACTTTACCTTTGGCGGTGGTCTAACAGCCGGTGACGGTGGGGGGTTTCTTTCTTTTTGTTTTTTTTAACTACTTGAAGGGCATTTCAGTGTTTTCGCTTATGGAATTAATGTTAGAAGGACTAGAGGATTGCATAACTATTTTAAAATCATTTAGTCTTTATGAGATATAAATTTTATATACTGGTTCTTGGATGCTATTTCCCTATATAAATTTAAATTACATTAATATTAACAACTTAATTTACAAAAATAAATAACTCAATATATCTAAAATTGGTTAAGAGAGAATACTACGATACCCAGGCTAACATTGGCAGGTGAAGAATTTTGACAAATAATTAATAGTCTACTGCAAAATTGATTAAGAGAAGCTGGCAAGGAGAGCTTACCAGTGAACATGGTTTAGCTTAAATAATCAATAATCGATTAGCTGAAAATCGTACTGTTTGGGTAATTTTCACCCAAACCATGATTTTCTCCCAAGGAATCAATTATTTGGCCAATCCAAACAGGCACACAGACATTAAGTGTCTTTTTCTACCAGTGTCACAAGAGTTCTTGATTTAATTAGTGTTTTTTTTTTGGCAATACTAATAAAACAAGCCATTCAAATGCTATGAAGAGTGATATGATTTAGAGTCCCGTTTGTGCCTCAATTGGTTCCATTAATTAATAAGCATATTGAAACCTTGTTAAGTTTTAGGGGCTGGTCTTTGTTGTACTTAATGTGTTAAAATTACCTGATTTAGTTTGTCCAGGCACTACAAAAAACCAAGGCTTTCAACCACAAAAATCACAACCGAAAGTAATCATAAAAGCTGTTTCAAAAAGTTTGACTTTTTGTGACAATAACAAAAGTCGTTGCAAAAAATATTAGCCGTAAGTAAAGTTACAACGACAACAATGATGTCTAAAATGATTGCTAAAATTTTGATTTTTAAAATCGACTTTAAAAAGGGGCCACTAAGTATAAAATTTTTAATTTTTTTAATCAATATCTAACATTAATTTTAATTTAATACATTAAATGTATTTTATTATTGTAATTTTATAATAAACAAATAAAACAAGCTAATGGATTTTTGTTTTGAAAAAATAATAATAAAATTTCTCTATTTTATATAAATGATAATTTGATTTCTTCAAATATCATAGTCTCACTGAAATCCTTAAAAACCTTTATATCATACTGTCATTTATAAATTAATGTAAATGATTAAATTGTCTTCAATTTTGTCACAAGTTTTGTGTGAAGAATAACATTTTTTTCCTTAAAATAACAAGAATACAATAATAAAATACAAGTTTGCATGTCAAATTTTTAATATTATTAAAATCATCGAAATAACAAGTTTCAATTATAAATTTTATTTAAAAAATTACAACTTTTCCTTTTAAAATTGTAAGAATGCAATAACAAATCATAAGTTTGCATGTCAAGAGCAATTTGTCAATTTGAATCAAGAATAATTTTAGCATTTATATTAATTCATTAATGATAGAAAATTTTTTAGAGATTTTAATAAAATTACAATATTTTAAAGGATCAAATTATCATTTATATAATTCAAAGCAATTTTAAGGCCTATTTGAATTTTTTTATTTTTTTTTAAAAACTATTTTATAATACAGTTTTTAAAATTATTTTTAAAATAAAATAAAATGAAAATCTGTTTAGTTAGATTAATTAAAAACAGTTTTAAAATTAAAAATAAAACAATAGTAATGGTTATAGATAGTTAATGTGATAATTAATGATAGAAATTATTCAAAATAATTATAATATTTAATAATTAAATTTAATGTATTTTAAAAATAAAAAACAAAAACAACTTAAAGTTGTTTCTCTTTTTTTTAAAAAAAATAAAAATAATTTTAAAAATAACTAAATGAAAAACCAAACAATTTTTTAAATTTTTTTATTTTCAAAAACAAAAAAACAAACAAGTTCTCATACTCTGTTTTCGTTTAACCCATCTCTTAAACTTTCAAAAACAAATTATCCACTAAATTTGACCATTAAATTATTTTTGCTGACTAAAAGTGTGTACTTGGCAGTCCACGCATACGCACATTGTCCACGTCAGCATACGTGTAATCTTTCCACCGCATCTTCCTCCTTCACCGTCAGCTCCTCTCCCTCCTTTCCCTCTCCCTCTCTACTGTTTCTGTTTCGATTTCCATCAAACCCACACGATGCGTCCTCAATCCACGTACTCCTCCTCCTCCTCCTTTTTCAAATGCTCCGGCCTTAACAGCCACCTCCGCTGCATCTCGTCCAGAACTGGATGATGCTGAAGATGGTGCGGCCGCGACACCGCTCCTTTATCCTCCCACTCCATCGGTGTCCTTCGCACCTTTGCCGCAAGTCATCATCTCTCGTCGCATCTCCTCCTCCATCCTTCATCGTCTCTTCCCTTTTTGTCATCCCCTTTGCTTTCTTCTCGCTATGGTAAAGATAGGTGTCTCTAAAGACGACTCAACTCTGGTTCCTCATGCAAAAGTTTTGGATTTGAAGCACAAATTGCGGGGGCTCGTCAATATTATCCTGGACGTCGATGATTTCTCGTTGGCCAAACTTGAGGAATCTATCACAACTCTTTCTGCTCTCAAGGATTTGAAATGCATATCTGCCAGCTCCTTCCCTCAAAAATTCGATCATTTGTCTATCCCCCCGGAATTTGAGTGCCCCATATTTCAAGAGCTAATGATTTATCCTGTTATCCTTGCCACCGGACAGGTTATTTTTTACATTTCCCGATTTCTTATCGTTTTCCCATTTTCATCCTGTAGATTCCTCATCTCTTTGGCGTGTTTTTAATCTCTGCTTGCATTACCAATCACTTTAAAGTGTGAGAGTTAAGTGTGCAATAATCTCAAGAATCAGAGGGTTACTAGTTACTAGTTCGTGTCTTTTTGGAAATGTGTGTTTTGTACAATTTCTTATGAATTTGGTTTCTACTGGCAATGAATTTTCACATGCTTCGTTTAATGGTCTTAGTCCTTTGCTCACTGCTTGCCTGACGATGTGAATGGACATGGATGGATAAAAGGGTTTTTTTTTTAAAAAAAAAAAAAAGTTGACTGGTCTGATCATGTAGATGCTATGTAGACATGGATGCGGGTCCCCCACTACTGAATGGGAGGACACTGATCCGGTTTTGAAAGTTTAAGGGGTTGATTGGACTCAAGCATAGGATAAAACATGGGGTGTTTTTATGGTATAATTAACAGGTAAAAATAGTCTTTAACCCTAAATATTATATATTTATATGAAATAGAAGTTGGATGACGTGGTAGCATTTTTTGGTGGCAACATTTGTTGCCGTTGAAAGGGACAATTATTGGCGACATGTGGTAGTATACTTTCTGCGGAGTGGTGACTTCGTTTTTTATCTTTGGCGGCAACAACAAAAGTAAAGTCTTAGTAGCAACTTTTGTCACTGTAACAAGTCAACTATTATTATTATTATTATTATTATTATTATTATTATTATTATTATTATTTTTGTAGTGAGAATGTTGATCTAAGTCACTTCAGCTATTCCTTCTATCACTAGTATTGGTTGAACTCTTTTACTGCTTTAGATTTTCAATAGTTAATTTAAAGACTCTGTTGATTGATATGAATGTGGCGAATGATCTCTAGTTTATTTAGATTCCAATGTTTCGGTTGTCATACATGTACTCTAGAGCTCGTTAACATGAGTTCAAGTTTTTTGACTTTGAACAATTGCATTGATTTAATTGTAACTGTTATTTTACTATACAATAAATATGGTTGTAATTGATTTGACTTGACTTTGTATAAAAAGCTGGGGTTGCTGGCTGGTGGTTGGAATTAGCTTTGTAATTTGATTGTAATTGATTATCGTAATGACCTTTTTTGTTGGAATTAACTTGTAATTTGATTGGAATTAGCTAGTTTCTACTTATTTTTATTTTCTATTCTTTCTGATGTTATTGTAATAGGGAGATTGAGGTGTAAATAGAAAATATATATATATATAAAGTAAGATTATGGGACAATCAGTGTAAAAACTTCACATTCTACACCAAATGAGACTTAACCAGTATAAGATATTCACTTTCCTCACACACACACACAAGTGCGTGCTCCCCCATCCACCCTCACCAACCAGTATACGATATTCACTTTACATGTGCGCCCACATAAGCACATGTGCAGACGAACACACACATGCACAAACACATTTTTGTTAGTATCTATACTATGATTTGAAATTATTGATAGAATTTGCACAAATGCGCGCTTGTGCTTGCACATGTGTGACACACAGAGGTGGACATGTGTGTGTGTAGATGCACATACACATGCACGTAAACACTTATTTGCTAGCATCTATACTATGATTTGAAATTGTTGATAGAGTTTCTATTTTTGTTTATTTATTTATGGAATATTTGAAAGTTGCTATGCTTCTTTTGATTGAACATTTAACTTCTAAGGAACAGAACATGGTATGCTACCCTTCATTGTTTTAAGTTATGGGTTGACTTGCTGGTTAGCTTTCTCCTTCATCTTATAATAGATATAGGGAACTTACACTTACATTTATTGTAGTAGTGTTTATGCTACGATTTCAATTATTGATGGAGTTTCTATTTATTTATTGCTTAGACATTCACATATTTTTATTGTTGTAGTGTATATGCTAAGATTTGAAATTATTAACAAAGTTTCTATGTATCTATGTATCAATCTATCTATCTATTTATTTGTGGAAAATTTTAAAGTTGCTATGTTTCTTTTCGTTGAACTTTTAATTCTAAGGAATTAAACAAAATATGGTATGCTACCCTTTGTTGTTTTCAATTATCTGTTGACTTTATGGTTAAGTTCACGCATGCATGCTCATGCACGTACCTTTATGAAGGTTAAAGTACAAAAGCACGTGGACATGAACACAAACATAAGTTTGTGAAGGTTAAATGACTTCCGTTTTCATCCTCAAATTTCTTCAACTTCTCGCTTTGTGGTTCAATCTATATGGTTTGCAGGTAAATACAATCATGTGCTTGACCAAGTTGAGGATTTCACAGCCAGTTCTTGTCTGACGCTACTCTGCAGCGTACATGGATGTTCCATAACTACAAGTGAAGGTCTTGGAAACAGTAAAGATGGCTTCCATCCGATTCATGAAAGAATTGCAGGCTTCCATGCTACTCAATGTGGATTTTGCACTCCTGGAATGTGTGTTTCACTGTTTGGAGCTCTTGTCAATGCTGAAAAAACCAATCGTCTTGAGCCTCCTTCGGTATTCTCAAAAGCCACATCTATTGAGGCTGAAAGGGTCATTTCTGCAAATCTTTGTCGTTGTACTGTTATCGACCACTTTCTGATGCTTGCAAGAGTGTTTTGGTGCTGATGTTGACCTGGAGGATTTAAGGTTAAACTCTTTTTGGGGAAAAGGGGAAAGTGATGATGTGAAGATAAGTAGATTGCCTAAATATGATCACCACCACAAAAAGAGCAAGTTTCCTGAATTTTTGAAGGAGACCAATCCTGATCTGTTCATGTCTTCTGAAAGACATAGTTGGCTCAGATCGACAAGCCTAAAGGAGCTCCAAGACTTACTAGATCCAAACAATTATGCTGGAACCAAGATAAAGCTTGTTGTCAGTAATACAAGAATGGGTTATTACAAAGATACAGGAAGCTTTGACAAATATATTAATTTGATGGGAATTTCTGGGCTCTCAAAGATGAAAAAGGATGTGGTAGGGATTGAAATTGGAGCAGCGGTGATTATATCCAAGGCTATTGAAGCTTTAAATCCAAAGAGGAAATGTGAGTTTCTCTCTGACTTTGATATGATACTTGAAAAAATTGCTTATCACATGGGCAAAATAGCCTCAGGGTTTATAAGGAACACCGCCAGTGTAGGTGGCAATCTGGTGATGGCACAGAAGAATCATTTTCCTTCTGATTTAGCTACAATACTTCTTGCTGTGGATACAATGGTTCATATAATGACTGGAACAAATTTTGAATGGATTACACTGAAAGAGTTTTTGGAAAGGCCATCATTAGGATTGGGAAGTGTTCTTCTAAGCATTAAAATCCCATGTTGGGAATCCAATAATAATGATCCTCCAAAACATAGAAGTAAAATTCTCTTTGAAACTTTTTGAGCTGCTCCTCAACCGCTTGGAAATGCAATGTCTTATTTGAATGCAGCTTTCTTGGTTAAAGTTTCTCAAGAAAATGATTCTGAAGAGACTATGATAGATAATTGCAGGCTTTCTCTTGGAGTTTATGGTACTAAACATGCAATAACAGCAAGCAAAGTTGAGAGCTACTGGTAGGAAGGATATTAACTGCCAGTATTGTATATGAAGCTTTCAACTTGCTTCCAGCTATTGTTATGCCTGAAGAAGGAACCTCAAGCATCGCTTATTGGTTAAGCTTGGCAGCTGGTTTTCTCTATCAGTTCATGAGCCCTTTGATTGATAATTCTGATGGAAAATTAGATTATAACTCAAATTCATGTACTAGTTCGCCAATCATTAGGGCTTTTAACATAAAAGAGAATGAGGGGCCAGTTCATCATGATAAATCTCCTACTTATCTATCATCTGGAAAACAAGAGATTCAAGTCGATGAGGAGTATCACCCTATTGGTGAGCCAATAACAAAATCAGGGGCAACATTGCAGGCTTCAGGTTTGTTTAGTACATTCAAGTTAGAAAATTATTTGGCAATCTCTTTTCTTTCAATATTTATGGCATTTGAAAGTAGTAAGAAATGTTTTAACAAAAAATTTTCATCTTTTCTTTCCTTCTTTTGCAAAAAGTTTCATTCTATCTTTGACCCCAACCATTTTTTCACAGTCAAAATAAATTTTTATTCCTAGAATTCTTACAGCATGTAATTTTAAAACTATCACTGGTTACATGATTCATGTACAAGTAAAACTAATGTTTTAAACGTCTCAATTTGATCTCTTGGTTTGAACCATTCTTGATTTCATGATTTGCAAATATGAATTATTTAATTAATTATCATTAATTTGAAGCATAGGATGCTGTTATTGATTTAAGTTCAATTTCCTAGCCTTCTTATTAGAAGGAACTTTTGCATACATGTTCTTGGTTCCTAATCTCACCTACTCTTATCTATAAACATATAGTTTGCTTTAAATGATTTATCTAGTTTTTATCTAGCAGACTGTGTGTGTTAGAATATCATTTTATTAAGAAGTACATATTTTACAAATAAATCATAGGCGAGGCTGTGTATGTGGATGATATTCCTTCACCAACAAATTGCCTACATGGAGCATATATTTATAGTACAAAACCTCTAGCAAGGGTAAAAAGCATAAAGCTCTAGCAACAAGATGGAGTGAGGGCAATCATTTCAAGTAAAGACATTCCTGATGGTGGTGAAAATGATGGATCTATGTATCCGTACGGTGCTGGTGAACCTTTATTTGTTGATGAGATTGTTAGATGTTTTGGTGATCGTGTTGCCTTTGTGGTAGGTGCATGCTCCCTCACTTTTGTCCCGCTAAAAAGAAGATACTCCTATGATTCTATCTAAGTTTCTTTCAACATGTTTTGCCATAATTGAAAAAAAAAATTAAAACTCATTATCTCTTTCAAAAAATTTGTTAAGTTCCCAAATTTCCCCTATTCAAATTCAATATACATTCTTTAATAACAAATGTTCTCTCATCGACATTTAAATGGAAGGTAAATGGAAAAATGTGTGATAAAAATTTAATAATGTGACTTATAAATAGAACACAATTTTTTTTTTACCTTATAAATAAGACTGGTAGGAGTATGCTGTCTTACTTATTATTGCTCCATGAATTTCTTTAGGTTGTGGATACTCAGAAGCTTGCAGATATAGCTGCAAACTCCACAGTTGTGGAGTATGATTTCAAGAATCTTGAACCACCTATTCTATCCATGGAAGAGGCTGTTGAAAGACATAGTCTTTTTGAAATTCCTCCTACATCATATCCACAACAAGTTGGTGATATATCAGAAGGAATGACAGAAGCAGATCACAAGATCCCTTCTGCTGAGGTGCATGGAATGTGTTTATTTTTCCTTTCGTATATCAACCATATTCTTTGTTGTCTATCTGTTTTACTTTTCTCCATGTCACATAGCAAGTATCAGTTTTCACATATATCTTTGGTTTCCATATTTTGAATAATTTGAAGAATTCTGGGTATTAATTTCTTTGAATAATTTAAAATCCAGATTAAACTTGGGTCCCAATACCATATCTACATGGAGACACAAACTGCACTTGCGATACCTGATAAAGACAATTGCTTAGTGGTTTACACTTCATGTCAAGGGCCAGAGTATGCAGTCTGTTATCGCAAAATGCCTAAATATTCCTGAGCAGAATGTTCGTGTAGTCACAAGAAGGGTTGGTGGTGGTTTTGCTGGCAAGTTCACAAAAGCTTTTCCTGTAAGTATCTGATTTTATATAATTATTTTTTATATTCCTTCTGCATTATTATATATCTAAAATATGTTCATCCCGATCATATGTTTAATTCTAAAAGCAGGCAAAATATATGTTTTTCTTTATAAGAATTGACTAGAAATTATGAATGATGTAGAAATAGATGCAAGATAATTTTTGTAAAGAAAAATAATTCTAACATATCAGGTTACAATGGAATTGTATCTAAAGTTCAGCACAAGAAAAAGAATATTATAAGTTCTTGAATGTTTTGCGTATGTACTTACAATTAAACCTTTCAGATTGCTACATCATGTGTGCTTGCAGGGCATAAATTACAACGCCCTGTCAGAATGCATATGAATCGTAAGACCGATATGATAATGGCTGGCGAAAGGCATCCTGTGAAGATAACATACAATGTTGGATTTAAGAGTAATGGGAAGATTACTGCTTTAGAACTTAAGATATTGATAGATCAAGGGATATATCCTGATCTCTATGCATGCATTCCAACTACCATTAAAAAGTATGATTGGGGTGCTATATCTTTTGATATAGAAGTATGCAAGACTAATCTTCCTACTAGATCTATAATGAGAGCCCCTGGGGATGTTGAGGGATCATATATTGCTGAAGCTATAATAGAACATGTGGCATTTACACTTTCAATAGATGTAGATTCTGTGAGAAGCATTAATTTCTACACATACAGAAGTCTATGCACTTTTTCCAAGGATGCTGCAGGTGAACCTCTTGAGTATAACCTAGTTTCAACATGGAATAAGTTAGCTGCTTCTGCAAGGTATGACCAAAGGAGAGAAATTGTGAAAGAGTTTAATAGGAATAACATTTGGAAAAAGAGGAGTATATCTCGTGTGCCTGTTGTGTATGAACTAAGCGGAAGACCATCACCAAGAAGAACAATTATTTTAATAGATGGGTCTGTTGTTATTGAAGCTGGAGGGATTGAAGTAGGTCAAGGTCTGTGGACTAAGGTGAAGCAAATGGCTGCATATGCTCTTAGTTCAATCGAATGTGAGGAATGTCAAGACCTCTTGGATAAAATACGTGTCACACAATCTGATTCATTGAGCATGATTTAAGGAGGATACACTGTTAGTAGCACTACATCAAAGTCAAGCTGTGAAGCAGTTAGGCTTAGTTGCATTGTCTTGGTCGAGAGATTAATGCCATTCAAGGAAAAGTTGCAGAAGGAAATGGGCTCTGTCAATTGGGAGACACTTATTTCCCTGGTATATGTATACATATATATTGGAAAGCTGAAATTATCCTTTTTTCCCCTTGTTATAGTGATAATAATGTACAAAGGAGCTTTTAAACATGCATGCGGTGACTGTCCATATATTCTTTTCATTGCTAAGTTTGTTTAGACTACACTTGTATGCATGTTTTAAAGGATATAAATAAGTGCTTTAAGTTATAGAGACCTCTCTTGATCATTTTGTTGAAATTGTACAACTTCCCTTTTAATTTTTTTTTCTGAAGGCTAGTTCTAAAAAACGAAAAACAAAAAAACAAAAACAAAAACGATAGGCCCCACACTATATAGCCCGATCCCTCTAGAAGTTGAGTTATTGGGCCTTGCTAGCAAGTCACCGTATCCCTGCTTTGGGCCCATATCTCCTTTAATCTTCGTTTGTCCTTTCTCAAAGCGCATGGCCTAAATCCATTCACATCTTTTCTATATATTTTCACCTTAATCAAGGAATATTGTGATGATTTTATATTTATTTGAGTTTAACTGATTTGAATAATATTATTTATATTTTCGCGACAATACTTACATATTTCATTAGTTTTAATTGCTAATTTTTGTAATATTTATTTGGTCAATTTTTCACTTGTAATTTTTATTTGGGATTTGATATTCCAAACCATTATAGTTAACATTCTGTTATATGGATTTGGAGAATGCCTGTCTATGTTGATTTATATAAAAGAAAAGAGGTCATTTAAAAGCCAGATTGATATTTCATTGAAGTACTAATGGCGAACAAAAGTAAAAAAAATACTTAAGGACCATATAAAAATATTATAGTTACAAATAAGAATCTTGATTTTTAAAATAGATTATTTATATATAAATTTAATATGCCGTCGCAACATGTTAAATTATATTATAAAATAAAAACATTATTTAGATTTTGATTTGTATTAGATAACCAATTTTACAATAAAATTTGTTGTTTAAATTTTTAATACCCACGGATACTATTAAAATACAAGTTGTATAGATTGCAATTAACTTTCATGGGATTCTAAAATAAAATTTATTATGCGGTTTTCACCAAAAAAAAAAATATGATGTGGTGTTTTTCTCTTTTCGGTTTATTTATGTTTCACATATATTCTATATGATCTCTATTACTCAAAAAAAAAAAAAACACACACACACACACATAAAATGCAATGAATCCTATGCTTACCAGTACAAACAAAAATGACTATCATCTAATATTATTGTCCATAAATCTCATAGGTCTAAATCTAGTTAAGTATTAAATTAAAAAAAATATTAAAGAAAAAGTACAGTCGGAGCCATTTAAATCATTTAAAATTGATATCAGTAAATTTTTATGAAGTTTTTTTAGTTCTCATTTTATTATTTTTATAAAATATGAAATCTTCTATTTCTTTCTTACAAATGTAAGTTTTACAAAAAATTACAAATCTCAACTTCAGAAAACTTAAATCTGATTTTTTTAAAATGTTTGAAAAAAAATTAAAGTTTTAAGAGAATGACATTTAGGTACCCACAACACATTAAAATACGAAATTTAACTATCAATAATTTTTGTGGTATTTAATTTTGTTACGAGGGATTTCAATATAATAAAATTCTTCTTATTTTTTATGAAAAAGAAAGAATGAAAAGAGGTCCTAGATGATTTACTAATCCCAAACAAACAAGTGAAGGTTGCAAATCTCATTGCATATTTCAAAGTCTTCATTGATGCTTGCCTATTTATTATGAACATAAGTTCATTTATAATAAAGATAGTTGGGACTTCATAATCGTAATTTTTTAAACTCAATTTCTCTAATTTTACATTATATAATGCCATTTCATGTCCAGGTTTGAATCCAATGCATATTCATATATAAAGATTTATATATGAAATTATGAATATTTATACATATATGGATAAATTTTATATAATTTGTATATTTAAACATTATATTCTTTTCATTTTTTCAATTTAGATAACCATTTATATATATATATATATAGTCCTCAAAAGCCAATGTAAAATGGATCATTTTGGTCCAACCCCTCAAATGGTCTCAACTCTTAATCATCAAACGACTTGTTTAATTTTTCAATCGATAATTAGATGCCTAGACTATGATACTAAAAATTGAATCCATTGTTAAATTAGTTAAAATACTGATTTAAAGATTTTAAATGCGTTCTTTTTTCACTTCATTCACTCCTAAATATAACACCTAATTAATTAATTCTGGAAAATTATAGAAATTGATCGAATGGGTTACTTGTTATATTAAATATGTGTCATCTGCTGCTAAAAAAATGTGTAACTCTTCTTAAAATACCATTATTTTACTAAGAATATTAATTATGGGAGATAAAGAGAGTGAGAAAAACTGTAAAATTAACTACGATAATTTTAAAAATATTAAATGAAAGATAAAAATAATTACTGGCAAAAAAAAAGTTAAAAATATTTGATATCGTACATTTTGTGCAAAAACAAATCAACGTCGATGTTTTTGTAAGTGGGATGTCACGCATGCCAATAACACCCAAATTTGGTCCCATCAAAAAAGTCCTTTTTATGATACGTCAGATTCTAACATTTTAAAAGCTGATGCACGTCCGGCCAAAAGGGAAAGGAAAAAAGCATATCCACATAAACTTTTTTTTATTTACATGCATTAACATCCTAATCTAGGCGGTAACAAAAAATCTTGTCTCGTAGTAAAGTTCGCATCAATGTCAGATTTTTAACATTTTCGAATGCTTATGCACGTTCTCTTTTTGTTCTTTTTATTTTGTAAAATTTACAAATAAGTGGTCCGTTTGACATTTAAGGACATGGGTAATTTACCACTATATCTTAAAAATAAAGATCTAGATATGATTCTTTTAAGACTATTAAATATCATGAATATTCTCTTCAAGTCTCGAGAGACAACATTAGCAGAGTTGGGGGAAGAATGAAACATCTTGAACTAGGTCTTGGCACCTATAATAATGGCCAATGCCTCCTTACATGTAGATAATACCTCTAAGTAGTTAAACCACCAGAGGACTTCCCTGAAACAATATAATAAAACTTGTTTCTTACCATGAGTGCATAGTTTTCTGAATTTGAACTGCTTAATGAAGCTACTCTTGTGAAAGCTGCACAAGCAAATTCGCAAATACTTTTCTCCCCCTTCTAACTGTAAAATATAGTGCCATGTAATTTGCCACCCATGCTTCAAAACCATATCTACACATCTTGATGTTGTATTATAATGAACCAAACACTTTGTATCCTTAAACACGTACTAATAGATGTTGTGTTTGTTCTAGCCAAGAAGTTGTGCAGAAGAGTTGCATCGCGAGAACTCAAAGATGTTGGGTAAGGTATGTGACCCCCGTGAACCACCTCATTATGTGCCTCCCACATGAGCAAAGAAAAGATTAAGATGCACCTCATAGATTCCCTCTGATAACCATCTTTGGTGTTGGTTCTAGAGAACCATTGCATGAGCTAAGCATTAAACAATGTAGAAACACTAGTACAAATTTTGTAATTTCCATGTGACTTTTTACATCAATTAAAAGGAAAATGATATTAAAAGTTAAGGCGGTGACATTTTTATAATATAAGTAGTTGATTTTTTACCTTTTACATCAATTAAAACAAAATCAATGTAAAAAGTGCACTTTCTATATCAATTGTAAATAAAATTGATGTAGAAAGTTAAAAAATTAAAAAAAATAAAATTAACTTTCTATACTTTTTACATTTGGTATATTATAACCGATGTAAAAAGTGTTGTCTTCTGCACCAAGTGTATAGACACTAGAGCCGGTAATTCGGGCGGGCCGGGCTTATTCGGGCCGGGCTCAATTCGGGCCGGGCTTATTCAGATCGGGCTTAAAGCATCCTACTCCTTCTAAAAAGCCCATATAGCCAAGCCCGGCCCTAACACCTTCGGGCTTCGGGGTTATTCGGGCTGGCTGAATATTCGAAACTTTTTAAAATATTTTTTCTTTATTTTTTGAACCAATTTTAATTTTTAAATAATTCTATTAAGCATAAAATATTATCTTAATTTTAAAAAAATAAAATAAAAAATAACTTATCAACTTTGTATTCAAGTAGCTCTGTTTATTATTTTGTTGTATTATGTATAATTTATTCATGAATATTTTCTTTACTTGTAAATTAATGTCTTAGTTGTTTAAATATTGCTCTTATCATAGTCATATATAAATATTTTATATATTTTAATTAAATTATATTATTTTAATTATGATTAAGCTAATCTCAATTCAATCACAGTTAGACTACTAACTTAAAATTATTATCTCGATTAGTTCAAAGTTTTTAATAACTTTTAGGTAAATTGTACTTTTCATTTTTATGAATATAAAAAAAATTGCCATCATTATATTATATAAAAAATTATTTAATTATGAGTAAAATATTATTTTTTTGAAATCATTTTTCTTTAACTTTTTATATTATTTAACTCTTATATAAAAGAGATTCTTACTCTAATTTACCCTTAATTTTTAACCAAATCTAGCATGGACAATAACCAAGTAATTATTCAAGAATATTATTCTATTTATTATGTTTATCTAGTAGTAGAGTTGGGAATTCGTGCATGCCTAAATTTTATTTTTAAAATTATTTTTAATTTTATTTTTACTTTAAAATTAATTATCTTAATTTATAAAAAATATAAAATTATTTTTTTATATGAAAATGATTTATAGGACTCAAAATTTTTTTTAACAAAAAATTGGGTCTTAAAATATTAAAATATATTTTAAATATGATTTTAAGGTATTTTATTGATTAAAAATAATAAAAATATGAAATATAACTATTTTAAATTTTTTTTAAAAATAACTACATTAAAACACTTATATATAGTATTTTGATATAAAATGATATAAAACTTGAAAAATTAATTAATATTTATCATATTTTATATATATTTTAAAAAAGTTATTTTTTTATTCGGGTATTCGGGCCAAACCCGAACCCGATCGGGCTTGGCCCGAATTTTCTCGGGCCTATTCGGGCCGCCCGAATAGGCCCGAACAATAAAATAATAATATTTTTTTCGGGTTTGGCCCTAAATTTTTCGGGCGGGTTCGGGCTGGCCCGTCGGGCTCGGCCTAAATTACCGGCTCTAATAGACACTCGGTGTAGAAAGTTAAAAAATAAAAAAATAAAAATTAACTTTTGATACTTTTTACATCGAGTATAATATACCTGATGTAAAAAGTGTTGTCTTCTACACCGGTGTTTGTACACCCGGTGTAGAAAGTTAAAAAAAATTAAAACATTTCACTTTTCACAACGGGTGTTTTATACACCTGATGTAAAAAGTTGAGACTTAAATAAAGTATCAATTTCATTTTTTCCTCGCGCACAGAGCTGCCCTTTTCTTCTCTTTCTTCATACATTGTTAACCCTTCACTATCGGCCCAACCCTTCTTCCCCCTCCCCTAGTCTGTCAGTCCAGTCCCCTCTCCCTCCCCCTCCCTCTTCATTAGCCCCTCCCCCTCCCCCTAGTCTGTCCACCTTCTCCCCCTTCTTTTTCCTCGGCCCCCTCCCCCTCCGTCTTCCCTCTCCCCCTAGTCCACAACCCTCTCCCCTCAAATTGCTTGGCCCCTCACCCCACGGCCCCCTTAGATTCCTCGACCTCCTCCTTCTCCTCCCTTGAAGATATTTCTGGTGTGCTCTTTGCTCTATTTTTTTTCAATTTTAATTTTTAATATATATATATATATATATATCTGTGTGTGTGGGGTTTAATTTAATTATAATAAATTTAATTTTGGTTTAATTTGATGGTATTATTTTTATTCATTCTTTAATTAGTTAGTGGCTATTATTAATTACTTGGGAAGTGCTGTTAGTTTCTATAGTAATGCTAGGTTGTGCATGTGTTTAAATTATTGTTGTTGATATTGTTTATTATGATAATTGAATGGTATTTTTTCCTTGCAAAAATTTTTGAAGGACCAATTTTAAGGGGAGATTCTATCAAATAATTTTTAATTTTATTCTTTCCCTTAAACTATTTAAAATTTAATTGTTACTAATATTGCTTATTGTTAGGAGTGCTGTTAGGCTTTAGGTTATTGTATGTAATCATTTATTTGGTAAAAAATCATGAATCTTTTCTTGTAAAATTTTTTAAAAATATTGGGAGATTTAATTTTTAAGGGAGGCTCTGCCAAAATTTTTTAACTTTTTTCTTTTCCATAAATTATTTAAAATCTTAGGTGAATTAGGATTTTATATATTTGAAATAGTTAAAAGGTAATAACATGCACATTAGTTGTATTTTTCTTTAGATAATAACATATGGATCGTAGTTGTATGAATGCTAGACGAATAAGTGTTGAGTATGATAATAGGGTTAAAGAATTTTTGGAATTTGCTAAGAAAAATAATGTGGATAATAGTGGCAGGTTCTATTGTCCTTATATTAATTAATTGAATGAGAGGAGACTAAGTGTGTGTTTGGTTTTTAGTTTGTCAAAAGTCAATTTGATGAAAGTTCATTTGACAAAAGTCAGTTTGGTGAAAGTTGGTTATTGTAACGAAATTTGTGTTTGGATACATTTTTACAAAAGTCAGTTTGACAAACTGAAAGTTGTTTAGATTAATAAAAATTTGTGCTTTTGAAATGTACTTTTTAATATGTAATGACCAAAAAGGACATTGTTTATGATAATTTATAATTTTTATTATACAAATATAATATATTAGAAATGTTTAAAAAATGTGAAACAAATTTAAAATAACATAAAATTTAAAAAAATATTGCTTACTTTAAATTTTAAATTTGAAAAAATAAATAAAATTTTTCTAATTGATATTTCATTTAAATTGATTTTATAACAAATGGACAATGATACTTTATTGTAACTTATATTAATATTTTAAAGGTCCAAAGTTTGAAACCTTCTTAGCAATAGGTTGATTTTATTTTGTTTTAATAATGAATAAATTATCAAAAATGCCCTCATCTTTTATGTTGTAAAAAGAAAAATTTTGGGAACTTTTCTGTAATTTTTTCAATTGTTTTTAGTTTAGATCTTTTTTCCCTAACGTGGCACACACACA
This sequence comes from Prosopis cineraria, assembly GCF_029017545.1. NCBI lineage: Eukaryota > Viridiplantae > Streptophyta > Magnoliopsida > Fabales > Fabaceae > Prosopis > Prosopis cineraria. The sequence goes on from NW_026555339.1 coordinate 14,116,644, forward strand.
GAGAAGAGGGAATGAGGAGATTTTCTTAAAAAGCACACTGAGCGAGCCAAGCACAAGAAGACAAAACTGATGAGGGGGTATTATGGTCATTTTAAAATAATAAGTATCAATAATTAATGCATGTTGTTCGAACTTACGTTTCAAAAGTTACAAATCTGAGCTTTTGAATTTCTTTGTTGCAAGCTCATTCTTAAAGTACTTTTCAGAAGTCAGTTTTATGTAATTTTTAGACCCCAAAAAATATTTAACTTCTTAAAAATAAAAAGTAACTTTTTGAATGTTAAAAGCAGTAAAACCAAACGCACCCTAAGTGTTGCTGAAATAAGAGAGCATTTGATTTAGGATGAGATTTGCAAGAATTATACAATATGGATTTAACATGATGAATGATTGAATCCTATTAGTACATCTCAATATGTGGCAGTTGATAATATTGATGATGAAGTAGATATGGATGAAGATTGGTTAGAAGATATTATCCGTGATGTTGGGGAAGAGGTCTTTAAGCAAGCACATGTGTATGAAAACTTGTGCACTAATGCAAAGAAGCCTCTATACCCAGGATATACTAATTTCAGTCTGTTATCCAGAGTGTTAAAATTGGTTACCTTGAAGGAAAAAGCTAGGTGGAGTGACAAGAGTTTTACATGATTGTTAGAATTTCTTCAAGTAATGTTTCCAAAAGGAAATTTACTACCAAATCATTATTATGATGCGAAGAAGATGTTATGCCCAATGGGTTTAAAGTATAAAAAGATACACGCGTGCCCTAATAATTATTTATTATATAGAAAAGAGCTTAAAGGGGAGGAGAAATGTTCGAAATGTGAGACACCACAGTATAAAGAGAAAGGAGCTCCTACAAAGGTCTTATGGTATCTTTCAATTATACCAAGATTCAAGCGGTTGTTTGCAAATGTAAATGATGTAAAAAACTTGAGGTGGCATGCAGATAAGAGGGTATTCGATGGAAAATTTTGACATCTAGCTGATTTTACTCAATGGAAGAAAATTGATCAACTATTTCTTGAATTTGGCAATAAGCCAAGGAACCTTAGGCTTGAACTTTCTACTGATGGAATGAATCCATTCAGTAGTCTTAACAGTATACATAGTTTATGGCTTGTTTTTTTGATGATTTACAACCTATCACCCCAATTGTGTATGAAATAAAAAATACATAATGCTATCCATATTGATTTTAGGACCAAAACAACTTGAAAAATGACATTTACATTTACCTAAAACCTTTAATTGAAGACTTAAAAGAGTTACGGGAGGCAGGTATGGAAGTGTTTGACGTAAATTGAAAGGAGAATTTTAAGTTACATGCTATGATATTTTGCACTATAAACAATTTTCCTGTATATGAGAATTTGTCTGGCTATAGTGTGAAGGTTATAAAGCTTGTCTAATTTGTGAAGAAGGCATACTGTCATGGGCTGAGAGTCTAGCACAGCACACGGCACCCGTGCGGCGTCCCGAGGACCCCATAATCCTCAGGACAAGCCTTACCACATACAAATCACATTGGTTTTGCCCTGCCATGGGCTCATCAGGGAGGCGGCACTAGCCCCCGACTAGTTGTGCACTTAGCCCGAAGACTAAGGCAGAATGCACCCAATGCCAATGTTGCCCTCTTTACCCATATTGTGCGAGGCTAACTAGTGGATCGTTCATTATCTTGGTCTTTACACGGTCACTCTGTCACGGGTTTAGAGTTTGGCGCAGTACATGGCGCCCGTGCGGCGTCCCGAAGACCCCATAATCCCCGAGACAAGCCTTACCACATACGAATCTTACTGGTTTCGCCCTGCCATGGGCTCATCAGGGAGGCGGCACTAGCCCCCGACCAGTTGTGCACTTAGCCCGAAGACTAAGGCAGAACGCACCCAATGCCAATGTCGCCCCTTTTACCCATATTATGCGAGGCTAACCATCGGATCGTTCATTATCTTGGTCTTTACACGGTCACGAAAATATCATTCATGACAACACGCTACCATCAATTTTAACATGGAAGGAAGACAGTGTACCTTGGCCATCGGAAATTTCTTAAACAAGATCATTCTTATTGTAAATTGAAGAAAGCTTTTCATGGCCACCAAGAGTGCAATTATGCTTCATGTGCTTTAACTAGTGATCAAGTGTATGAATGGGTGAAAGATATCAACATTGTCTTTGGTAAGACTCAAAAGAATACTGGTTCAAAAAATATATGGAAAAAGGTATGTCTTTTTTGACCTTTTATATTGACACAATTTTAAAGTAAGACACTGTATTGATATCATGCATATAGAAAAAAATGTGTGTGATAGTATTATTGGAATGCTTTTAAACATATCAGATAAGACCAAGGATAGGGTGAATACAAGATTGGATTTGAAAGAAATGAGACTACGGGAGGACTTACACCCTAAACTAGAAGATAAGCAAACTTTTTGTCCCTCAGCTTCTCATACATTGTCCAAGTTTAAGAAAATAAATTTTTGTGAGTGTTTACTTAGAATCAAAGTTCCCTCAAAATATTCTTCAAATATTAGGAAACTTGTGTTTGTGAAAGCGTTAAAATTGGTAGGCTTAAAGTCTCACAACTGTCATGTCTTGATGCAACAATTATTACTTTTGGCTATTCGAGGCATATTGAAAGAAGATTTTATAACATCCTGATTTTTAGATAATAAAGAAAGTGTGAAATTTAGATTTTATTAAGGATAAAAAATAATAAAAATAAAAATTTATATTATTTAAGGTTATTAAGAAATAATAATATAGTTAGACATTTAATTATGAATTAAAAATTTAGGTTTAAAATTACATAAAAATATTTAGTTAAGATATAATTTTAATATTTAAAATATAAAAATAATTATGTGTGGTAGGTAACAAAAAAAAACAGAGAGATGAAAGGCTTTTTTTAGGTCCCACATCGGTTAGACGTGGGAAGAGTAAAAGATTCCTCAAACATAAATACACTGGGACGCACATTAGGAGATAAAGAAGTGGCTGAGATGTAATTTAGAAAAAGTTATAAATAATGATCCAAGAGTTTGAATAATTAAATTCAAATCCATAGTCTTTTTTTAATATAATTGTGGGACCTATAATTTTATTTTTATATTATTTTTTTCCCATCTCTCTCTCCCTCTCACATTTTGAAAAAATTAGGTCGGGCTCGGATGGCCCTTTTTCATTTTAACTCTAAAAAAATAAATATTTTTATTTTTAAAATTGAATTTAAATTTTAGAATATATATTTATACTTTCAGATTTAATTTTTAATTTTAAATTTTAAATTTTTTAATATTATAATTTTCATTTTAAAAATATATGAAATGTTGTAGTTGAAATTTTTAATTTTTAAATAATTTATTTAAAATATAAAAAAATAATAAAGGGCTTATGGATCTAACTCTAAACTCTTTGAATGAGGATTGAGCTTTAGAAATCAAACAATTTTTGAAAAATTAAGTTTAAGGGCCAAGCCTATATGGACTAAGCTGGTTCGTTTTTCATCTCTATTTATAAGCATGAAATAGAGTTTAATAATATTAATTTAACTTTTTCTTGCCAAAGATTTTTGAAGTAATAAGAAATAGATTTTATTTTTGTCTGCCTCGTTTACCAAATCCTTCCCGGCCGTTCGCTCCTGTCCTCCATATCCTTCCATTCTTCAATATTAATAATGTAATATTAAGGATTACCCAAAACTTAATATAATATTAAAATCAAGACATGCATAAATTATACTAATAATACCCAAAAAGTAATTTTGATAAAAAAAACCCAAAAAATAAAAATTTAATGTACAAAACTAATTAACATATAGCTCAATTGATAAAGAGTTGGGTCTTGAGTTTAAATTCTAACATGCAGCTATATTATTTATTTGTGGGCAAAACTTTATCATTAATGTGATTTTACCCAACTCGGCTAATAAATAATGGGCTGTATAAAAAAATCTGACGTGCAGTACCTAAATTGGTGAACTCGTTTGAATGGTCTATTTTTCTAGTTCGTCCGGTTCAATGGCTTCTACAGGATTGACGGTAATTATTTTATTAAATAATTTTTTTAATTATAAAATTAATAAATGATAGTGATTGGGAAAATTGAGGGAAATGGGAAGGAAAAAAATGGAGAGACTCCCTCCTCAGGATTGTCGGTCCAGTTTTTAAAATTTTAATTATTATCACACTTTAATAAATCATTCAATGCCCATTTATGGGGGATAAGTAATTTTTCAGGTCTGAGGCACTTCAAGATATTATCAATGCTCACCGACAGTCGGCGGCTTGGTCATCAGGAGATATAATAAGATCTGAACACTCTAAATTTAACATATAAAAATTATAAAATGTTTGATATTAAATTTGAACTGATTGGAATATATTTAAATAACGAATTTATAAAATTATAAAATTTTTAATATTATATTGAACCATTTAAATTAAATAAGTATAATTCAGATTAATGATAAACAAATTTATTAAAAAAACCTGTTTCAAAAAATAAAAAATAAAAAATTAAAAATTAAATTTAAATTTAAATTTGATTCAAATTAAATCTAAACAATTTAAATTTTATTAGAAGTGCTCAAGACGGCTGAGCTCATCCATGAGCTCTAAAGCTGAATTCCTACTAACCAAAATGGTTGGCACAACTACCACGTGGTGTACTCTCTCTCATAACAATGCAGTTGCCGATAATTAATTTATGTTTTTTAAAAAAGTCGAGCAAAATTTTAATTTTTTATATATTTTCAATTGTACTCTTAAACGAATTATAATAAAGCTAATCAATGTTCTAATTTTGAACGAAGTGGAATTTTTAAAAAGCAATTTATATTATGAGAGGATTATAAAAATTAAGCTAAAATGTATTTTTAATTATTTAATTTTATATAATATTTTATTTTAATTCATAATTTTATAAAATATTTTTAAATTTTTTAATTCTTACACCGATTAATTTCATCAACAAAAAAGTTCCTACATTTAATTTCTAAATATTAATAAAATATTATCAAATGGTGATATATTAAATTTAATTTTTTAAATTAATAATAATTAATATAAAAAATAATTATTTAAAATTAACAGTGTTAAAATTAAAAATAAAAAAATTGTTTTTTATAAAATTTAAAAAAAATAAAATTTTATATAAAATTGAAGGATAAAAATATCCTTTAACTTGTATAAAGTTATAAACCATTTACATGGCAATTATTTAGTGGATCCGGGAACCAAAATTCAACGCGCTTTTAGTTTGATAGATAATAAATTTATACAAAGTCAACGAGTTTTGCAACTTGCGTGAAGGCTTTTTTTCTTCAAAGACTTGGAAACGGAGACTTGTTTTGATACGATACGAGCGGTGACGAATGCAGAGAGGCAATTCCAATGCTCCTTCATATTTTTTAATTTCTTTAATTTTTTCTGTAAAAAAGGTTAAAATTAGTCCCCATATTTTTTATGGTTTTTAAATTTTGCCCCCAATGCTAGCAAGTATAGATTCATCACTGGATACGAGGAAAAATAGTTCGCGTACTTAAATTTAGGGAGAATTACATCCAATCTCTTCTTAAAAAAGTTAATCATAAATAAAAACTAATAATAAGTATTATTAAAAAAAATCATATAATTTTTATTTGTAATTAATTTTTTTAAGAGGGGGCTGTATATGATTTTTTTTCCTTAAATTTATGAGTTTGACAACTTTAACTTCATTCATTCATTAAAGGTGGTATCAAAGTTAAATTTTAATTTTTTTTTATGAACCAGATTCTAACATTTTAAATGATCATACATACACTCGTTTTATTTAAGTTAGGCCCCACTAAAGTTAATATCAATGCCAAAGTCTAACATTTTAAATTTTGTTTGTTCAGGTATTTTGTTTTTGTAAATTAAAAATTAGGTGAACTTTGATAACTCAGAGCTCATTATGGTCAAAACATATCTTTTTAAAGTCTAAAAAGCATTTATATTAATACTTACATATCATGGCCTACTCATGAAATGGTCATATTGATAGCAGAATTTGAAAATATAATTTTATAATTTATGGGTCAATTTTTATTAATTGACAATTGTTTCACAACTGCGCATGTATTATTTTTATTTATTTAGTTAAGATACGTCCCACGCATTAACAACTTAATATGTGGACAAGAATTTTTTTTTTGTATTTTTAGAATTGATACCAATATGAACATAGAAATGAAAAAAAAAAGTAAAATACAACAAACCTCTGCTCTATTTTATCTTAATTATAAATACTTATTTTCTATATTTTTAAAACCTATGCAAACCTCTTCTACAATCAATGGTTGTAAAATACAAACATCTCATCTACTTTTAATAATTCATTTTTATCTATTTAAACACCGAGTTGTCTAAAATTCATTTAAACTATCCAAAAAGTTAACATGCATATTTTTTGCGATCATTATCATAGTTCACTTTCAATTGTTTCATACATATTAAAAAAGTTATTTTTTTATTTCATAAAAAATGAGATATATTTTTATTTTTATTCTTAGCTTTAAATAATAATATAACTACATTAAATACCTTCATGTTAATCAAGAAATGATAAGATTAAAAAAAAGTGATTCAATTATTATAAGTTATCCTACATTTTAGAGCAAAAACTATTTCTAAGAAGTGTTTTATAAATAAGACCGGAGGGAGTGTGTGTTACTTTCTTATTCATATTTTAAATTTCTTGGTTATGTAAGTTTGTTTATTAAATAATTTTTTTAAAATTTTAAATATATAAGAATTGAAAATTAGAAATATTTTTATGTAGTTGGAAATTTTAGTGCTCAAAAGCCAATCTAAGACAGATCAATTTGGCCCAACCCCTCAAATAGTATTACATCAAAATCACTTGTTTAGTTTTCCAATCAACAAATAAAGCCCAAACTATAGTATTGAAATAGAATCGACCATTGAATTAGTTAAGATAATCAAAATGATTCAAAAATTTATGGCCAAAATCATAATCAAATCGTGATCACACTAGTGATAAACAAAATATTTTATCAAACTAATTAAGATGCTAGCTTAATGGTTTACCATTTTTTTTTTAAATACAAGACCATCGAAGAGCCATGCAAGAAAACAAAATCAAGTCATGTTTAAAGCCATAAAGTTGATGCAATCAAGTGGCAGTTTATCTAAAACCATAATATTAAAGCTATCTCAGGATGTCTGATGAGCTAACAAGTTGGCGCATATATTTATTTATCTATAAACATAGTTAAAGGTGATTTTCTTATCTTTCATGGTGAGGTCTCTACTTTTTTTGATATATTTAGAGAGAGAATGTCTTTCAAAGTAATTATAATCAATAAAAGATAAAGTTTTCATAAAATCAAAGTGGATATTGATTTTAAAAAATTTAACATTTCAACAAAGTTTAAGATCTTTTAAAATTTCATTAAGTTTAGTAATTGTATTGAGATGGTAATTAAAATTCTTTGTGAAACTCTTAATTCAATTACTCTTGTCATTCCTAAATGGTTTACCGATTTTACTTGATAAATTGATTTGGATTTTCATTCAATGGCTCATGCTGAAATGGTTGGAGTCCTAGAACATTGTTTCGTGCAGATTCTTATCGGCCAGGCCCAGAGGTAGTACCCTTTTTTTGTTTTCGGCCTGAATCTAGGGGTAGTGCAGTCCAGCGGTAGTCCAACACGAGCTAAGCTTTCAAGTTGATGCCTAGTTGGGCCCCACATATTAATGGCATCAGTTTGGACAAAATATTCGTGATGGAGTTGGCATCGATATTAGATCCTCACATTTCAAACGTGTTCTTTTTTTTTTCACTCCATCCAATCCCAAATGTAACACCTGATTAATTAATTCTGGAAAATTATAGAAATTGATCAAATTAGTCACTTGTTATCATTAAATATGTGTCATCCGCTGCTAAAAAATATGTTCAACTCTTCCTAAAATACCATTATTTTAATAAGAATATTAAATATGGGAGATAAAGAGAGTGAAAAAACTGTAAAATTAACTAGGATAATTTTAAAAACAATATTAAATGAAAGATTAAAAAAATTGAAGGTCAATATTTTTCTAAGTGGGGCCTCACGCATTAACGCCCTAATTTTGGTCACCTAAAAAAAAAAAAACCCTTTTTACGGTATGTCAGATTCTAAACATTTTAATAGCTGATGCTTGTCAGGCCAAAGAGGAAAAGAATAAAGCACATTGACATGATAAAAAAAAAAAAAAATCTCTTGTAGTAAAGTTGGCATCAATGTCAGGTTTTAACATTTTTGAATGCTTATGCACGTACTCTTTTTTGTTCATGTTCAAATTTTTGTTCCCGTAAACTTTGTATGAAATAAAATGAAATGTGAATAATTAAGCTTGAGATCCATTTCTGAGACATACTTCTTTTAAAATGTACTCCATTTGTTTCTAAATATAAAATATTTTAAATCATAATTTGCCCTTAATAAAATAATTACTAATCTTTTAACTAATCCTATATTTTTATATTTATCTTTATTTAATAGGGTATTTTAATCTAAAATAAATATAAACTGATTTATTTAATAGAGGCACTTTTGAAAAAAGTTAATGATTACATATTAAAAAATTAAAAATATTTTATATTTTTTAACATCTAATCCTTAAAAAAATTATTTTTAAACGAAGGGAGTATATAATAATATATTTATCATAAAATAAATGAATGAATTTACCTAAACTTTAGGTTCAATAGTATCATAAATTTTAAATTTATTTATTTTATAAATTATCTTTTTAACTTTTAAAAATGATGCAATTTGATTCATATAGCTAACAAAAGTTAACTAGAAAACATTTAACCCAAAAAATTTAAATAAAAAAGATCAAAATTTTTTTCATGTCATTTTCTGCAATTTTATTTATCATTGTCTATAATTTTGATATTTTATTATAATTTTTTATAATTCTTTTCATTTTCTATATTTTTTAGTTATAGTTAAAGTTAATTTTTATTAACGATAAATATTATATTGTATTTTTTTAAAAAATTAAGAAAATAATTTATATAATAAATTAATTTAAAGTTTAACGTGCTGTTGACTTTAAAGTTTAAGAAATAATTTTCTTATTTTCCTTTTAACCTATAATATGCAATAAATATATTTAATTATATATATTAATAAAAAATCATTAACATTAATTATTTTTAAAAAGTAAAGTCTTATGAATTTAGTTTATGAGTTTAAACCCTCTTTATCATTTACAAGTTTATTTAAATTGATGAATTTTTGTCACTTTTGGGTTTTGGCTCCCTGCGTTAACATCATAATTTTTTTATTTATTTACATATGACAGGCCCTGTAAAGTGGGCGCCGAAGTCAGATTCTAACATTATTTATTTATTTATTTACGTAAGATAGGCCCCACTGGCCAACAACCGCTCGCATTCACACACTACTCTTGACCAAAAAAAAAATCTTTTGTCTAATTAAAAAAAAAAAAAATCTTTTGCTTCTTGTGTATTAATCTTCAATGAGATTGGTCAGCCCCACATGCATTACTCTAATTTGGATCAATATTTTTCAGAGAATTGCATTTAAATTTCACTCGACACAATTACTTCCTACGTTTGCATCATAATTTTGTCAAAGTACTTTTTTATAAAAAGTTTGATATTAAATTCAAACTATAAAAAATATATTTAGATGACTAATTTATAAAATTATAAAATTTTTAATTTTATATTTGTTCATATAAATTAAATTCGTACAATCCAAACTAGTAATAAACAAATTTAGTAAAATTTTATTTTAAATAATAAAATAAAGTAACTAAAAATTTTAACTCTATTTTATATTAAATATGAATTATCCAAATCTCATTAAAGGTGATGAGTAACATGGTACTTATCTCCTTGATGAACATTAAAACTAGATTCTTACTAACCAAATGGTTAGCAGTGGCACAACTATTACTCGTGTAAACTCTCTCTGGCCATGCAATAGTTATTATTAATTAATTTATATTTTAAAAAAGTTGGACAAAATTTTGATTTTCTAAATTTTTTATATATTTTCAATCAAACCCTTGAAATATACCAAAGCCAGGGTACAGTTGAAATATATATATATATATATATATATAATATTTAGGTAATGTTCTATATTTTAAATCAATTAAATTTTTAAAAAAACAACTTATATTATGATGAGACTATAAAGTTAAATTAAAGTATATATTTAATCTTTTAACTTTATACAAAATTTTATTTTGATCTTATAATTTATTTTTTTAATTCTTTAACTCTAATACTGTTTAGTCTCATAAAAAAATTCTTACACTAAATTTTTAAATATTAATAAAAAATTATCAAATATTGATATAGTAAATTTTATTTTTTAAATAATAATAATCAGTATAAAAATAATTAATTAAAACTAAAGGAGAGTAAAGACAAAAAATAAAATCTTGTATAAATTCAAAGAATAAAAATATACTTGAGCCTATAAAATTGTGAACCATTTACGTGGCAATTAGTTAGCAGATCTGGAACAAAAATTCAACGCGCTTTTAGTTTGATAGTAGGTAATAAATTCATACAAAGTCAATGGGTTTTACAACTCGTTTGAAGGAAGTTTTTTTTTTTTTTAAAAAAATATCAATCACAGACCATTGAAAAAAATTATATTAATTAAGTATTACTTATTGTTAAAACTTATATGAATATTTATCAATTATCAATTTAGATAATTTTTTATTAATAAATATTTATTCAGATTTTAACAATAACTAATTTTAAATTAATAGCAGTTCATTTAAGCTTTTTTTATTCAGATTCTGATATCAATTAATTCTCAATTAATATAAATTTTTTAATAGTTCGTCACTATTTTTTTCCTGTTTTTATTTTTTTAAGATGTTGAAACCGAGACTTGTTTTGATGCGAGGGAAGAGAGTTTACGAACTCTTTAACAGCGCATTTAAATTTAACAGCGTATTTAAATTTATAAGTTAGACAACTTTGGCCCCATGTACTAAAGATGTATCAAAGTTAGATTCTAACTTTTTTTTTTATTATGAAACACATTCTAACATTTAAAAATGATCATACACACATTCGTTTTATTTAAGTTAGGCCAAGTTGGCATCAATGTCATATTCTAACATTTTAAATTTTTGTTTGTTCATATATTTTGTTTTTGTAAATGAAAATTTAGGCGAGTTTGATTTCTCAGAACTCATCATGATCAAGACATATATTTTTGAGTTCAAAAAGTGTTTATATTAATACTTTCATGTCACCCAAATTATCATATCAGTAGTGGAGTTTAAAAAAACAATCTTAGGAGTTACTAATTAATTTTTAACTAACTGGACAATTGTTTTAGAATTGTGCATGTATTCCTTTTATTTATCTAGTTAAAATAGGTCCCACGCATTGACACCTCAATTTGTGGACAAGATTTTTTTTTTTTTATTTTTATAATTGGTATCGACATGAACAAGGAAGTGAAAAAAGATCAAAAAAGACAACAATTTTTTGATTATTATCTTTAATTACAAGTATCTATTTTTTATTTTTTTAAACTATGTGAATCTCCTCTAAAATCAGTAGTTACAAAACACAAACATCTTCTCTAATTTAATAATTCATTTTCACCCTATCCACTAGTTAGTTGACCACTAAGTCACATGTGTTAACCAAAATATCTTTATTTAAATATAAATATTGTCTAAAATTCATTCTAGCTACCCAAAAAAGTTATCTCATATATATGCAACACTTTTTTATTCCTATTTTGAATTTCTTAGTTATGTAAATTAATATATTAAATACATATTTTAAATATACATCCTACATAAAAAATTTAATGAGATACATATTTAATATAATAATAGATAAATTAATCAATATAATTATATTTATTTTTCTTTAAATTTTATGAATTGTAACACAATATTTTTAAATTATGTATTTATTTAAATATTGTCATGCTTAATTATTTAAATTTTTTAACATAATTACAAATAAAAAATTAAATATTTTAAAATATTTAACAGAACATTCATAACAGTGTTTTAAATTAGATTAAAGTGAAAGATATGCATTGTAATTTACTCAAAACAAAAGTTAGAATTCTGCAAAAGCAAATTTGCCGTTTTATGTGGGTGAGCGTAGATAGAGATGAGAAAACGTGATAATTACGTATAGAGATATCATACGTATGTCTGCACGTCTCATGTATCTCTATCAACTATCATTAGTGCTGGTCTTTAGATATATACAGAGAGAGATAGAGAGAGAGAGAGAGAGAGAGCCAAGGACACACAAATCACATGCGTAGAGATAAATGGGTGTCAGATAGCATTATATCATTTCTGTGAGCAAAGTGAGTAGGCCTAGTACGATCTTCTGTGAATTGAGGACGGTTCATTTTCTATCTTTTGCTGAGACATGAAGGAGAAGGACGGAGGGAGAAGAACAGAGAGTTTGATTTTTGCAGTGAATGGAGAGAGATTTGAGCTCTCAAGCGTTGACCCATCAACCACTGTGCTTCAGTTCTTGCGTTCTCAGACTCCATTCAAGAGCGTCAAGCTCGGCTGTGGTGAAGGTCTGTCTCTGAGTTCCTCACTGAGAGTTCTTGATTTATAAACTGGCTATAGTTTTTTTCTTTTTTGTAAGGTAATAAACCATTCAAATGCTATTTGGAGTAATATGAATTTGAATCTGTGTTCGAGCCTCGATTGGTTCCTTGTTAAGATTAAGGGAATAATGGTCTTTACCGTACCACTCAGCATGTTAAAATTAGTTAATTTAGTTTGATCAGAGTTTTCATCTGGGGCATTCGGCCCATTCTTTCTGTGCATTGGTCGCTGAACTTTCCGGCTGCTTTAAATTTTGGGAAATTGACAATTATAGACCATGTATAAACATTAATAATAATTGAAGACCTCATATTAGAGAAAATACCATGGAAGGACCATGGTCTTTATTTCCAATTAAAATACTTCTACATTGAAATAAGGAAAAATGATAATAAAATTTCTTTAAAATGTATAAATGACAGTTTGATCTTTTAAAATGTTATAATTCTATTAACTTTTCTGTCATTAATAAATTTATATAAATGATTAAATTGTCCTTATTGAAAATAAAATGATTGATAAATTTTATTTAAATAATCACAATTTTTTTCTTATATTTACAACAATGCAATAGAAAATCAAGAATTTAACATGTGAAGTTATAATTTATTGTTGCATTGTTGCAAATATAAGAAAAAAGCTATGTTATTTAAAGAAAACATGAGAATCATTTTATTTTTAATAAGAGTAATTTGATCATTTATATAAATTTATTAATGACAAAAAAGTTCCTAAAAACTTCAATGGATTGTAACATTTTGAGAGACCGAATTGTCATTTACATATTTTAAAGGAATTTTATTGTCATTTTCCCTTGAAATAACCTATAGAAGGCCACTCACAAATTTTAAAAAAAGTTATGTAAATTTAAGGATGATCACTGTTATATTTATGAAAAATCAATTGTAATGGATAGAAAATTTCATAAATAAATACAAATATATATTATATATATATATATAATTATTTGTGAATTTGAGGATATATAGTCACTTTTAAATTTTAGCATAATTATTTATGAATTTATAAAAGGCAATTGTAAATGGATGTTAACAAATATGAGAGTCCGTGAATCATTAATTTATAATTAAGACTATTCATATTTGTTCATAACTTATATATGTTTCATATATTTACAAGTGACCATTATTTAAATTTACAATTAATTATCCCTAAATCACAAATGACCATGCATAGATCATTCACAAGGCTATACATTCATTCATAACTAAATTTTCATAAATTTACTAATGATTTTCTTAAAATTCACAAGGAACTATTCTTAAATTTATAGGTAACGAATGCATAAATTTATAAAATTATCTATTTATTCATGATTGACTTTCTATTGAATCACAAGCAATATTCCTTAAATTCACAACTAATTTTTCTTAAATTCATGAGTCACAATCCAATAATTATTTTGATAATTATTTATTTTTTAATTGCAAATGAGAGCATGGTCTTTCCTTGACATGTGAATAATTCAAGGTCTTTAATTTCGTTAATATTTTTACAAGGTTTGTAATTGTCATTTTTCCTTAGATTTTTCTGTAGTTAAATTAAAGATTTTGTTGATTAATATGAATGTGAGGAATGATCTCTTGTTTATTTAGATCTCAATGTTTTGGTTTGGGGTTAAACTTCTTTTTTTTTTTCACTTTCATTCATTTTTAAGAAGGATTCAATGGGCATATTTCTATATCACGCTAAGCTAGGAAATTAAAAAATGATATTCAATCTTGAAATCTGGGTGTCCTAAATCTACTCCAGAGAGCTCATAAACTAGTATATACTGGAGTACTTTTTTAAATTTATAATTTCTTATTGTTACCTATCGGATCATAGCTCAAGCATTTATTTTTTAATTTTTTTTTCATATTAACATTTGGGAGCACTTTTACAAGAAGCGTTCCTCTATGTCCAATACTCGATGCTTTTAAAATAAAGTGTTCTGACATGTTTCGCCTCTTACTTTAGGAGCGCATTTATATATAAGTTCTCTGACATGGGCAATCCAATAAATATTTTTTTCTAATAGTGAAGTATCAATTGACTTTGTGGTTAGCTTTCTGCTTCATCTTATAATGGAGGACACACACAAAACTAACACTTATTGTAGTAGAATATATGCTACGATTTGAAATTTTTGATGGAGTTTCTATTTATTTGTTGCATACATATGTTTGTAGTAGTGTGCATACTCTGATTTGAAATTGTTGATGGAGTTTCTTGTTGTAGCTATCTATCTTTCAATCCATGAAATATTTGGAAGTCGCTATGCTTATTTTCATTGAACATTTAATTCTAAAAATAAAAAAAAAGCAGAATATGGCATACTACCCTTTGCTGTTTTCAATTATTTGTTGACTTTATGATTAAGTTCACACACAAAGGCACGTACATACACGTACATTAATTTATGAAGGTTAAAGTACATATGCACGAGCGCCTGAACATACATTTGTAGAGGTTAAAGGCATTTCTTTTTCGTCCCCATATATCTTCAACTTCTCACTTCAATCTATATGGTTTGCAGGTGGTTGTGGTGCTTGTCTTGTTTTAATATCCAAATACAATCACGTGCTTGACCAAGTTGAGGATTTCACAGCAAGTTCTTGTCTCACGCTACTTTGCAGCATACATGGATGTTCCATAACTACAAGCGAAGGCCTTGGAAACAGTAAAGATGGCTTCCATCCAATTCATGAAAGAATTGCAGGCTTCCATGCTTCTCAATGTGGATTTTGCACTCCTGGAATGTGTGTCTCTCTTTATGGAACTCTTGTCAATGCTGACAAAACACATCGTCCCGAGCCTCTTTCAGTGTTCTCAAAAGCCACAGCTGTTGAGGCTGAAAGAGCCATTGCTGGAAATCTTTGTCGTTGTACTGGATATCGACCACTTTCTGATGCTTGCAAGAGTTTTGGTGCTGATGTTGATTTAGAGGACTTAGGGTTAAACTCTTTTTGGAGAAAAGGAGAAAGTGATGATTTGAAGATAAGTAGGTTGCCTAAATATGATCGTCACCACAAAAAGAGTAAATTTCCTGAATTTTTGAAGGAGATCCATCCTGATCTGTTCATGTCTTCTGAAAGACATAGTTGGCTCAGCCCCACAAGCCTAAAGGAGCTCCAAGGCTTATTGGAATCAAATAATAATGTTGGAACCAGGATAAAGCTTGTAGTTAGTAATACAGGAATGGGTTATTACAAAGATACAGGAAGCTATGACAAGTATATTAATCTGAAGGGAATTTCCGAGCTCTCAAAGATAAAAAAGGATCCGACAGGGATTGAAATTGGAGCAACAGTGACTATATTCAAGGCTATTGAAGCTTTAAAGCCAAAGAGAAAATGTGATCCTCTATCTGACTTTGATATGATGCTTGAAAAACTTGCTGATCACATGAGCAAAATAGCCTCAGGTTTCATAAGGAACACCGCCAGTGTAGGTGGCAATCTAGTGATGGCACAGAAGAATCATTTTCCTTCTGATTTGGCTACAATACTTCTTGCTGTGGATACAATGGTTCATATAATGAGTGGTATGAAATTTGAATGGCTTCCAATGCAAGAATTTCTGGAAAGGCCACCACTAGGATTGGAAGGTGTGATTTTAAGTATTAAGATTCCAAGTTTGGAATCCAATAAAAGTGATCCTAAAAAGCTCAAAAGGAAAATTATCTTTGAAACTTTTCGAGCTGCTCCTCGACCCCTTGGAAATGCACTAGCTTATTTGAATGCAGCTTTCTTGGTTGAGGTTTCTCCAGGAAAAGATTCTGAAGAGACTGTGATAAATAATTGCAGGCTTTCTTTCGGAGCTTATGGTACTAAACATGCAATAAGAGCAAGCAAAGTTGAGGAGCTATTAGTAGGAAAGACACTAAGTGCCGGTATTGTATATGAAGCTATCAACTTGCTTCCAGCTAGTGTTGTACCTGAAGAAGGAACTTCAAGCATTGCTTATCGGTTAAGCTTAGCAGCAGGTTTTCTCTATAAGTTCTTTAGCCCTTTGATTGATCATTCTGATGAAAAATTAGATTATCACTCAAAGTCATGCACTAGTTCATCAACCAATAGGCCTTTGGACATAAAAGAGAATAAGAGGCAAGTTGATCATCATGAAAAAGCTCCTACTTTTCTATCATCTGGAAAGCAAGAGATTCAAGTAGATGAGGAGCATCACCCGTTGGCGAGCCAATAACAAAATCAGGGGCAGCATTACAGGCTTCAGGTTTGTTTTGTACAATCAAGTTAGAAAATCATTTGACAACCTCCTTTATTTCCATATTTATGGCATTTAAAAGTAGAAAGAAATGTTTTAACAAAAATCCTTCACCTTCTTTTGCAAAAAAGTTTCATTCTATAATTGACCCCAATCATTTCGTCACGGTCAATATATATATATATATATATATATTTTCATTCCAGGAATTCTTGCTGCTTGCAAACTTTCGTACATGTAAAACTAAACATCTCAATCTTGTTCTCTGGATTTGAACTATTCTTGATTTCTTTGATTTGCATCGTAAATTCTTTAATTAAATATCTTTTATTTGAAGTATAGATTACCATGATTGAATTAAGCTTTCTAGGCTCCTTATTTGATGCAAACTTTTGCATACACATTTTTGGATCCGAATCTCACTTACTTCTATCTACATCGAGTCAAGAAAGTCGACTGTGATTTGAAAACAAACAATAGTTCACTTTCAATGCTTCGTCTATTCTTTATCTAATTAACTAAGCTTTCTCCATTTTGCTATCTCTTTATTGTATGTGTTAGAATATCATTTATTTTTACAAATAAATCATAGGTGAGGCTGTGTATGTGGATGATATTCCTTCACCAACAAATTGCCTACATGGAGCATATATTTATAGTACAAAACCTCTAGCAAGGGTAAAAAGCATAAAGCTCCAGCAACAAGATGGAGTGAGGGCAATCATTTCAAGTAAAGACATTCCTGATGGTGGTGAAAATGTTGGTTCTATTTCTACATACGGTGTTGGTGAACCTTTGTTTGCAGAAGAAACTGTCAGCCGTATCGGTGATCGTGTTGCCTTTGTGGTATAGGTTCATGATTCCCTCATGTTGGTCTAGATAAAAGGAAGATATACTGTATACTTACCATTGCTTCATGAATTTGTTTAATTAGGTTGCAGATTCTCAGAAACTTGCAGATATGGCTGCAAATTCTACAGTTGTTGAGTATGATTTCAAGAATCTTGAATCACCAATTCTAACCATGGAAGAGGCTGTTGAAAGATCTAGTCTTTTTGAAATTCCTCCAGTGTACTATCCCCAACAAATAGGTGATATATCAGAAGGAATGGCAGAAGCAGACCACAAGATTCTTTCTGCTGAGGTGCATGGAATACATTTATTTTCCTTCATATTGTGATTCCCTCTTTTACATATCTAAGACATGTATAAATTTCTAGCTTAGACAAATTTGACACATACTTCAACTAACATTAGCTAATTTTCAACAATCTTTATACAGAAAAATACGCATAGATAATTGCTTAACTATCTTCTAGGTTTAAGAAAGCATAAGCATTTTCTTTAATATCTTCTTTTACTATCACCTATTTCTCTGTCTTCACTTCTTTTACTATCAAGTATCAGTTTCCACATTTTATCTCTAGCGTCCATATTTTGAACATTTTGAAGTTTTTTGACTCTTGTAATAATTTAAAATCCAGATTAAACTTGGGTCTCAATATTATTTCTATATGGAGACACAAACTGCACTTGCTGTGCCAGATGAAGACAATTGCTTGGTGGTTTACACTTCATGTCAAGGGCCAGAATATGCACATTCTACAATTGCAAGATGCCTAAATATTCCTGAGCATAATGTTCGTGTAATCACGAGAAGGGTAGGTGGTGGTTTTGGTGGAAAGTACGTAAAAGCCTTTCCTGTAAGTGTCTAATTTTCCCTTCTTTCTTCTTTCTACTTTATTGCCTTTGTATCCAAACTATGCTCATCTTGATCATACATTTGAAGTTTAATAGCTTACTAATGATATTATCTAATGTGTATGACGTAGATTTTAATACAAGATATACAATTTTTTTTTGTAAAGGAATCTAATTCTAGCATACATCAGGTTACAATAGAATTGTATCAGTAGTTCAGCACAAGAAAATGGATATTATATGCATGGTGCTCATGATTGTTTAGTGTAAGTACTTACAATTAAATCTTTTAGATTGCTACGACATGTGCACTTGCAGCGCATAAATTACGACGCCCTGTCAGAATGTATATGAATCGTAAGACGGACATGATAATGGCTGGAGGAAGGCATCCTATGAAGATAACATACAATGTTGGATTTAAAAGTAATGGGAAGATTACTGCTTTAGAACTTAAGATATTGATAGATCAAGGGATATATCAGGATATATTTGCAATAGTACCACTTGCTATAGTTAATTCACTTAAAAAATATGATTGGGGTGTTCTATCTTTTGATATAAAAGTATGCAAGACTAATCTTCCTAGTAGATCTATAATGAGAGCCCCTGGGGATGTTGAGGGATCATATATTGCTGAAGCTATAATAGAACATGTGGCATCCACACTTTCAATAGATGTAGATTCTGTGAGAAGCATTAATTTCCACACATACAAAAGTCTATGCACTTTTTACAAGGATGCTGCAGGTGAACCTCTTGAGTATAACCTAGTTTCAATATGGAATAAGTTAGCTGTTTCTGCAAGGTATGACCAGAGGAGAGAAACTGTGAAAGAGTTTAATAGGAATAACATTTGGAAAAAAAGAGGTTTATCTCGTGTGCCTGTTGTGTATGAATTAAATGTGAGACCTTCACCAGGAAAAACAAGTATTTTAAAGGATGGGTCTGTTGTTGTTGAAGTTGGAGGGATTGAAATAGGTCAAGGTTTGTGGACTAAGGTGAAACAGATGGCTGCATATGCTCTTAGTTTGATCCAATGTGAAGGATCTCAAGACCTCTTGGATAAAATACGTGTCATACAATCTGATTCGTTGAGCATGATTCAAGGAGGGTTTACAGGTAATAGTACTACATCTGAGTCAAGCTGTGCAGCAGTTAGGCTTAGCTGCAATGTCTTGGTTGAAAGGTTAATGCCACTCAAGGAAAGCTTGCAGAAGGAGACTGGTTCTGTCAAATGGGACACACTTATTTCTCAGGTACGTAGATACTAGTGTATGATTCAAAAAAGTGATCCTTAATTAATTTTTTGTTGGTTTCATCCTTAATTATTTTCTTTGTTATACATATAATGATAATAATATGTATAGATGAGCTTTATATTAACATGCATGCGGTAACTGTGCATATATATTCATTACCTTGCTAACTTTATGCTTTAAAATTAAATTAATTCTTCAAGTAAAATGTATAGACCTATCTTGAATTTTATTGAAATTATAAAGCTACCCTATATTTTCAAAACTAAGGCAATTTTTTTTTCCTTAAATTTGCCAAAATTACACAGGCTTGCTTTATTATTATTTTTTTATGTTATTTTTGAAGGCTATGGAATAAACCATATATATAGAGAATAGTTCAGGTTTTTTGAACATGATACATATCACCTTTGCCAAAGTGTAAGATGTCATTACAATACACTAGCGTTGTGTTAAGAATGACTAATAATTGTCATGGCATGAGTATTATCATTATTTGCCAGCCAATTCTTGCATTTATTAACTTCTATATATAAAAGTGTGCTCTATATAGTAAACACACCATTCCCTTAATAATTATTTATTTATGATATATTTTATTTTCAAAATCTATATAAACCTCCAATAATATTATTGGGACAATTACATACAA
>NW_026555339.1:14810768-14983709 GCF_029017545.1 Prosopis cineraria
TCAATAATTTTCAGAATGAAATTCTATAGTCAAAGTCCAAACTTGTATATATTGATTAACTAACATTTCAAAGAAATAGCACAAAACATCCTTATCTTTCATTTTTCTCAAACATCTCTTTTTTTTTTCTAATTTTGACTTCCTTTCAAAGCATTTTATCGGACATCTCATATGCATCAAAATTCAAACCATACTGAGCTTCTTCCTCTGTAATGCCCTTTTCAAAATTTTCCAAGTATCAATATTTATATTAATCAAACACTCTCAAATCCCATCCTTTAGCATAGAAAAATTTAGCTTTAACTTCAAAGGCAAAACCAAATTCACATTTATCTCTGATGACACAACCTAAATCAATTCAGTTTTAACCAATCCAAGTTTTCTTTTCAAACTTCAATTTCATTTTACTCAAATCCCCTAACCAAAAAACACAAAACACACAGCAAAACTTACACAGAGGAACAACCAGCCATCAAACACGCACAGCGATAGAAAAATGCACACAGAGGAACAGCCAGCCTTTAAACACGCACAGCAACAGCAAAGGAGAAAGGACTTCAAGATCCTTACCTCAACTATTGTAGAAACAAGGAGGAGAAGGTTCTAGGCATGCTCAGGAGAGGAAAGAAGACTCTGAAACACCGAACAGGGGAAGGGCCGAACGTCAAGTACGAAAGAAGGAAAGAGAGAAGAAGAAGAAGAAGAGAAATGTCGGCGGCACAAAGGGAAAGAGAAATGCACGCCCAAGTGATAGGTGTACCTTCGGTGCTTAACCATGGTGGCACGAGCTGACAGTAGAGAAGAGAAAGAAGAAGGATGGCATCAACGCTCACAGCTGCTACACAAATAGAGGAGGAAGAGTAGAGGATTTGCGAGCTCCCTAACACCTATCGTGGTAGTGGACAACGCACCCAAGTTCACCGACGATGGATGATTAAAGAGGAGGAAGAAATTTCTAGAGCCACTCTCAATCTCTCTCTCTCTCTCTCTATATCGTTACAGCCAACAAAAAGGAAGAGGAATGAGGGAAAATCTGGTGCGTTACTTTTATTTTAAAAGGAGGGGCATTCTGGTAAGTTGCAAAACTGAAACCAAATTAAAATCCTTCTTTTGCATTAGCCAGTATTGAACTCATAACTTGGTACATGTAAATTATCAATGCACCTCCCACTAGACCACACAATGCTTTGTCAAAATATTTTGAGACTTGATACAAATACAATTAAAACACTTTATTCTATATTTTAATTTTACTTCAACTTTCCTAGTTATTACATTCTCCCCTCATTTTAGAAATTCGCGTCACTAAATTTAAATATGAGCGCATCTCAATCCTAGAATAAGTGCAAATACTTAGCACGTAGATCACATTTCAACTTCTTTTTTTTTTTTTAGCTGCCTCTTGAAAATGATTGTGCTAGAACCATCTTCACCAAAGCAATTTCTTTCAATTGTTGCTTCTTTAATTACTTATATAGAATGATAACAAGAACTTCTTCATTTGTTAAATCTAGGCCTATCTAAACTCCTGAGTCTTAATCACATGAGAAGGGTCATACAAATATTTGCTATGTCATACAACTCCTAAAATTGTAAATACTAGTTTGATCCCTATTGTTACGCTCCCTTTCCACCAACTCCAAGAAGTTATCCTCACTTTCACCAAGAGTCACAATATAAAATCTTAGTATAACGTCTATAATTCAAACTGTTCTTTCACATTGATTCTCAATTTGTGATAGTACCCAAAGCTTCTTGAAGGGCTTGTCAAAAGCATGAAGTAGCTTATAGCTCTTAATCCGTAACTAAGATGGTGAAACTCCATATAACTCCACAAACTCTTCAAATCATTGATGCAATCATCTCAATTTCTAATATTTTGCCTTAACTTGTGCACAACCCAAGTAGCATAAGATAAAGCCTTATTATTATGCCCTTCCTCACAACATCCCTTCAATAAAAATATTTAATGTACAATGAGATCAAATTTTTCCCGTTTGGCACATCCTTTACTTAAGACATACATACTACTATTACGTCTAAATACTCCCTCTAGTTAATAGAAAATTTAACATCATTGCACCTTCTATCACTACCAATAACTTGCATAAAAATATGACTCTTCAAGTTAGTATGGTATCCAATATTGTTCTAAACTTCTTAAATACATCAAAATTCCATAAATATATTCCCTCATAAACTCATCAAAGAATAACCTAAACATCATATTCATTTAGTTCAAAAACTTACAACCCTTACCCTTGTTCACATATCATTTGTTATTTTACTCACTTGCTTTGTCTCCACCATTCACCACCAAAGATCATTCCAACTCACTTAAAATGCCTAAAATATCTTATTAGTAACCAATATAATTAGTAAAGAACAATAAACCTTAATTCCTCTTCACCTAATTTGCATGCATGTTATGAACACATAATTGATCCCAACTTTAGATTTTCATAACTTAAGTTAGGAACATTCAATTGAAGCAAATTAAGATTCCCTAAAAGATATATTCATATACTATCTACTGCTAAAATTTCAAAGTCATTAGAGTCCATTCATCCTAGAAAAATCATTAAACATCATAACTGATATAGGAAACATAGAACTATTTCATGACAGCCCCTGGATTGAATTGGAAAACTCATAAAATATTCTCTAGAGTTCCAAAAATTGCCATACTTAGACGAGTGGAACTTCTATATGTCCCATAAATACTTGTCAAATTTCAACTTAAACTTCAACCTTTAATGGCTTTCAACTTCAGTCATACCTTTTACTACACATTTGGTTATGTTTTGAAGGCTCCATTCCTTGAGCATGCATTCTCTTAGAATTCTTCACAAAAAACATACTTCTCATCACTCATATAGCATGTAAATCTAATTTAGTGCTTAAGATTGACCTTATGACTCAAAATGACCACTTGACTTGCATTAACACACATTTAGTCATATATATCATTCAAATCAAAATATATGAGCTTCAATATTCCACTTTGAACCATCATTCTAGTTTTCCTATCACATGAATCCCAATTATTTTCCTCAAATCATGCATGACCTATTTAATTCCTAACAAACCCATTTGAACCTCATCATGAGTAAAGAATTTAAATTTATACACTTTGCTCTTCAAACTTTGTTTTTGTTCTCAAGGTTGATATTTCAAAATTATGAATTTCTCACTCACACTTATCTTATAATAATTTCATCAAATAAATCTTATTGACACTCATGTAAAGTTAGCAAGAAACTCTTTACCTTCATTCAATGGTAAAAGATTTAAACACTTGATCCATCAAAAGCATCTTACTAGCTGGAATTTGTATCATAATACCCAAGCATATAAGAATGCTTAAGATTAGAATCAAACAATGTATGAATCTTTTCTTGCGGTTTAGATATTCTCACATAATTCAAGCCAACAAAATTAACCAAGATTCAAACTATTTGATTTAAGGACAACACTCTGCATGATATGCCTATCAATACTAATAGCAACTACATATAATCTTACTATATTATACTTCCTGGAGTGTAATGAGTGCATAAAAACATTTGCTGAGGATGAACCCACTGCTCTTACTACTTGTTATATTAAGTGAGACTAAGTTCAGGGCTGGTAATGACCTTAAAGAAATTATTTCACCTTATGACCTCACCCCCCCTTTTTTTTCTTGGAGAAATGTTATATTGTTTCTCATTTAATACACACTAACTATTATGAAATAAGGGGCAAGTTGATTGATTTATAGAGCTATTCTTTCAAATATAAATTAAAATAACTCCCATACAAACCTTTTGCTTTTTTTCCCTTGGTAAAGAGTAAGTGATTTATTATTTTTTAAAAACTCTTCAATAACTCTTTATAAGTATATTATATTCAAAACATGTACAATTTATTATCCTACACTTACAACTCTTATAACACCTTTAATTTAAGATAATTAACTTCATTAAGCATAATGGGTTCTTTCCTCCATTCAAACCAATAAATAACCTTCAACCACTAATATAAAGTCACGAGAGTTTCTAAACTCCAATTCTTGACATATATTAATTTATAATCAAAGATTAGAACTCAAGTTCCTATCGCTCCTCTTATAACAACTGAAGTGTATATATATGTGTGTGTGTGGTGTTATTTTTTTCTTAAATAATAATACCTTCAAAAGCTCCTCCCTTTCTTGTTTTCCTTTACTTGGATGTCCACCTCATTATTTCCCTTAACCTAAAAAGCTAGAAGAGCAAATAGAAAGAACAGAGATTAATCGCACACCAATACACTAACACACAATAACAACATTATAGGACCCTCTATAAGGCCTTCAATGATGCCTCAATTATAATTATGTCCGGATTTATAATGATAATTGAGACCCCAATGAAGTGTCCTTGCTCCACATGAAACCAGGCTCTGATACCAATCTATCACACCTCAAAAATAAAAGGTAACCGGCATGGGTGTGAACTACATCATTCATTCCCGTAAGCCTCAAAATGAAATTTTTTTGCTTTTTAATAAAATAATCAAGTTATATGAAATTTCTAACACTTTTAATACTAATTGTCATAGCAAAGCTTCAATGTTTTTTTTTAACAAAACCTTCCTTATAAAAAGGATCTTAACCATAGTCTATGTGGAGCACTTATAACATTATTTATAGAAGTACAATATACAAATTAAAATTTTACATAAAAAAATTGGAGATGAAAATAGAGATGAACCAATATAGCATCTCAACTGTAACTTAGTAATAAAGTCCCTTGAATGATTTGACAAATGTACAAGTTATCTGTGATAAAAAAAATATTTTTCAGTGAATAACATCCCAACAGTAAATAATTGAACATAAAAAAATTTAAACAATTATATAAGTTAAAGAGGCAACGATCTTTATAAAAATTTAATAAACATTGAAATAAAATGATTCTATAAAATTTTAAATAAAATCTCGAACCATTAAAATCTCATATTAAATAATATTATCACTTGATTGCAAGGAAGCAAATAAACAAAATCAGTAATTATAAATAATTTGCTATTTAAAACAAATGAGATGTAAAATTACCAATAATCAAAGTCATATAATAGGGACTTATCAAAACAATTAACAAACGTAGACACACAGTTCACAAGAATAAATAACCAAACGCGGCTCTTGCCATAAAGACAAAAGTGGACACACAGTCCACGAAGGTAAGTAACCAAAAGCAGTTAAAGCCACGAAACAAACATGGACACATAGTCCACGAGAGTATGTAACCAAACGCAGCCAAAGCTATAAAACAAACGTGAGTACAATACTCGTGAATAACCATCCATCTATTCCATGTGCGTTAGCCATCGCACGGGGCTAGCACCTCCTATACATACCCTGCTAGCTAGGTATACCATGGCATGCCAAGGGCTAACAGAACTGCCGTTAGCAACCAGTGTTCTATATAAAATTCTCTTAAAATTCATTTTCAAACATATGAGAAAATCATCACTTTCAAAATAAAATTTTCATTTTCAACGTCAAACTCGCATAAATCATTTTTTCACACAGCAATTCAATAATTTTTCAAAATGAAATTCTATAATTAAAGTCCAAACTTGTATATATTGATTAACTAACATTTCAAAACTGATAAAGGTAATTTCACAAAATAAAGAAGTTTAATTAAAAAAATTTTCAATAATCACATCATTGTTGTTAAAATGATTTGCATAAAAATGTTATATTTTATTAAAGAAATTTTTATTGAAAAATTAGTTGAGACACTATTCACTTACTTGATGGATTTTCAAGCATATCGCTAACTTCCAAATTGGCCCTTTTTGCAACAACTCGAGATCCTTAAATTCCTATTGTCCAATAATACTATAATCATTCTCTTATATACACTTCACAAATTCAAAATAAACAACCTAAATTTATTCAACAATAACAGTAGATAATTTTTTTTTCTGAACATTGCATTAATTATTCGTTAGAAATTTCAAAAACTAACATATCAATGGCAATCTAGTTCTTGATTATCCATCAAATTATCTATTCCACAAATCTCTAATTTTTGTCTCAATTTCATATAAAGTGTCTTCTATAACATTTTAACCAACGACAATACAACTATCACAAGAATCTTGTCATAATATGTTAGATTCTTCTAGCAAGTATTATTCCAAATACCTTGCAAATACTATTGATTAAATCATGATGTCAAGTTCTTTCTCTTCTCTTCCAATCTTCTTATAACATATAATAGGATTTTATTGGACTTCCTACAACTTCACTGTCAAAAATTTCACAGAAATAGCACAAATAATCCTTATCTTTTATTTTTCTCAAACATCTCTATTTCTAATTCTGACTTCCTTTCAAGCATTTTATCGCACATCTCATATGCATTAAAATTCAAACCAATACTAAGCTTCTACCTCTGTAATGTCCTTTCCAAAATTTTCCAAGTATCAATATTTATATTAATCAACACTCTCAAATCCCATCCTTTAGCATAGAAAAATTTAGCTTTAACTTCAAAGGCAAAACCAAATTCATATTTATCTCCAGCAACCCAAATCAATTCAATTTTTAACCAAATCCAAGTTTTCATGAACTTCAAATTTCATTTTACTCAAATCCCCCCCAACCATAAAAACACAAACAGCAACAGCTAAACACACAGAGCAACAACCAGCATCAAACATGCACAGTAACAGTAAAACTTACACAGAGGAATAGCCAGCCATCAAACACGCACAACAACAGCAAAGCACACATACAGGAACAGCCAGCCTTTAAACACGCACAACAACAACAAAGGAGAAGGGACTCCAAGATCCTTACCTCAACTATTCTAGAAACAAGGAGGAGAAGGTCTGGGCATGATAGCAGGGAGGATGAAAGAAGACTCTGAAACACCGAACAGGGGAAGGGCCGAACGTCAAGTACGGAAGAAGGAAAGAAGAGAAGAAGAAGAAGAAGAGAAATGTCAGCGGCACAAAGGGAAAGAGAAACGCACGCCCAAGTGATAGATGTACCTTCGGTGCTTAACCATGGTGGCGATGAGCTGACAGCAGAGAATAGAAAGAAGAAGGATGGCATCAACGCTCACAGCTGCTACACAAATAGAGGAGGAAGAGCGGAGGATTTGTGAGCTCCCTAACACCTATCTTGGTAGTGGACAACGTACCCAAGTTCACCGACGCGGACGATCAAAGAGGAGGAAGAAATTTTAGTACTACTCTCAATCTCTCTCCCTCTAGTTGTAGCCGACAAAAAGGAAGAGGAATGAGGGAAGAATCTGGTGCGTTACTTTTATTTTAAAAGGAGGGGCATTCTAGTAATTTCATAAAACTGAAACCAAATTAAAAATCCTTCTTTTGCATCAAGCCAGAATCAAACTCATGACCTGATACAGGTAAATTATCAATGCAACTCCCACTAGATCAACAATGCTTCTTGTCAAAATATTTTTAGACTTAATACAAATACAATTAAAATACATTATTCTATATTTTAATTTTACTTCAACTTCCTAGGTTATTACAAATGAAATAAAATTAATTTAAATTATGAAAGCACCAAAATAGCCTCTTTTTAAACATTAAAAAAATAGTGGTTAGATTTACATGTAATGTTGAGAAATTAACAATTAAAATAGAGAAATCAACAACTAAGTTATTTCATAAATTACTTGTCTAATCAATTTATTTGGACTTATGAGGCAATATCAGTTATTTATTTTTCAACTTTACTTGTTGATCCCAATATCACTTGTAAATTACTTTAATTGACTTGACGATCCTTGATTTGTTCGATTAATTAATCTGAACTCATGATATAACACTAGTTGTAGCAACTTGTTATTCTCTGACATCACTTATAAATTACTTGACTTGACTTGTTCAATTAGTTTATTTGAGTTTATGAAGTAATTTAGTTGTTAATTTCTCAACTTTAATTGTTAATTCCCTAACATTACATGTAAATTTGATCATTATTTTTTTAATGTTTAAATGGAGGCTATTTCAATCTTTTCATCATTTAAATTAATTTCATTTTAATCCTTTTGGACTGAATTAAAATTAGATTTTAATGGGCCTTATTTATTATTATGTTAAATCCTTGGTTCTCCGCTAAAATTCTCCCTAAATTATACTCCCTCTATTTTTATATATAAGAAAAAAAAATTATATCACACAGTTTTAGAAAGTTGGTTAAGCATAATAATTATGTCTAAAAAAAGGAAATTGAATAAAATGCCCTACGTTAATCAACATAAGTATGTTATTTCTCGTTAATGTAAATTAGGAGGGGCAATTTTAGTGATGTGTAATAAATACTTATTGAAATATATGATTTTGCTTATATAAAAAAAAAGTAAAAAGTGATAGTTTCTTCTACAAATAGAAACTGGGGAGTATATATGTGTATATATATATAGGTAGATACACACATATTGGTTCTTTGAGATAGAGAAACTTATAATAAGAGCTAAAATCTGAAATTTGAATCGAATGAAGATAAGCTTAAGTTGAGGCTAAATCATTAGTGCTGATAAAATTTGGATCGAATGAAGATAAGCTTCAGTTGAAATGAAGATAAGGCCTCATTTTTTTATTCAAGGTGAAAAGGAAATGACACTTTTTTGTATTTTTTTCCAGCGTGTATTTTATTAAAGGCGGTTCCCACTTGCGTTAACTGTGCTAGTTTCAAAGATGTGAGGTTCAAAGTTTCAAGCTAAAGACAACAATGTTAGGTGGAAGACTCCAAATATGGTGAACCAGCTTCTCCAACCAAATTATAGGGCCCCAAATTTTTTAATTAGTAATGTTCAATACTTATCTAAAACAAAAGGAAAGGAAATAAAAAATGGAAACTTGTTGTAATTTATTAAAGAAGCAGGTTCCTACAAACTTTCAAGGAACTAACCCAACAAACCAATGGTTGATCCAAAACATTAAAAGTGAAAAGAATCAATATATGTTACTACTTGAACCTCTTAATCTAGCTTCTTTTCACTAAATTTCTCTCTTCTTCCTCCATTTTTCAAGTTCTTGGTCATTTCAAGATTGTTTAATTTTAAGATTCTAAAATCTTGTAAACTATGCTTAAGCCCTAAGCGATCAGCGTAACATTTGTTAGATTTTTGAGAATCATGCACTCCTACAAACTGGGGAAGCATTCTTTACCGTGAAAGTGTAATTAATTAATTGATAATTATTAAAAAGTCAATTATAACAATAACCTGAACAATCTAAAATTAAATTTTGGGGCGTGAAAGAAAAATAAGTACCGGCACGTATTTAAATGTTAAAATCACAAGTGCAGAATTCAGGAGGTTAAGTGAGGATCTAATTTAGTGCTTTTTATCTTTTTTGGTGTTTGCATACAAATTTTTTAGTGAATATTATTAGACCCGGTCCTATTTATAAAGTAGAGATGAAAGATTAATTTTGATCATATTTATAAAGCACTTAATTATTTTTTATATTCATTTTTATCTTTCTTCGATTACTAAATATGCTTGGAAAAATTGATAAAAACAATTTTTTTGTCCTTATTAGTAGGTAGGGGTGCAAATTTGATCGGTCTTGCAAGTGCAAGAGATTGATATTTTAATAATTCCTGGTATATTTCAGGAGTGAAATCCAAAGGAAGATAGTGATCTTTGTTATTTAAGAAAACAAATAATAATTTTGAAAAGTATTTAAATTAAATAAGAAAACGATAAACGCGATGAGACAATGAACCAACCAGTCAAACAAATGCCAGGATTATGACTCACCTACCAAGAAGGATTATTATAATTCAGTTAATTATCTCCCCTTCTTTTATAGTGACAATTGTTTCTAAGATGTTATAACTACCTTCCAGTAGATTAGAATGCATTTAATTAGAGTTAAATCTAGCTCTCACTAGAATCTACTTTCTAACTAAATTGTGAAGGTATGATTTAAGTCACCACAAACTTCTAAATTATACTTAATTTAGTTATCTATGTCTATCTCTCTAAATCTAGGTAAGTTCTTCATCTTTCAATTTATCAAAGAATGCATGAATAGATTATATACTGGCAACATATATAAAAAGTGATTAAAACAATATAGATAAATATAAAGGCAAACATAAATTCTCATAGAGAAAAATCAATGTTCAACGAGAAAATTAAGCAAAACTAAATAAAGAACAAAATTCATTGCAGCAAGTCTACTCCCTACCTTGACTGGAAGTTTAGCAAGAACTCATAGAATCAAACTTAAAATCCCAAATAAAAGACGTAAAAAGAATCTAAAAAAAAAGAATAGAGAAAGCTCCCGGCTGGAAAGACTTCTCCAAAATCTATAATATGCTTTCTAGCCTTCTAATATGAGATTGAATATGTTAAGAGGCTTTTGGGAGATTTATTTATACTAAATTACACCCCCATAGGCTTAGAATTGGTCCAAATCACTCTTTATATCATTAGATATGAGGATGTCTGATTTAAAATATTTTAAAATATAATTTTTGTTCTGCTTCCTTTGTCCTCATGTGATCGTGCTTATTTTGGTCATATTCGTGTGCCGTCGAGTGTCAAATGGCTTAGAATCTCCGTTGTGAGTTACATCAGCAAGCAGATCTTCACACGCTTGTTCATGAGCAGATGAGTCTTTTTCTCTTGATTCCATGGCCCTTGACCATGGGTTTCGCATTTTAAAACATTTTGTATGTTGTTTTGTCTCCTTTTCCTAAAAATACACTAGAATCTTTAGGTAAGGTATTTTATTTAATCTTAAATTCATGCATTAAATAGTCAATATAAGAGCAAAAATATTATATAAATATCTGTAAAATACCTCCTCATCAAAATTAAACTTATTAAATTTTAAGATAAATTTAATAATATTCAAGTCAACTTATTATTTTACTAGTACATTTCTCAAAAACTAACGGCCCCATAATTTACAGTTCAACTGAATTTTTTTTCCCCCAATTCACCTCACTCATTTTCCCAGTTACAGTGATAACAAAATCAAAATGAAAAGACACGGAAACTTATGAATTTATTAGTACATCACTTTCTCATAAGCCAATTTTCCACCCACCTTCCAAGGCCAATCACTCACAGGCTCCACCAACTTTTGTTGACCAAATTATTGAAGTTAATTAGAAAAACATATGGATGCAAGCTTAATCTATTGAGAATCTCTATCACTGTACATCGCCATCTTGCCTTCAATTTTTTCTGTGAATACTCAAAAAACCTTTATTCAAATATGGATGCTATTGTTGAAGCTGCTTGTTCTTCCTCTTCTTTGAACTCGAAAATCCAGCCATGGAAGCATCATGTTTTCTTGAGCTTTAGAGGAGAAGACACTCGAAAAGGCTTCACAGCCCATTTACACGATGCTTTGCAACGAAGGGGTATCATAACCTTCATAGATGATGAGCTTCAGAGAGGAGATGTTATTTCCCTTCAACTCCTTCGAGCAATCGAGGATTCTCTCATCTCCATTGTCATTCTTTCCCAGAATTATGCTTCCTCGAGTTGGTGTTTGGATGAACTCCAAAAGATTCTTGAGTCAAGAGAATCATTGAAAAGAGACGTCATCCCAGTGTTCTATAATATAGATCCATCTGATGCAAGACATCAAATAGGAGCCTTTGCAGATTCCTTCACAAAACACTTTGAAAGATATTCTAAAGAGAAAGAGAAGGTAGAAGGATGGAGACATGCCTTGAAAGAAGTAGCAAATATATCCGGCTACCACTCTGCGGATCAGTAAGTTTCACGTATTTCAGTTTATGAATTTTAATTTTAGATCTACATGAACAACAATAGGAGTAAGGAATAATTACTGTGGTTGACCTTCAAATTTACCTTAATTATATGAAATACTTCCTGTTTTAAAAACATAATCCATCTATCTATCTAATATTATATTACACATGTACCTTATTATCCAATTTACTAATTTGTAGTTGCAGTTAATTTTCCACATAATAGTGGACCACGTATACTTCAGTTATTGTAAAGATCTAATAGTCCATGTTTTTATTTTCTTTTTCATGCCAGAAAATTTTCTTTTCAACTAGAAAGCGCTTTGAGCATAAAGTTAACTTCGCTGGAAAAGAAATTCCGTAAAGCGGTTTTGGCACGATATGTGTGTGTGTGTGTGTGTATTTATCCTATGTCGAAAACAGAATCAATTTAATTTAAGTAAACCTCAACAGAGATTATTATAGTTTACTCCATGTTACAACGTTTGTGCATATTTTAATATTTATAAATTAAAGCACCATAATTTAATATATAACGCTCCATATTATCGGTAAGATTTAAGTTTTGTTATTCTTTTCCAATCTCACTATGATGAAAATTTTGAGAGTTCCTTCTCAAAGAAGTAATAACTTGATAAATGTTTTTATGAAAAATGAATAATGTATGTATTATATAATATACTTCTCCTTAAAATGATATAAGAAAATCATAAAGAGAAATATTGCGTATGCATGTTTGTCTCTCCTTAAAGAGGCTGAATTTATTGTTATTTTTGGTCTTGACAATAGCAATTAACTTCTTTTAAATATTCTCCTTCATGTAGGCTTGAACCAAAGTTAATTGAAGAAATTGTCACAAGTGTATGGACAAAACTACAGCCTCACATGTCATATTGTTACAAAACTGAACTTGTAGGAATGGAGTCAAGGATTGAAGAAGTGAATGCAATTTTAGAGATTGGATTGAATGATGTTCGCTTTTTAGGAATTTGGGGTATGGGCGGTATCGGCAAGACATCCCTTGCAAGAGCTATCTACGAGATAAATTGTAATCATTTTGATCTTTATTACTTTTTTGCTAATGTTAGGGATGTTTGTCAAAAGGAAGGATGTGTTCCATTGCAAAGAAAATTTGTTTCACGTTGTGGGAAGTTGAGAAGTATAGAATTTGACGATGAATATGAAGGAATGAAGATCATAAGGAGCCTTCTCTTTAATCAAAAAGTTTTAATAGTACTTGATGATGTAAGTGAGATGAACCAGCTTAAATACCTAGGAATGAAGTCAACATGGTTGGGTCCTGGAAGTAGAGTAATAGTAACAACTAGGGATAAACAGTTACTGGCAACACATGGAGAATTTGAAACATATTCTGCAAAATTATTGAACAATGAAGAATCTCTTCAACTCTTTTGTCAAAGGGCTTTTAAAAGTGATAAGCCAACTCAAGATTATCTGGAGTTGTCTAAGAGTGTGGTTCAGCTTGCTGGAGGCCTTCCTTTGACACTTGAAGTGCTAGGCTGTCATCTTTATGGAGCAACTATTGCAGAGTGGAGAGACGCTTTGGAGAAAATAAAGAAATGTCCACCTAGTGACATTATAAATGTGCTTCGAGTGAGTTATGAAGCATTAGATAATATGGAGAAAAAGATTTTCTTAGACATTGCATGCTTCTTCAAAGGAATGTGTAAAGATGAATTGATAAGAATATTGGAAATTTGTGATTTTCATCCAACAATAGGAATCAAAAGACTTGTTGAGAAATCCTTATTAGTGATTGGCAGACGTGATAAAGTGAATATGCATGATATATTACAAGAAATGGGTAAATATATTGTTTTTGAGGAATCACCAGCTAATGTCGGTAGACGCAGCAGACTATGGTCAACAGAAAACATTAATCATGTATTGAAAAACAATGAAGTAAGTTCAAGCTACTCGAGATACTTTATTATATATATGTCATTTTTGTTTCAAAATTTGTATTTATAGCTTACTTTGTTCTTGATTTTGACATAATTGTGCATGGTTATTATTATTTGTCAGGGAACCAATTTAATTGAGGTCATATATCTTGACTCACCCATGCAATATGAGGCAAGTTGGGCTCCTGATGCATTCTCAAAGATGAGTAATCTCAGAATACTTATCATATCATGTGATGTACATCTTCTCCATGGACTCAAATGTCTTCCTAGTTCATTAAAAGTTCTTGAATGGAAGAAGTATCCATTGAAATATATTCCAATTGATGTTCAACTTCATGAACTTGTTTACCTCCAAATGCATCATAGCACACTCATAGAACCTTGGAAAAAAACTCCGGTAAGAAGATTTAGCAATAATAGCTTTAGATACCTTTTCCATATTAATCAACATTAGCATTTCAAATTTCAAAAAATCTAATATTTTTCTTTGTTGTGTGTCTGAACAGATGCTTGAAAAGTTAAAGCTCATTGACTTAAGCTATTCAGAAGATCTAATTCAAACTCCTAATTTTTCAATGCTTTCAAATCTTGAGCATCTAATACTTGAAGGCTGCATAAAACTTGTTGAGGTTCATCCTTCACTGGGATATCATAAGAAAATTGTTGAAGTGAATTTGAGAGATTGCAAAAATCTTAAAGCTATACCTGGAAAAGTGGAAATGGATTCTCTAAGGACATTGATCCTTTCTGGCTGCTCAAGAGTAAAAAGGCTTCCTGAATTTGGGGAAAATATGAAATGCCTATCAATGCTTGAGTTGAAAGATTGTAAAAATGTTATATGCCTTCCGAGTTCTTTAAGAAACCTAAAATCTCTCAAAAACCTCAACATTTCTGGTTGCTCAAAAATGGTTTCACTGCCAAACAATTTGGAAGAAAATAAGGGTATAGAGGAGCTTGATGTGAGTGGAACTGCGATAAGAGAGATACCATCATGTGTTGTTGGTCTAAAACATTTGAGAACACTAAATGCAAATGGGTGTAGAGGTTTTTCACATGATTCATCAAAGAATTTACTTTCCCCAATTGTAAACATGCTTGGGTTCAATAGATATGAGTCTGCTTTAAGCTTGATGTTGCCTCCTTCAATCTCAACTTTATGCTCTTTGAGAGAATTGAATTTAAGTTATTGCAGTTTAAGTGTCGAATCAATTCCAAATGATCTTGGGTGTTTACCATCTTTGAAGCTACTTGATCTTAGTGGAAATGATTTTAGCCACCTACCTTCTGGAAGTTGCATTCTTCCTCTTCTATTCTCAGGTTTATCCTCATTGAAATATTTGGGTCTCAAAGATTGTAATCTCTATGATGGTTCACTCCCTGATGATCTTAGGTCCTTATCATCCTTGGAAGTACTAGATCTTGGAAGAAACAAATTTACTACTCTTCCTTCTGGCTTTGTTTCAAATATTTTAGCTCTAAGATCTCTTACTTTGGATAGTTGCACCAGGCTCTTATCATTGCCAGTTGTTCCGCCCAATGTAGGATATATAAGTGCCATAGGTTGCCATTCTTTAATGGAACCCTCATCATTTCTAGGGTTCCTTTCTTCATCTTACTATTTTTCAAACAGGCCATCAACTGGAATACCTTATCCAATTCGTTATATAAGTCTAGGGAGTGAAATCCCACCATGGTTCCATAATCAAAACATTGATTTCTTGGCCGAGATTGAAGTTTCTTCCACCGAACGTGTTTATCAATCACGTCAATTTGCCATGGACAAAGAGAATATTGGTTCTTTTCAGTTTCACTGCATTGTATCCATAAAAGCAGATCTCTCTCGATTTCGTGGTTCAAGTGAACAGTGGGGAATTTCTCTTTGCTTTGTACTACAAGACATAGTGCCAACAAATGCTAGAAACCTAGACCATCGCCTTGCCATTTATTATGGTTATGAAACTGATCGTGATAATTTAATACGCAAGAAATATGACTGGGGTTTTAGTTGGGAGACTTATTTGGAAGCCTATGATCCTCATCTATGTATTGTGTTTATTCCTTCTGGTTTTCTGCCCAAGGAATACAATCAAGTTGAGTTAATATTTACTACTGCAAGGTTCTGGCCTAGAAGTAGAGGTTTGGTTTTAATAAGAAAGTGTGGGTGGCGTGTGACAAGCAAGGAAGACATTGAGGAGTGGCAGAGATCAAAGAATGCAAGCATGCTCCAGATTCCATGAAGATGCTGAAACAGAATTATAAACTCAAGTGGCTACTCCTCATTGGTAACTCTACATCTTCTTTCTAGTTTCTCCCCCTTTTGAAATCTTTATTTTCCATTTGTATTTCAAGTTATAGTAATACTTGCATATAGACAGATATATATACGTTCACTCATAAGCAAGAGCTAAAAAATTGTCATGGTCTTCATGCATATTTTAAGTTATGAACCAATTTATATTTCACGGATTCAAATTCATGTGTTCAGCAGTAGTTTGGGGAAATGCTAACATGTTAGACAGAAAAATAATACATAACTCCTGATACAGTAGGAGCTGATAATATTTTAATGTTCTTGACATAATTGGAGATCATGAAATCTTCTGTTAATAGAGATTGGGATCTGTAGCTGTCAATTAGATGAATAATTGTTTTTAATTTGTTTCTATGAATGAAGAAATAAATAACTTCAGGCACGAAATACAGTGAAAAGAATAAAATTGGTGCCTTGAATGCTGCTTTTAGAGACCAGGAACGCAGGTATTGTTAAATTTCAATATATGATTGAACCTCTTAATCAAACTTCTCTGGATCTCTTTCGCTTTTCTTCCTCTCAGGATTAAATTTTAATTATTTAAATTTATTCATTTTGAAATTCTAACAAATCTCAATAATACTATTGCAAAATATTACAAACCAACGCTTTAAAAAATATAAATAGCAGAGATTTGTAACATGGAGAACATAAAAAATTTGAATTTCGGTATACTGACGAAAAATAAATGGATGTATAAATTATTAATACTGAAAGCTGCTATATACATATATATATATATATATATATATATTTGGAGGTTAATTATATGATCAAATTTGGTGCTTTCACCTTCACTTCTGTGTTATAACTTTTTATTGAATATAATTAAACATGTATTCTCTCCCATTGTATAGAATTTAAGTATAGGTCGCACTATTTATGCTACTATAGATTGTATATGTTGTATTGACATAGATTTTACTTGTTTCACAGAGAATCTGGGAGTAACATAGGCAGCAATGGGGGAAGAGAGAGAGAGAGAGAACAACACCAGCACGTGCCTTCTTTGTTGATGTATTTATTTTAAATTAATGCACGAGCCTTCCAAATTAGTAGTGTGAAACATTGTATATATTTGCAGAGTCTATAATATAAGTGATTCAAGAGGATAGAGCACGTTAATGGCTGGGGAAATTGCGGAAAAGAAACTGATGGTATAGTCATTCACTTAGTTGAGTAAAAGGATCAAGATCTTTCAAGTAAATTATGATCTATGCTCTTTTTTTTTTCACATGTATTTTCTCATTCAATTATAATTTATATGCATGAAGTAACTTGGTCCTTTTACTCAAATAATTAATTTATCATTTGGTCTTTCTTAGCAAATTCCCCTGGTTGGCTTCTATTTCTTCAACTCAATGGAACTTTTTGCTCGAAACTTGGTTTGTGTTTTCTGGGTCTTGTTTTGCTATTACTGTGCTCTTTCCTTGTTGGCCACATCTTGTTCTTGTACTCTCAGTTTTTTATTTAATTATTTAATACTTTCTTTTGATAGTTATAGAGATGGCATCTGCTGACTGATAATATTTGTAATTCTTATTTGTGCATAAAATATGTATAGCCACAATCATTTTGTTTCATGATTCCTTGGACTTTTTAATGCCGTAATCGCTTTACTTTTTTAAAAAGATTGACTTATGTTAAAACCAAAAAAATAAAAATAAAAATTACAGCCACAATCAATATACAAAAGTGAAATAAGCTCAATTTCTTTTTTCTTTTTAATTTTTTTATTTTTTGGGAAACGATACAATGCTGCTTATCCTTTATTTACTTACTTATTTTCTTGTGTTTTTAACCCTCTTTGCCTTTGTCAATCTTTTTTGACACAAACCTTAACCAATATTTTTCTTTGTTTTCTGTCACCGTTAATTTTTCTTTTCTTTTTTTTTGGTTAAAAAATTCTGACACCACTTTGTTTGCATTAGCCTATGCATTTTATTGGCCAAACCCATTCATTTTGTTGAAAGCCCAATAATACTTTGACACCATCTCATTCTAATTTTTATTGGGTCCATTTTTAATTGACATTGTCCATTTTTGTTTCTATATGAAAATTTTGGTTAAAATTGGTAAAAGCATTAATTAAGTCAACATAAGATAATTATTATTGAGTTAAATTCACAAGGCCAACGAGAAAATGGAGAGTTCAAGATAAATAACAGTACCCTCTCTAATCTTAAATATAGAAAGTGATGAGTTTATTTTGATCCTATGAATATAAATTATTAAAAAAGTGAATATTTAAGGGAAACTGATATACATTTTTTTACAAATAATTAATTTAAATAATTGTTTTAATCAATATGAATTTGATATTTAACCCATACACTTAAGCCAGAGGATTAAAATGAAGAATTGCTAATGAAGAATTGGCAAAATCTAACACCACTGTGGAATCTCACAGAGGTGATGCACTTGAATGATTTTTGAGGCCATTACTTTAATTTGGCTATCCGCCAATTCCACCTGCAGCTAATACAATTTCAAAATATTATTTTATTCAACTTATGCATTTAATTTTTTTAAACCAAGACTAATTAGATAAAGAGTTTGCATAACTAAAATTTTTTTAAACATGAATAAAACTAAACATATAAAATATGTTTATTAAACTTTTCTTGTATAACTTGAATGATTTTTGGATAACATTTATGTTTAAATAAATCAGGTATTTTGATTCAAAACTATCCGCACATTTATACCCATAAAAAATAGTTCAATGTTTAAAAGAACAATTATGAGTAAAACTGAATTAATTATAGCAATATGACTTCAAATCTACAGTGTTATATTAAATTGTTGTTGTTGTTGTTGTTGTTATTTCAAGTTCACCTAAAAATATGTTTTCATTCATTTAAACTGAGTTGTTTTTTGTGTGTGGGGAGAAAGGCAAGCTGAGCTTGAACAGTGCGCGTGGCTAATATGTTAAATCAAGGCCTCTTTCTCTGATTTTATTAGATCAATTCCTTCAGTAGGTGTCCGCAAGTCGCGTGCCGATCAAGTGTGGCTCAATCTGGGCCTTCCACTTTATTCTAAATAATATATGCCATTTATTTGAATTAATTTTTAAATACTTTTATGTATTGTGTTTATTAATATACAAATTAATATTAAATCTGAATTATACAGAGCATATCTAAATGGTCAATTAGTAAAATTTATAATTTTTTTAATATTAAATTGAGTTATCTAAATTATATCTGAATTGTTCAGACTACAATTGAATTATCAAATTATAAAATTATAAAAAAAATTAATTTTAAATTTGATTGTTCACATTAAATCTGCACTGATCAGATTTGCGATGAACAAATTTATTAAATTTTTATATTTTAAAAATTTTTAATTTAATAAATGTAAAATAAAAAATTTTAAATTTAAATGATTTAAGTTTGGTAAGAAATGAGTATCATGGTGCTTATTCTTTGATGAGCACTGAAGACGACATAGAGTTAACATTAAGTGTTAATATTTAATTTTATTTTTGTATGTATTTTGAGGAGTGCGAGACACTTTATATTAATACATGGGTTAATTTTCTTAAATTAGAGCAAAAAGCCTTTCTACCAATTGGGTTATCTATCTCCTCCATTTTTGCTAACGTGGCATATCAATGGAGCCCACTCTTATGACAGCTAGGACACTCTAACCCATTTTGGTCCTGTGGCCGACCTTGTAACATTTAAGGAAGGGAAAATAATAATCAATTGTTCAAGTACATTTATGGGTTAATGTTTAATTTTATCCATTTTGTGTATTTTTCAGGGGTGTTAAACATCATATACTTTTAAGTGGAATAATTTTTTTAGAAGTATTTTTTCAAGGTCTAAAACACTCTTCTATGAGGAGGCTGTTAAGTTTTTCATTTTTCACTGGCGTGAATGTATGTGAGACTCACACACAGTAACATGTAAAACTTTGATCATATCTTTTGGTGCTTATTTGTACTTGGACTTTTTTTCAAGAGCATTGGGCATCCCAAAGTCTTTTTTTTTTTTTAGCATGGTCTATCTTGAAATCTTATTAAAATAAAATTTAATAAGCATTGTTAAAATATTAAATATTTTCATATTTAATAATTTAAAAATTATTATTTATAAATTAGTTTTAAAATATTAACAACTCAAACTAACATTTTATAAATGTATAGATAATTTCTTATTTTTTATATATTAATGTCCAATCTTCTTTATAAAATAATGCCTAAATCATTACGTCTTTTGTGCGTGCCAAAACTTATTTATATTTTTAAGTCATTTTTGTAATTTTTTTAGCCAACTAACAATCTTCTTTCAAAATATTATACTATCCAAATTTAATACTCTCTATATATTGTAGTGTTAGAAGTAAAATTAAAAACATGATAAATCAGGACCAGCAATATGTGAACAAAAATATTAATTTAAAAGATATTACTTATTCCATTAATGTGCTATAAAAGAGTTAATTAACAAGAGAAAAATGGTGAGATGAGAAGAAAAAAATTCTTTCATTAGTTTGAAAGTTCATCCCTTCATTTTTAATGTAAAATTGTAGAATATAAAAAAATTAAAATATTAAATTGAGTGGTGTAATGTTTTAAATAAAATACTTAATATTTTAACAAAATTTATTAAATTTTATTTTGATAAGGGTTCAAGGTGTCAATGCTTTTAAAAAAAAATTTTAAGGTATTTAATGCTCTTATAAAAAGAGTTTAAAAGTAAAATAGTACCAAAGAAAATAGTCAACATGTCACTATGCGTGGACCCATACACTTGTCACATTAACAAAAAATAAAAAGCTTAATAGTTGATTAATAGAAGAGATTTTTGATTTCTCAAAAAAATATTTTAAGGATAAAACTATTCCACTTAAAAATATAGGATGCCTAATTTTCTTAAAATTTAAATATAGGGATAAAATTAAACATGAATCTTAAATTTATATCAATCAAAATTAAGTTGTTATCAAAACTCAAATAAAAATTAAATCCAAATGAATTATTATTAAAACTCGATTAACAGAAAACTAACTCGAATTAATAAATATTTATTTAAATTTTAAAAATAAAATGATATAAATTTGCTTTAACAGAGTGGTTTCTCATAAAAGAGTTAGTGCCGTCCGCCGCATGTCATCGCCGTCTGCTGAAAGCTCGTCACCGTCTGCCGCATATAAGTTGTCGTCCGTTCGTCACACTGAGTCCGCTATCAACATTTCAAGGGTCGCCTCTTCTTCTCCCGAAGTCGCCACTCGTCTTGCGTCGTCGCAAAACGCCTTCCACCGCTACCAGTTGTCCTATCATCTTCAAAACTGTTAGTTTTTGTCTCTGGAACTGAAGTTTATAGTATTTATTTTGAACTTATTGTTCAACTCGTGACGAAAATTTTTGAGATGTTGAGTCTACAGCTCTGGGAGTTTCCGGTCTCAGCCATCTTGCTCTTGTCTAGATCTGGGATTGATTTTGACCACAGAGAAAGTGAAAGGGGTGAGAGGGATGGTGTTTAGAATGAGGGTTGATGTAAGACCGTTGCCTGGGACTGTTGGAAATGGAGTCTTCGATTCCAGTGACAGTTGGAAATGGAACGAGAAGAACGAAGAAAACAAACGATTCCTTCAGATTTTCCACGTTGGAGGGTCAAAAGAGGGTTTGACTATATACCTGCTAAGTTGTTTGGCTCTCATGCCATGACACATAAGGGGGGAAAAAAGAAGATAGAAAGAGAATTTTTCTCTTTTAAAGAACACTTAAAAAAAAAAAATTATCCTACTTGTTAGCTCAAATTGCCCTGCACTACTGAAAAATACATATAAAGATAAAATTTAACCTTAACCCGAACATTAAACTCTTTGTAATTTTTACATTAATAATTATAATATTTAAAAATACTTAAAAATTAATTTAAATAAATGACATATATCATTTTAAAATCAAAAGAGAGGCTGCAATTAAGCCACCCATGATGAGTAGGTGATACGGAATGCGCGAGCCCTTTAAGTGGAGTCTGAATATACCAACATCACCTTGTTAAAGCAAATACTTTACTACACAAAATCAAAAGCAAAAGAGGTGGCAACTTCTTATTACTTAACTGTCCACTTTCTTAAAAGAAGTTTCCACCCACTTTCCTTGTCGACCTTGTAAAAACAACCCCATCGTTGACTGATCCGAGTTAGATGTATATGCAAACTTACTAGGCTGAAGAGCTATTTCCTTCTACAGCGCTCTCGCCTTAATTCCTTTCTTTTCTGAAAAAAACCCACAAGCCTTTATTCAATGGATGCTACTGTTGAAGCTGCCTGTTACTCGTCTTCCTTGAACTCGACAATCCCAACATGGAAGTATCATGTTTTCTTGAGCTTCAGAGGAGAAGACATCCGAAAAGGCTTCACAGCCCATTTACATGCTGCTCTGCAAAAAAGGGGTATCATAACCTTCATAGATGATGAGCTTGATAGAGGAGATGTTATTTCCCTTCAACAACTTCAAGCAATCAAAGGTTCTCTCTTCTCTCTTGTTATTCTTTCCCAAAATTATGCTTTTTCTACTTGGTGTTTGGATGAACTCCAAAGGATTCTTGAGTCCAGAGTTTCTTTCAATAGACAAGTCATCCCAGTGTTCTATAATATTGATCCGTCTGATGTACGACATCAAAGGGGAGCCTTTGCTGATGCCTTTCAAAAACATAGTGAAAGATTTCATGATGACAAAAAGAAGGTGCAAAGATGGAGAGATGCTTTAGAAGAAGTTGCAAATATAGCTGGCTATCATTCTAAAGATCGGTATGTTAGATTTATTTCAGTTTATGAGTTTTGAGATCTAATGAGTTTGTGACTTTCTTTTACCTTGCTGTCAAAATAATTTTTTTTTTTAAAAAGAATGCATACCGAGCATAAAGTTAATTCAATTCTATAGGGATAAATAAATTCCGAT
Source organism: Prosopis cineraria (assembly GCF_029017545.1). Lineage (NCBI taxonomy): Eukaryota > Viridiplantae > Streptophyta > Magnoliopsida > Fabales > Fabaceae > Prosopis > Prosopis cineraria. The sequence continues at coordinate 14,833,691 of NW_026555339.1, forward strand.
AAAGGTTTTTGAAGCATATATATCAACATCATAAAGTTACGACAGTTGTGCACAATTTGATATAAGCATTTCTGTATAATCTGATCGCTGTTAAATTTTGCTTCTCTGTTTCACACTGTGATTAAAATGTTGAGTAATTATCCTTACCGAACAACCAAATATTTAACAAATGATATTACAAAAAATGAATGATGTATCAACTATATGATTAATACACTTCAAGCACGACAGAAGTTAAAATTATTTTAAATGATGTAAGTACCTTAAACGAGAAATACTGTATATGCATGTTCTTTTATTTACTGTTATTTCTGGTTTTGTAATCCTATTTTTACAAAAATTAGATTGTGGGTAACATTTTGCATAGAGTCTAAGAAATGTGGCATTGTGTCATGATTTGAAAACAGTAGTTTCAAATAAATTTTCTATTATCTATAGATATTACATTGATTTGAGAATATCAATTATCAGACTTTTACCAATTTTCTCTTTTATGTAGGGTGGAAACAAAATTCATTGAAGAAATTGTAGTAGGTGTATGGACAAAACTACAGCCAAGCTTACCATGTTTCAAAAATGAATTTGTTGGATTGGAGTCAAAGATAGAAGAAATTAATTCAATTTTGAGGATAGGATTGAATGATGTTCGTTTATTAGGAATTTGGGGGATGGGCGGTATAGGAAAAACATCCCTTGCAAGAGTTATCTATGAGAGATATTGTGACCAGTTTGATCTTTGTTACTTTTTTGCGGATATTAGGGAAGTCTCTTAAATGAAGGGATTGGTTCGCTTGCAAAAAAGTTTTCTTTTACGTGATGTGAAGTTGACAGAGATGGAACTTCATGATGCGTATGAAGGAATGAAGATGATGAGAAGCCTTATGTGCATCAAGAAAGTCTTAGTAGTATTGGATGATATAAGTGAAATGAACCAACTTGAGTACCTTGCAATAAAGCAAGCTTGGATGGGCCCAGGAAGTAGAATAATAGCGACAACTAGATATAAGCAGCTATTGACAGCACATAGAGAGTTTGAAATATATGAAGCAGAGCTATTGAATGATGAAGAATCTCTTCAACTCTTTTGTCAAAAAGCTTTTAAAAGTGATCAACCAACAATAGATTATTTGGAGTTGTCTAAAATTATTGTTGAACTTGCTGGTGGCCTTCCTTTGACACTAGAAGTGTTGGGGTGTCTTCTTTGTGAAAGAAATATAGTTGTGTGGAAAGATGCTATAGAGAAGATGAAGAAATTTCCACCAAATGATATTCTAAATAGGCTTCGAATAAGTTACGAAGTATTAGATCCTATGGAGAAAAATATATTTTTGGATATTGCATGCTTCTTCAAAGGAATGCCCAAGGTTAAAGTAATGGAAATATTAGAAATTTGTGGTTTTCATCCAATAATTGAAATTTCAGAACTTATAGACAAATGCATGCTAATTGAATTTCACAACAATGATGGTACATTATGTTTGGGTGTGCATGATATATTACAAGAAATGGGTAAGTGTATTGTTTTTGAGGAATTACCAGGTGATGTTGGCAGACGTAGCAGGTTATGGTCAAAAGAGGACATAAATCTAGTATTGACGAAAAACAAAAGTAAGTTTCTTTTAGTCTGTATGAGATATTATTATTTAATTTTTAAATTTCCCAAATTTTCTATTGATTCTTTACCTTTTTCCTAATCCTTAAATAATTAGTTCGTTATTGTTATTAGGGCACTAATTCAATTGAAGTTATACATCTTCAATCCCCTATACAATACAAAGGAAGTTGGGCTTCAGGAGCATTCTCAATGATGTTTAATCTCAGAATACTAATCATATCATGTGATGTGTGCCTTCCCTGTGGCTTCAATTCTCTTCCTAGTTCATTAAAGATTATTAAATGGGAGAAATATCCATTGAAGTGGCTCCCACTTGGATCTCAGTTGAATGAACTAAGTCAGCTTGAAATGTGTTGGAGTAAGATCATACAACCTTGGTGTGCAGCACAAGTAAGAGTACTTTTGCAATATCTTGATTTAGCTTTATTAATCAAAGTTATCATTTTAGGTTTTGCAAAATCTAATATTCTGTTGTTATTTATGTTTACTAGATGCCTAAAAAGCTAAAGTTCATTAATCTAAGCTATTCTAAAGATCTTATTCAAAGTCCTGATTTTTCAACACTACCGAATCTTGAGAGATTAGTACTTGAAGGTTGTATAAAACTTGTGAAGGTTCATCCATCACTTGGGCAACATAAGAAAGTTGTCATGGTGAATTTGACAGATTGCATAAATCTTAAATCCCTTCCTAATAGACTAGATATGGATTCCTTGGAGAAATTGACTCTTTCAGGCTGCTCAAAATTGAAGAAGCTTCCTGAATTTGGAGAAAACATGAAATATTTTTCAATGCTTGATTTGAAGGATTGCAAAACTCTTGGAAGGCTTCCATGTTCTATTGGTAATCTAAAATCTCTTGTGACTCTCAACATATTTGGTTGCTCAAAATTATTGTCTCTGCCAGACAATTTGGGTGAAAATGAGAGCATCGAGGAGCTTGATATAAGGGGAACTGCTATCAAAGAAATACCTTCATCCATCAACAGTCTAGAAGATTTAAGAAAATTATATGCAAATGGATGTATGTGGTCTGCATTAGGGTCATCACCAAATTTACTTTCCCAAATTCTAAAGGTATTTAGGCTTACTAGTTATGAAGCTCCTATGAGTTTAAAATTACCTCCTTCTATCTCAGGTTTATCCTCATTAAAGGAATTAAAGCTAAAAAACTGCAATCTCAATTCTAGAATTGTTCCAAATGATCTTGGTTGATTTCCATCTTTGGAGATCCTTGATCTTAATGGAAATGATTTTGGCAACTTACCTTCTGGAAGTTGCATTCTTAGCCCTTCATTCTTAAGTTTGTCTTCATTGAGGGAATTGAATTTGAAAAACTGTAATTTTTGTGATGGTTCAATCCCTGATGATCTTAGTCGCTTGTCATCCTTGAAAGCATTACATCTATCTAGAAACAATTTTACTAACCTACCGTCTGCTTTTGTCTCTAATCTCTTGACTCTAGAAATTCTTTGCTTGGATCATTGCAATGGACTTTTATCACTGCCAAATACCCCACCACATATGGAATTTTTAAATGCCATTTGTTGTCATCCCTCAGTGAAAACCCCATCATTTCTAGAGGTGATGTGGAGGTTCCTTTCTTCACCTAACTTTCAACCAAATTGGCTAGCAAACGAGAGAAAATTTTGTTTGTACATTTCGGGGAGTGAAATCCCACTATGGTTCCATAATCAAAATCTTGATCTTCTTGACAATGAGAAAACGTGCATAAAGGTAAACATCTCTCATTTTCGTGATTCAAGTGAAATGTAGGGAATTTCTATTTGCCTTGTGATACAAGACATGGCGCCAGTGAATTCTAGAAAACCAAATAGTTTGTTTTCTATTTATCATTGTAACACTACTGTCGAATAGCACCAAAATTAATAAAAACTAGATTTTGCAGTAAAGCGCAACCTAGGTCGTCTCCCTAAGAGTCAATAGAGTAACTATTTGAATTATGGTTATGAAAAGCTAAAAAATTGGGGGGGTTTCTATGAAGTTAAAACTAAATTAGAATTAAATAAATAGGGGAATTCAACTGAGAAAATTATCAAGAACAAGCAACGCAATCAATCACAACCCAATCACCTAAACTTAATCTTCCTCATCCACAAATTAACTTAATTTTATTTACCTTTATTATTCTGATTTTATTATATATTTCTCAAATTATCATTCAAGAATTAAACAAGAGATTAAGTTATAGATTAATTGAGATCTCCTTTAACCCACAGCCTAACAACTGTTCTATGTTAGCCATACCAGAAACAAAGCATGGATAATCACCCAAGCCAAGCCAAATTACTCTTACAATGCTATATCAATCGATCATAGCAAGCAAAACCTCAGATAAAATTTATAACTTAAAAATCATGCAATAAAACTACTCCAATCAGCAATAGCAATTAAAGCATAAAATTCAGAGGTAAAGAGAGGAAGAGTAAATTGGAATAAAGCTAAAATAAATTCTTCCTTAAATATCAAAGACTCTGATTAAAATTTAAGATCATGGTTTGTGATTGATCACACTAAGAAAATTAGCTCTTCATAGAACTGAAAACTGGACAATAACAAGTGAAAATTGAGAACAAGAAGCATCGCCTGAAGCAATTAAAGACAAGACAAAGACGAAGAGTGATTGCCCGCGTGCTTGCCTCTGCTTTCTCCTCCCCGCCAAAGAACCGTGTTTTTATTTTCTTCAGATGTGCCCCCTTTTCAATCTCCATTTCTTGCTTTATATATACATAATGCATGATGCGTACGGCCAAAAAAAAGCTAATAATAAAATGATAAAACTACTTTAAATAACTCTAATTGAAAATTACACTAAATAACCCAAAATAAATTCAAATAAAAGTTTAAAGATTTGATTCTTGATTTGATCTTCAAGTATGCCCATATTCTTCTTATCCAATATATTCTCTATCAATATCTTCCAAATTAAATTTAAAAAATCTGCACAAATAAAATAAAATTAAACAGCACATGTGCAAAAAATATTAAAGATATTATTTATATTTTAAAATCAAAGATTTAGTTAGTTAAAATTTCAAAACTGAATATTGGCTAATAAAATTAAATAATATCTAATTAAACTCAATTAGCTTCAAATAAATATTTAATAGTCTAAATTAAAAGGATAAAAATATATAAAATTGCTATTTATCACATTGTTCACATGAGTCAAATGTAGATGAAACTTGGTGCGGTTATGTGCTTGATCTAAACGGCAGCAACAGCCCTCATATGTTTTTCTTATTTTTGCCTCCCTATTACTTGGGAAATGCTTGCAACCAAGTTCATTTATGGTTTGAAGCATGGGGACCTTTGAATGCTTCTCAAGCAAAGGGAAAAAAAGGAGCTAAAAGTGAGAGTCAGCCTATGTTTTTAATAAGGAAGTGTGGGTGGCGTTTGACGAGCAAGGAACAAATTGAAGAGTACATGCAGCTACCAAATGCCGTGAAGAGTTGAGAGAAAATGCCATTGACACATAATCATGAATGCAAAACTATGCCTCATCGGTAATTCAATCTTCCTTTTATTTTCTCTTCATCATGTTGAAATTTTTCTCCATATGTTTAGTTGAATGGAGAATGACAATGAAGTCAAAGAATTAATGATAGTTAAGTACCCAACAAAATTTTCTAAAAAATAAATTATAAATAACTGCAAACAAGAACTATGATTGCAGACTAAGAGCTATATTTATAATTTAGATATCTTATTTGCAATTGAAAATCATAAATTTTAAACTGTCTAAACTAATATTTACAGTTGATTTTTTATAAAATTTTATCGAAGACCTAACTAGCATTAATTTCTATTTTGGGACTTTAATATCATTCTCCTTTAATTAAAAACACAAACTTATACACACATATACATGATTACATACTTACATATATATATATATAATGTGAAAATAGGAGGAAATCATTTTAGTTATTAAAGATAAAACATGAAATTGCAATGATCATTTGCAACTTATGTTTGAAAATGGTGGTAAAATGTTAAGAAAATGGTGATATCAACACGATTAAAGTGTTAAAAATCTTCAGAATTGATGAAGATTATATGTACGTATGAAATAATGAAAATCGTAATTTAAATTTAAATATGAAGTACTGTGGTGTAAAAGCCCTCCAGTTATTAACCTATTTTTCCCTCTTTATCTGTTAATATCTACATCAGCAGGGAAGGAAGAAAAAACAAAATCATAGAGTCGTATAAATGAGTAAATGACATTAACTCATATGTACTGTTATATCAATCAAACTCACTTTTATCCTCCTTCATTTTCCATTGCATTCCTGGTGTGGTGTTCAGTTAGTGGAATCAGTGAAGTTTCTTTTCTTTTTCTCCTCATTTTTTGCTGTGTTAGGTATGGGCTTTTGGGGTGATCACCAGCTTTCTTCTTCATTTCTTCTCTTCCTTTTAACTAAAGCAACCTAACTCTCTTCTTGCATTGCTACAATCGATTGGTACCTCTAAGTTTCTTTGCCATCTTTGTCATTGCAAAAAGGGGAGGAGATTGAATTGGCTGCTGGTTGAAAAATTGAAGCTATTAGGATTCTTTTTATAGGTATTTTCACTATCAACTTTCTGGTTGCCTTTCCCATGAATAAGTTAATGCATCTCGTCTATCTTCTTTTTCCCTAGTTGTAATGAATTGGGAATTGGTGATTTCTATTGATCTATGTGTAAATTTGTTGTTTTCAAGGTTTGATGGACCTTGATTCATGATTGTATGTATTTGGAAGAAATTTTTTGAATGCTAAAATGATTGTTCCGTTACAATTACACAAAAGTGCACAGTATATGTTCGACAAAATGCCTGAATGGAAAGAGTTTAATTTTAATTAAAATTGGTAACTCGTTGTGGAAACGTAACTTTCTCTAGCCTTTAAAGCATAATACATTGATCCCCAAATCAGAACATAATTTAGTGTAAATGGATTCTTCAATCTTTGTTGTGATTTTTGGTAATCAGTCAAGTGATTTGAAGTAAGTTAACGAAAGTTGTGAATAGTACGCTTAGAGTAATTGGTTTGCAAGAGTAATCTGCAAGCTAAATAGTTAGGATTTCTTGAGGTATATTATACTTGATTTTGATGGTTGGTGATACAAGTAGTTGGTAGATTAGAAGAGTTAATATTTTCTCGTGCTGTAAACTGCTGAAGTGTCACACCCCGAAATTAGAACATGTTGGCACAAAATATAGAGATATTACCCATATTCCAAAAGTCTTTTTCTTTTTTTTTTTAGAAAACTTTAATTTATAAGTCATGAAGATCTTTGATAATAAATTAAGTCATCCTCAATACAAACATACGAACAAAAGATTTAATATTTTACAAAACAGTAGCAGCAGCAAGGAATTCTCTTCCGATCATTACATAACACAGTATAAATTATAAGGATGAGGACCCTAACTATAGCTTATGTGGAGCACCTGACATAAGAAATTTACTTTAAAGAAGTTTGATTTTAGCTTTTCATCTCAATTGAATACTACAGCCCCTTAAGGATTAGCGGAAGGCACAACATCAGCTAACGTATCTGAGACCAAAATAATAATTTCCAGTGAATAACGTCCCAACAATAAATAATAGAAATTGAATAAAAAGAAAAAAAGTTTAAAATAATTGTGAGTCAAAGAGACAACAGCTTTCCAAAAAATGTAATAAACTTTAAAATAGAATAGTTCTGTAAAATTTTAAAATTAAATCTTAAATCATTGAACTATCATGGCAAATATTAATAGGACTTGCTTTCAAGAAAGCACATATATGAAATAATATATTTACAAACAATTTACTAAATAAAAACTAATAGAATATGAAATCATCAGATAATTAGATTCATAATTATAGGGACTTATCAGAACAATTAACAAATGTGGACACATAGTCCACGAGAGTGATAACCCAAATGCGGCTTTTGCCACGAAAACAAACGTGGACACATAGTCCACGAGGGTAAGTAACCAAACGCAGCCGAAGCCACAAAACAAATGTGGACACACAGTCCACGAAGGTAATTCTAACCAAACGCAGCAGAAGCTACGAAACAAACGTGAGTACGATGCTCACGAATAACCATCTCTCCATTCCACGTGCGTTAGCCATCACACGGGGCTAGCACCTCCTATAAACACCCTGCTAGCTAGGTGTACCATGGCGCGCCAAGGGCTAACGAAACTGTCGTTAGCAACCAGTGTTCTGTATAAAGTCCCTTTTTTTTAAAACCACTTTGAAACATGCAAGGAAATCATCACTTTCACGATACAGTTCTCATTCTCAAAATCAAACTCGCATGAATACTTTTAAGCATTAAAACTTGCCAGAATAAAATTTTATATCCAATGCTCATGCTTGCATTTATTGAATAATCAAAATTTTTCAAGGTAGAACTCACATGAATCATTCTCTGTATCAATCCAATATTTAAAAAAAAATAAAAATTTCATAATCAAAGTCCAAACTTGATTTAATTGGTCAAATAATATTTCAAATTTGGTAAAGCTAATTTCTCAAAATAAAGTAATGTTAATCAACAAATATCCAATAATCGCATTAATGCTATTAAAATAATTTTCAGAAAAACGTAATATTTTAGCAAAGAAAATTTTAATTGAAAAGAAAAAAAAATTCAGTTGAGACGCTATCCACTTACCTGAATTACTTCCCAAAATTTAAAAGTTTACCTCTCAACTTCAATTAAATGTCTGCTCTTCCAAACATCCTATAATTTATATAAAATATTTAATAAACTTTCAGTAAATCCAATAAATTACTTACAATATTTCACAACCAATATTTAGCTATATAATAACTTGAAATTTTAAAATCAAGACTTTACACATGAAAATCCCTCAAAAGTCATAACTTAATGCTCTATTACAATACAATCTCCTACTAAATATTTTTTTTAAACACCGAATGCACATTATTTTCAAATCTCCCAGTAAATTACTCAACAATTTCTCCATAACTACCTACTTCTAAAGGATTTAACTAGTTAGGCACCACTTTCATAATCAAAAAGTTTTACACAATACCAACCTCAATTCACCAAATAATATCATCCAAATCCATTATGTCTCCCAAAAATTTTAATGAGATTTTTAGGAAATGCACAGTCAAGCACTCCCTCTAATAAACATTTTAACCAACATCTTATAGGCATCATTCTTCAAATTTTATATCCAAGCTCAAAAATTCTGACCCAAATATATCACTACCAAGCTTCAATATGCCTTTCCTGCTTAATTTAAAATCTTCTCCTTCTTAAACAATCACGGCAACAACAGAACACAAGAAAAAGAAATTGAAACTCCAAGAATTACAATAATCACATATTATTAATTTCATAGTCAAATATCCCTTACAACTTTCAAATCAAATTTATAGATTAATAATATCTAAGCTAACTCTAATTTCCACAATAATCAATGAAGTTTCAAAATAAAGTTCAATTCTTCTAACAAACATCTCATAAGCACTAATCTCCAAGTATTCCATTTAAACTTTTCTCTTCCACTTCCATCCTAACAATTATTTCAACACCAGCCATTCCAAACAAATTAATTTAACTCAGCCATATATATATATATATATATATTCCAACTCCATATTTAAATTATCTCTTCCCTGAAATAGCATGACAGCACAAACCACACAAATTCTGTAATTTCACGCACACACAGAGCAACTACACTCACGCACAGCGACAATATACCGTGTTTAGGAGTGCAGAAATAACCAAAAAGAAGGATCCCAAATCTCCTACCTTGAACCAGCAACGACGTGAGCAGAGAAGGAGGAGAAAGAACCTGCGACACTGCACAAGGAAGAGGGAGAAGAACGTTCCATGCATCCTTTCACAGCGTCGAAAACAGAGGAGGGAGAACTGAAATTCAAACCCACACGCACACCAAACAATATCACGGCAAGGAAGAGGGAAGTGATTGACGTAGAACTGAAATTCAAACCCACACGCACACCAAACAACATGACGGCAAGGAAGAGGGAAGTGATTGACGTCGCACCTGGGAGAACTCACAGCTCAAACTCTTAGCAGCGGCGGATGAAGCTTCTGGACTCATCAACACCGACGACACATGGGAATAGGCAAAGAAGACGGAGAAGACGGATGGAGAAGACAGAGAAGCTTGAAATTTCTAGATTCAGGATTTCTCTCACTCTCTCCCCTCGTGCTCTGTTCTTGACCGACAAAGGGAAGGAATTTAAAGAAATGAAGTTTATTAGGAAAAATTACAGAAAACTCAATAAATATTTTGTAAAATTGCACAAGAGACAGGGGTATTTTGGTAACTTCATTCGAGGTCAACAAAAATGAAATTTCCTCTAATATAAGTAAGATTCGAACCCCCTAACGTATGGCATAGCTTCCACTGAACCATTACTCCCTATTTATTATATAACTAAAACAATAAAATAAAATATCAATTGAAAGAAAAAATTTATTTAATTTATTTATCATTTAATTTATCTTCTTCTTTTCTTTTCTTTTTTTTTTTTAATTAGGGTTATTACATGAAGCTTTTACTGATCAGATCATGGGGTTTCGAATGAAGTAGCAAGTCAGTACATTTTGCTTACAAAACTATATATGGGTTGGAACGATGAATTTTGAAATACTTCAGTTAGTACTTAAACAATCAGATGGTCATGGCTTTCCATAAGTTCAAAGGAAAAATAATAGTCTACCCTTTTGAATATATAGGGAGCTGATCACTAAGCAAGGCAAACCGATAGTATTATATGTTCAGGGAGTCAATATTGCCCCACAAATGAATATGCCTCTACAAGAAATTAAAAGATTTAGATATTGTCTTTCTATCAAATAAAAATGCTAACTTTATTGGTTGTGCGCATGTTTGTTTTTTATGTTATTTTTTCATGTATTTGTGAGCATTTTAACCGCAGACATAAATGTATCTGTGCATATATTTGGCTTCCAGCGTTGCTTTTACTATTACTTGTTAGTTTTACTAAGGTAAGGTCCTTGAACTTCATATGAACAAAAATATTTTTATCATATCTCATCTATAAATTGAATGATAAGTTTACTTAATTTTCCCCTCCTTATGTCATTGTAGTTTCATTAAGGTGGATGCTATTTACTTATTAATCATTTGACATTTCAGATAGTAGGACCGTGGATCATGCCCGATCATCAACACCTTATGGTGGATATCCTTGCTGTTTTGGAAGTCGCAATAGTTGAGTGAATCAAATTATTTTGACGTAATTTGAAAACATTTGTTTTGATGTAACCATAGATGCATATTCCACATAGCTCATAGGCAGGATTCTCATCCTTTTAAATGTATGTTGTGTGTCTATAGTTTGAGAGCAGAACTCTCATTTGATGTATTACTGGTTACCTAACTGGTGTTAAAATATCGGTATATGATTTGTTGTTTTTGACATGAAGCAGTCATCGTCAATTTGTTGTAATTGGAATTTGAAATGATTGATTTGTTAAGAAAGCTTTATGGGGTGAGTCTATTCTTGTGCTTCATTTTAATTTCATCCTTCTCTTAGAGTTCTACAATGGGAGCATCCTAGAATCTGCTGCTAATAGAGCTTGAGATCCATGGCTCTCAATTACATGAATAATGTTTAAGACTAGCGACTTATTCTAAGGTTGGTGGGAATTTTATTAAGATTTTAACAACTCATTTGCTTACTCCACTAACCCCCACCTTGTCAGAAATGGTCAATACAACTCTTTATCACATGTCTTAGCAAGTGGGCCCCACTAGCCTTACATAGAAGATGTTTCATGAAATTTAACGTTAGGGGCAAGATTATTATACTATAATTATTTTATGGTGACATTGCAATGACAAAGTTTAAGATACTGAGTACTTCACCATGAATAATTCAAGAGCACAAATGCCCTTTAATCATTTATTTATTTTTTGGATGAAAAAGTGTAATGGAATGAGTGAGGCCAATAAAGGGGTTTGCTTGGACAAATGATTACTTCAAGAGCCTGGGCATTAGTAAGATGGAAGCTAATACTATTCTGGATTGCTTTTTCTTTTTTTGGTCATGAAGAGGGCTAACCGAATTACAATAGAAAATTAAAACATAGAGAGGGGATTGAAATCCCAAACTTTCTTTGAGCACTAACTCTCTCAAATGTGGGAAGTCAAATCCAAAAAAGAGGAGTTTGAGATCCCTTGTTTCGCCAATAAGTCTGCCACCATATTTTGTTCTCTGGGAACAAACATCACTAGTACTTGTCAGTTGTGTCGGAGCAGATTTTGGACTTCCAAGAAGATCAAACTTCCACCGTATTCATTCCCATCTTGTCCATTAAGAAGATCCACTAGGTACTTTGAATCTGCTTTGATGATTACCTTCTTGAATCCCATATCCCATGCCCTCTGAAGACTTCTAAACTATGCACATTCCTCTACCGAGAGGATTGGAGAAACCCACAATCCAAACTCCTTTATCATCTCTGAGGACTCCTCCACAGTTAGCTTTCCTCGTGTTTATTACAATAGCACCATCAGTATTAAGATTTGACCCAACCTTATGGAGGAGGTTTCCATTTCGTATTTGTATCAGTAACATCGTTCTCAAACAGTGATGCTTCTTCATGCATAGTAAAGGATTTCCATGTGTGGATTATATCAGCTGTAGGGTCATCTGGCTTATGGAACTCCTGTTGAAAAATAAAACAATTCCTCCACTTCCAAAGCTTCCATATAGTCACACCCAAAATTAAGCTCCAATTAGAAGTAACATTGGTAAAGGAGTTTGGCTTTAGGTTTCGAGCTACCCACCCTTTTAAATCTAAGGAGAAGAATATCTGGTGGTATTTAGGTGGCAGCAACCTGCAGCAAATTTGTCGAGCATAAACACGTTCCCTGATAATATTCCGGATTGCTTATTGTTCTGCTTTCTTCTCTACCCATTCTTTTCCGTTGAAAGCCCAATAGCACTGTTTGACATAAACTCGTTTATTGAGTCCATTTTTAAAATTGTCCGTGATAATCTATGTACAAGAAAAACATGCTTAATTAAGTCAACTTAATATTATTATTTTTTAAAAAATTAACTTTACATGGTGAAAGAGAAAATAGAGAGATCTAGATCAATAGAGCTATCTCCAGTGTTAAATGTAGAAGTAGAATAATTTCTTTTAGTCCTAAATATCAACTATTAAAAAGAAGGATATTTATCAAAGAATTGAATTTAAAGAAAGGAGCTAGTCCTTCATAATATAGCAAATCAATGTTTTAATCTTTATTGAGAAAAGTGCTTATATTTAGTACCTTATCTCTTGAACACGACCAACAGAAAAATAACTGTGAGTAGCAAAAAAAGAATGACATTTTAAAAAAAACTAAGATACATTTTTTTTTATAAATAATTGATTTGACTAAATCATTTAATTTATACAAATTAATGATCTGACTCATACATTTAAAAACCATTTTTTTTCCCCGTTTTGAGCCACCGACTCGTTGAATCCACTCCTTCCTCTGGAAAAGACAATCACAAAGCCCACGGGTCACCACACTCACCTCATTATTATCGTTATTATTATTTTTAAAAATAGTTTTTCACCCTCCTTAGTTTAGTCTGTTATGTTGAAGTGGTGATTCAGCTTTTTGTCACTTTATTGATCTACTTTCTCAGAAGTAGTTTCACCTACTTTGCTTGATCTTGTACCACTACCCTGTCGTTGACTGCTACAGTTTTCTTGCATCCAATAGATCTCTGCGCAAGCTCAATCAGCTGAAGGTCTATTACCACCTAATTCTTCATCGCTCTCTCCTTATTGCGTTTCTTTTCTGAGAAAACCCGCAAGCCTTTATTCAATGGATACTTCTGTTGAAGCTGCCTCTTCCTCGTCTTCCTTGAGCTCGACAATCCCGCCATGGAAGCATCACATTTTCTTGAGTTTCAGAGGAGAAGACACTCGGAAAGGCTTCACAGCTCATTTACACGCTGCTCTTCAACGAAAGGGTATCATAACCTTGATAGATGATGAGCTTTGGAGAGGAGAGGAGACGTTATTTCCTTTCAACTCGTCCGAGCAATTGAGGAGTCTCTTATCTCCATTGTTATTATTTCCCAGAATTATGCTTCCTCAAGTTGGTGTTTGGATGAACTCCAAAAGATTCTCGAATCCAAAGAATCTTTGGGTAGGGAAGTTTTTCCTGTGTTCTATAACGTGGATCCATCTGATGTGCGACATCAAAGAGGAGCATTTGCAGATGCTTTTCAAAAGCACAGTGAGAGATTTCATGAAGATGAAGGGAAGGTACAGAGATGGAGAAATACCTCAAAAGATGTTGCAAATTTATCTGGCTATCAATCTAAGGACCAGTAAGTTTTCCATATGTAATTTAATTTGTGAATTTTCAGATCTGTCGTGAATCACTTCGATTAGTCGACCTTCAAATTTAGCTGAAATCATACCACACTCTTCTTGTTTTAAAAACACGATATAATCTGCCAACATTTGATAGATATTACGATTTACACATATTGCCCATTTAATTTGATATTTGTAGATGAAATTATTTTTTTACATAATATTATTAGAGTACAATAATATTTTTAGTATGACAGTAAAAATTTTCAATAAGTTTGCAATTATAATTATTTTAATTTTTATTAACATAAAAGTTGTATTTTCAAAAATTTTACCAGCAGAAAAAGCTAAGATTCACTACAATATTTTGAACTGTACATATCAAATTAAATTTAATTAAACGTTAAAAGAGATAATATGCTCTACATAAAAGTAATAATAATTGGGTGCAATTTAAAATATAATATACTAGCTATATGTTTTGTTTTCCTTTTTCACTGTGATCTAGTTTATTATTTTTCATGGTTTGGAATATCTTAATTTTTACAAAAGTTTAGAATACCAATTAATCTCTTTTTCTTAATCTTCTCTTTCATGTAGGCTTGATACAGACTTCGTTGAGGAAATTGTTAGATGTGTATGGACAATACTACATTATTCATGCCATGTTACAAAACCCACAAATTTGTTGGAATGGAGTCAAAGATAAAAGAAGTTAATTCAATTTTAAAGATAAGACTCAATGATGTTCATCCGTTGAAAATCTGGGGGATGGGCGGTATAAGAAAAACATCTCTTGCAAAACTTATGTGAGACAAACTATAACCAATTTGGTCTGTTATTTTTTTTGCTGATGTGAAGGATGTTTTTGAAAAGGAAGGATTAGTTTTCCTATAGAGAAGATTTATTTCACATAATGGGATGTTAAAAGGCATAGAATTTGCTTTGATAGTGCTTGATGATGTAAGTGACAATAACCAACTTGAGTACCTTGCTATAAAGCAAGCTTGATTGGGTCTAAAAAGTTGAGTAATAGTAATTACTAGGAATAAGCAGGTATTGAAAGCTCATGGAGAATTTTTAATTCATGTGGCACAATATTTGAATGATGAGGAATCTATTCAACTCTTCTGATAAAGACCTTTAAAAGTGATAAACCAAAAGATTGTTTAGAGGTGTCAAATAATCACTACCACAAAAAAAGGCTGTCAAAGAGTTTACTTTTACCCTTTCAAAGCATTTTTTAAACACTTCGAAAACAAGAGCTCCCATAAAAAAAGCTCTCATAGGTTAGCCTACGGGAGCTTCTTCTTTTTTTTTCCCTCAAAAAAGCTCTTGTAAGTCAGCATATAAGAGCTTTTTTACACAAAAAAGTACTAGAAAAGCTCCCGTAAGCTGACTTACAAGAGCTTTTATGCTCAAAAACACTTTTGTATAAGACCTCTACAAGAGCATTTCTTGATCCTTTCAAGAAATGCTCTTGTATGTTTAATTTTTTTTTAAATATTTAATTCATTTTTTTATTCTCTACAAGCATTGTACATCATGATTAATATACAAAAAAATTAATTATATAATTAACTTAAGTCTAAAAGCAATTCCATTACATACTAAAGTTCAACTAACTAATGTTCAATACTATAATACACATGATTATTATAATGTAGATTGCAATTTAAGAATTTTAAAACAGTTCCAATAATCTCATGATGACAAATACATACATCTAACACCATTTTTGCTTGGTTGAAAAGTATTCATTCATATTCTATCTGCAAAAGTTAAAGAAAAATAACTTAGCATAATAATGATAGATTTGTACCTTTGTACAAAGGATAAATAATTAGTTTTACTCTAAAAATAAATGGGTCCTAATACTAACTGCTAACACAGAGAAAAATAGATTGATCGTTGAAGGATATTCCAAGAGGGTTCCATGAATAATATATGTATGTCCAACAGGGAGTACAACTACATAGTTTAATTCACTGCGCACACAAGCAAAACATAGAAACAATAGAAGTCAATCAGACTTGTGATAGAGTACAATTGAGCACATTAGAAAAATTAAAGGAGGGATTCTCATTACACATAATCCATGTATAACAGTATGCTTTATCTGCTAGCAATTCTAGCTTTGCCACTCACCCAATTCTAGAAAAAAATGATTTATCACCTCATTCACCAACAAAAACTACAGGCTTCAGCAAACCATCAAACAATAATATATATCAAACTACATATCAGACCTCCATAGACTCGATTCAAGCTACAGCTTGCTGGAGGTTCTGTTTTTTTTATTCAGACTCTAATCATTGGGCTTCTTCTTCTGCTCATGAAAAAAATACTTGCATGGCTAAATTATTGTAAATGATCCTAACTATATATGAAGTGCTGCAACATGAAAATACACGTTTTGATGGATGAACAAATTAATGTAAAGGAAAATAACAAGGTGGGGTTGAAACACTTGAAGTAGTGCAGAATATACCCAAGTCTAGAATATGGATTATTGGGCGATAATTAATTAAGATGTGATGAAGATAGTAACTATCAGAAGCAAATGTACAAGTCATCCTGTATAAATTATAATTACGGTATGCCAAGCTAGCTAGCTAGTGATGAGCTATACATCCTGTTTATATGAGAAAGAGAAAGAATGAAGGTATGGTGCAGCAAGGGTCTGTATTTGGATTTTAGGAATGTGGCCAAATTCCATAGGGCTTAACATGATTCCAAAATCTTGATTATATCATTAATTGAAAGTTTGATATAATAAATAAACAATTCCCATTTGCATGGTGCAAACTTGGTCTTTTCTCAAGTTAAAATAATCTACAATTTCCATCATATTGTACCTGATAACTTGAAACATAGATTGAAAATTTAATTTCATTGGAAGTATGTCAATTATTTTCACTCTGTCCATCTGTGCATGCCATATCATAGAGTTTAGACCAAAATAATCTTGTAAAGAAGCCAAGTACCTGAATGGCAATATTTCATCAACATAATGAAAAGTTCATCCAAGAACAACAGATACAATAGTCATTGCCCTGTGAATGACAAATAGATATTAGTAATATGAAGAATGACATATTATTGAAGAATCTATACTTCTATATATAGAAAACAACATCAATCACAAAAAGGCAGCTAGATTTTTTTAGACTTAGCAACTAAATGCTAGTAAGATGTAGCCAAAGTGATTGAGACTATTGGCTTGTACATGCTTAAGCACTACAGCAGAGGGAAAATTCGTGTTCTCTCCAGAAGGTTTGGCAAGAAAATCATTTACTACTGATTCTTTCCATTAATTTGACTCCAAAGAGGATTTTACTCTTCCACTTTTACTGTACTAGCCTATCAACATTTTCATAGTAGTTACTTTAATCAACTTATTGGTCAAAGTGAGTAATTATAAGGAACTCCATGTAAGTGAAGTACAAACCACAAGGAACATCTAAGTCACTGAAACATAAAAGCATATGCAAGTGCACCAAATGTCCTAATGAAAGTGACAGCAGCTGAATTCCTAGCAGCTAATAGTGCCTGCACAAGACATCATATATCCAAAATCACAATACCCAAGCATAATTATTCTACTTTGCATTAAATCACAACCAAAAAGCCAAAAAAAAAAAAAAACGCATGAAGAAACTTTGTGCCCTTAGGTTCACAAGAACAAGCTTACATTCAGAGCAAGAGTTTGTTTATGTAACCAAACATCTTTTGAAATGAAATTACGGAAATTAACTGAAAGGTCACCATGCTTTAGTAATTCTAAACTTCTATTTCTCTATAATTCCATTTTCGAATAGGAATTAACAAGCCATGGATTGTTGCACACTTACTACAATGAAGAAGGTCCTGTCGCCTAGTTCTGAGAAAAAAATTAGGAAAGCCTATAATAAAGCATGCAGGAAGAGATAATCCGTCCTTGAGATGCAATCATTAAAATCTGAGTGATTAAAATTAAATTTAACAAAACATTGCTAGGTCCATCACAATCTATTTTGACTAACTTTTCAATCTTAAATGAGGGCAAAGAGTAACTCCAAGTTCCATTGTCCCTTCTAAATGTATTACTTTGCTTAAAGGAGCTAAAAAAGTCTGTCAAGAACCACACCCTAACATCAAATCCATTAATAGCAGAGGGGCAGACTAATCGAATGGGTCTGGATGTGCACACAGATCTGAACTTCAGGTGCGAACTTCGAACGGTGCGAGGAATATCTTCGATGGCAAAAGAAGGAACGACAACGGAGGGAGGAGGAAGGAGAGCTTTGATGGCGCGATGAAGACTGCATCTCGACTTCGGGAGGAACAACGGCGATTGGTAAATTCAACGAGCTAGACAAACGGACTCGCGATTGGTTGACTCGGTGGCTAGTGGGCTTGACAATGGTGGCAGGGATTCGACGGCGACTTCATGGACGGCAGAGGAAAGGAGTTCGGTGGCTTGGAGCAGTGAGAGCTAAGGTAGATTTCGAATGAGGTGCTCATAAAGAAAGAAAGAATTAAGGGACTTTCTATTATAAACAATTAAAAAAAAACTACAGGAGCTTTTCAAATCGTAAAAGCTCTCATAGGTTTTATTTTTTTTTATTTTTAAATAATATAAAAAAAACACCTTACAGGCGCTCTTTTTTTATCATAAAAGCTCTCATAGGTTTTATTTTTTTTTATTTTTAAATAATATAAAAAAAAACACCTTACAGGCGCTCTTTTTTTATCATAAAAGCTCTCATAGGTTTTAATTTTTAAAAATAATAAAAAAGAATACTCTATAAGAGCTCTTTTAATCAGAAAAGCTCTCATAAGTATTTAGCATATGTGAGCATTTTAGAGTAGAAATTGTTTTTTTTAACCATCTACAGGAGCGTTTTTGTTTTTAAAAGCTCTCATATAGTGAACACAATAGGACTTTTTTGTTTTTGACAAAAAAATGCTTTCGTATGTTCCGCCTCATATTTTGAGAGCTTTTTTATGAAAAAAAAACTCCAATGTTGGTGCTTTGGTAGCCTTTTTCATATTGACTTGAGTACCTTGCTATAAAGCAAGCTTGGTTGGGTCCGGGAAGTAGAGTAATAGTAATTACTAGGAATAAGCATGTATTGGAAGCTCATGGAGAATTTTAAATTCATGTGACACAATATTTGAAAGATGAGGGATCTATTCAACTCTTCTGACAAAGGCCTTTAAAAGTGATAAACCAAAAAATTATTTAGAGGTATCAATAATGTGGTTGAACTAGTTGCTGGCCTTCCTTTGACACTTGAAGTTTTGGGTTGTCATCTTTATGGAAGAAATATGGTTGAGTGGATAGATGCTTTTGAGAAAATAAAGAAATTTCCACCAAATGAAATTCTAAAGAAACTTTGAATGAGTTATGAAGCATTAGATCCCATCGAGAAAAAATATTTTTAGATGCTGCATGCTTCTTTAAAGGAATGTGAAAAGATAAAGTGATGGAAATATTAAAACTTTGTGGTTTTTATCCGATCATTTGAATCAAAACCCTTGTAGAGAAATGCTTGTTAATTGAATATGAAGACAGTCATGATCCATCTTTAGGTATGGATGATTTGCTACAAGAAATGGGTAAAAGTATTGTTTTAAAGGAATCACAAAGGCATGCTAATAAACAAGACAAGTTATGATCGATAGAGGATATTATTAATGTATTGACGAAAAATAAGGTAATAAGTTCTTTCAATTCTAGATACTTTATTAATGTTATGTGTTTGCAAATATGTTTTGATTAATAAGCTCATTCATAGATACTTAAGTGGTCATTGTTTTTTTATTAGGGAACTGGTTTAATTAAGATCATACATCTTGAACCATCTATGAAATGCAAAACAAGTTGGGGTGCTGAAGTATTCTCAATTATATACTATCTTAGAATACTCACAATCAAATCCTGTGATGTGTGCCTTCCCTTGGGACTTGAATGCTTTCCTAATTCATTAAAAATTCTTAAATGGGAGAAATACCCATTAAAATCCCTCCTACTTGGTGTTCAACCACATGAACTTTAGCAGATCAAAATGCATCACAATAAAATCACAAAACTTTGGCATGAAACCCAAGTGCCGAACATTTTCTTTATCATATCTATCAATATATATATACATACATACATATATATATATATATATATATTTTCAAAATCTAATATTTTCTATGCTTTGTTTGAAATAAATGTCAGAAAAGTTAAAGATTATTCATTTAAGCCATTCAGAAGATTTGATTCAAACTCCTGATTTCTCATTGCTGTCAAATCAAGAGCACCTAGATCTTAAAGGTTGCATAAAACTTGTTGAGGTGCATTCATTGCTTGGACATCATATGAAAATCATTGAAGTGAATTTGAAAGACTGCAAAAATCTAAAAACACTTCCATGTAGGTTGGAAATGGATTCTCTAAAAAAAATGGTTCCTTTTGGTTGCTCTAAATTTAAAAAGATTCTTGAGTTTGGAAAAAATATGAATACTTGTCATTATTGAAGTTGAAAGATTACAAAAATCTTTTGTGTCTTCCAAGCACTATTGGTAACTTGAAATTTCTCAAAACTCTTGATGTAATTGGTTGCTCAAAATTTTCATCATTGCCAGAAAATTTAGATGCAATGGAGAGTATAAAGGAGGTTGATGTGAGTGATTCTTCTATAAAATAAATACCATCATTCATTGTTAATTTAAAATGCTTGAAGAAATTGAATGCAAACGGATGCAGTGGAATTACACTAGATTCTTCACGGAGCTTGCTTTCTCCAATTTTGTGGGTCCTTGGGTTCAATAGTTATAAAGCTCCCATGAGGTTGATGTTGCCTCCTTCTATCTCTAGCTTATCCTCATTGAAAAAATTGAACTTAAGAAATTGCAATCTAAGTACTAGATTGATTCTAAATGATCTTGGTTGCTTACCATGTTTGGAGCATCTTGATCTTAGTGAAAATGATTTTAGCAATGTACCTTCCAGAAGTTGTATTCTTCCTCCTTCATTCTCAAGTTTGTCCTCTTTAATAAAATTGGGTCTAGAATATTGTAATCTATGTGACAATTCAATTCCTGATGATATTAGTCCCTTGTCATCCTTAGAAAAATTAAATCTATGAGGAAACAATTTTACTAACCTCCCATCTTCTTTCATCTCTATCTCTTAGCTCTACGATCTCTTTGATTTTGTTATTGCAAGAGGCTCTTATCATTGCCAAATGTTCCCCCCAATATTAAATTAATTTGCACAGCTCACTGTCATCCCTCAATGAGAATCTTATTATCTCCACAGGTGCTATGGAGCTATCTTCTATCATCTTATAACTATGAAGTATGGGGTGAGGAACTAATGCATAGAAGACTTTTCTTTATTGCTCTAGCAAGTGAAATTCCACCATGTTCCATAATCAAAATTTTGATTTTCTAGACAATAAAAAAAGTTATGTATCAATAAAAGTAGACACTTCTCATTTTTTGTAGTTCAAGTGAAAACTATGGAATTTTTGTGTGCCTTGTAATACAAGATATGGCGCCAAAAAGGCCTTTGAACCCAAAAAGTAACTTTTTAGTTGATTGTAACGGCACTAGATGTTAGCTACATGATTCAAAAGCCAACAACCCTCATCTGCATATTTTCAATGTGTCTCCCTCCTACGTGGAAAGGGCTTGCAATAACCAAGTTGCGATAAAAGTCCAAACAACTTGGAATTCATAGTCTACAGTTCATGTTAGAGCGGGAAAAATAGTGGAGTTAATAAGAAAGTGTGAGTGGCATGTAGCAAGCAAGGAAGAAATTGAGGAATGCATGCAACACCAAATGGCATAAAAATTTGAGAGAAGATATTATCCGTAACTCAACATCTTCCTTTATCTTTTCTTTTCACATTGAAATTGTTCTCCATATTGTTTATTTCATAATAATTACATAAATATTAGTTATATATATATTTATATATAATTATTTAACAATATTTCCATTTTTCTTGAATCTAAAGTCTGGAAGCAACACAGTTAAGCAACACATAGATATAAATAGTGTGGCTTCTTATAAATTACACACGTGTGTGTATTCTTGCTAGAGAACATGAGCTTAAAAATCTGAAATTTGGATTCACTGAAAATAACGTGAGTGGAGGTTAGATCATTGAATCAGGAATGCAAGACTGGAGCCTATTTTGCTGGAAACGACTAACAAGGGATATCTCAGAAATTAAAATCGTAGTTTAATATTTTTTAAAATGAAAGCTTGCAATCTCTTTTGCGATGAAAGCTTGCGATCTCTTTTGCGATGGATCCGAGTGGCACAAGAAGACGTACAGATCTGTGGTTTGGCGCTTAACGTACATCTGGTGCAAGCCGAAGTTCTTTCAGTGAAATCAGAGACTATCCTTAAGTTATTAAGTTATTTCAATAAAGATCATCAATCTTCAACATTATCACCGAGATGCTCTCTTTCCTCTGGCAAAAAAAAAAATAATAATAATAATAAAAATGAGGTTAGGTCATTCGGTTAACAGTATTAGAGCATAAAAGAAGTCATACATCTAAAAATTAAAAGATAGATTATAAATATATAAACTTAATAAGTATCTAATGAACCAAATGGCTAAAGTTATTTTGGTGAGATATACTATCCTTAAATATACTTAATATAAGAAATTTAATATGGTATCATAAGTCATTCCATTAAGAGCAAAAAAAAAAAAAAAAAACAGGGAGGAACAAAAAGATAAAGAAAGAAAGAAAGAAGAAAGATTAAAAAAAACAAGAGATTTAAAAAAGAAAGAAAGAAAGAGAGGAGGGAAAGAGAAAGAAGAAGAAATTGAATAAACTTGAGACCTCTAAAACTCAAAAAAGTACAAGCTTAAAAAAGAAGAAGAAGAAAATAAAAAATGAGAAAAAAAGTAGTAGAAAGAATATTAGACCAAATGGTTTAAACTATTTTGATGAGATATATTATTTTTAAACATACTTAATATAAGAAATCTAATAAATAGGTAGCATTAAGGTTGAAGTTGTCATCTTTCCTCAAAAGCCTAAAAAGTTAACGGAATTTTTAACATGTAAATTTTTTTAAAAAATGATTTAATTAAATATGAAATTCTTAATTTACTTCAGCAAATAATCCATAGAAAGAA
The DNA here is from genome assembly GCF_029017545.1 of Prosopis cineraria. Lineage (NCBI taxonomy): Eukaryota > Viridiplantae > Streptophyta > Magnoliopsida > Fabales > Fabaceae > Prosopis > Prosopis cineraria. The sequence goes on from NW_026555339.1 coordinate 14,856,823, forward strand.
ATAATATGCATAAATCATCTCCTTTTTGTAGTATGCTTCACTCAGAAATTAAATTTGGAATGTGCAGATGCAGAGCATGAAGTTGTGAATTTGCTTGGAGCAATCAGTTAACAATAATATTGCAAAAAGCAGTAGAATGGAGTGAGAGACCAGGAAAGGAACATGTTTGGACATAGGATTACTATAAGAATGAATACATTCCAGAGATCATTTAGATCTCATTTGAGAGTTGAAATGTATGTTTGGAATATATGTACTAATATATAGTCTCCTGTGTCATAAAAAGAGATATTATCCATGTTGATTCTTTATTTTTATTCCAATTTTAATATTCTAGATCAATTTAATTACTAGGTGTTAACCAGAAAATTTTTGAGTGTTCCAAGTTATCCTGTTATTGGGTATCACTTTGTGGGTTGGTGAGAAGTTTCTTGGTTTATTTCATAGACATTACGTAAGAAGTACAATAAATATGATGAAAACAAAATATTATTATGAAAGAGAATTTAGAGATAATATAAACCATCCTATTTATGGTCTTTTAAATAACTATCTTATTTACTATATACCTGTAAAACAGAGTATCAATGTTACTTCCAGTGATGCAGTCGAAAGAAGCTTTTCTAGCAATTTAAACATGCCGACAGAAAGATATTTATTTTGACATGGATTTATAACATATAATAAAAACTTTGAAGAAAAAAAAAAAGCACGCGCACGCACAAAATAATAAAAGCACTAATTAATTAATACTATTTGGTTGAATTTGCATACTTTTCAATTGGTTAACTAAAATATGTGACAATTTGAACCAAGAAATCCCTTTAGTTATATTATGCAAAACTATACATCTACATACATATAAGGAAAAAATTATTTTTAAATTTATTTATTTTTAAAATTCTAACATCTTAATATAATACTGTTATGATATATTACTTATGAACCGTCCATCTAATCTTAATAATACTATTATTTATTATTTATCATATATTTGTAAAATGGAGTGTGTGTCGTAATGTATGGAAACAAGGGAAACAGGGAAGGTGGTAAGCATGACCCACTAGTTAATTTTTATTTTTTAATCTTTTATTGTCTATGAAATCATGAAACTGAATTATGAAATTATAATTAACAATTTAGTAATTAAACATGAAGGTTTTCTTTTCAAATTCTATGCTTTAAGCATGAGACTGAATTTCAATGTATTAATAGTGTGTTTGGATTGATGAATTTTTTTTAATCTTTTTTGTCTATGGAATCATGTACTCCTACGAACAGGGGAACCAATCTTTATTATGAAATTGCAATTAAACATGAAGGTTTTCTTTGCAAATTATATGCTTTAAACGTGAAATTGAATTACAGTACACTAAACAAAATATTTAATATATATTTAGGAGGGCAAAACTCAAAAGAAAAAGTAATTCTTTAATTGCACGCAGATTTGTTTTCTCCTTGTTTTGCGTTTTTTTTTTCCAAGAGCAATTGAATAAGAATAAAGAAATCTGCTCTGCTCATAACCTTAGGCCTTTAGTGCCTGTTTCTTTAAGTTTTTTTCTTTTTTTAAAAAAGTACACGTACACACGCATTCATGTACATGTGCACACATACACATCACATACATACATACTGTATAGAGTATAGACAGAAATATAGCATTGCCACGTGGTCTTGGTGCACAGAGACTATAACTGACTATTTTCCAGCAACATTTCAAATTCACACATACAATAGCTTATGAGGGAAAATGCTAAAATGTTGAAAAAAAGGTGATGTAAATGCGTGTGAGAGAGAGAGAGAGACATTGTAAAGTTAAGAAAATATTCAGGATGAAACAACAGGAGCTAGTAATCTTTTGATATGCATGAAGCTTATAAACTGAAAATTATTGGAACGCTCCAAAATCTTCTGTTGATAGAGCTTGAGATCCATATCTCTCAATGAGATGAATATTGGTTTTCACTTAACTTTGTGAATAAAAATTGATAAAAGACATGGAATTTATGCATTAAATGTTGCATGTAAAAGCAAGTAATGAACATCTTGATCGGGTTTTAATAAATGCTTGTTGAAATATGTAATTTTGCTTATATAAAAAAATAAAAAGTGATAGTTTTTTCTATAAATAAAAACGGAGGGAGTACATGTGTGTGTGTGCACGTGTAGATAGATACACACATATTGGTTCTTTGAGATAGAAAAACTTATAATAAGAGCTAAAAATCTGAAATTTAGATCGAATGAAGATAAGCTTAAGTTGAGGCTAAATCATTAGTGTTGATGAAATTGTGATCGAATGAAGATAAGGCCTCAGTTTTTTATTTAAGGGGAAAAGGAAATGACAATTTTTTTAAATTTTTTCCGGCGTGTATTTTATTAAAGCCGGTTCCCACTTGCGTCAATTGCACTAATTTCAAAGACGTAAGGATCAAAGTTTGAAGCTAAAGACAACAATGTTAGGTGAAAGACTCCAAATACGGTGATCCTGTTTCTCCAACCAAATTAAAGGGCCCCAAGTTTCTTAATTAGTAATGTTCAATACTTATCTAAAACAAAAGGAAAGGAAATAAAAAATGGAAACTTGTTGTAATTTATTAAAGAAGCAGGTTCCTACAAACTTTCCAGGAACTAACCCAATAAACCAATCGTTGATCCGAAACATTAAAAGTGAAAAGAATCAATATATCGTATTACTTGAACCTCTTAATCTAGCTTCTCTGCACTAAGTTTCTCTCTTCTTCCTCCATTTTCAAGTCCTAGGTCATTTCAAGATTATTTAATTTTAAGATTCTAAAATCTCATAAACTATGTTTAAGCCCTATGCGATCAGCGGAACAGTTGTTAGATTTTTGAGAATCATACACTCCCACAAACTGGGGAAGCATTCTTTACCGTGAAAGTGTAATTAATTAATTAATAATTATTAAAAAGTTAATTATAATAATAACCTGAACAATCTGAAATTAAATTTTGGTGCGTGAAAGAAAATAAGTACCGGTACGTATTTAAATGTTAAAATCACAAGTGCAGAATTCAGGAGGTTAACTAAGGTTCTAATTTGGCGCTTTTTATCTTTTTTGGGTGCTTATATACAAATTTTTTTATTAAATATAATTAGACATGATTTCTCTGATACTCCTCCGGTCCTATTTATAGAGTAGAGACAAAAGATTAATTTTGATCATATTTATAGAATACTTAATTATTTTCTATATTCATTTTTATCTTTCTACCATTACTAAATATGCTTGGAAAAATTAATAAACATAATTTTTTTGTCCTTATTAGGGGGTAAGGGTGGAAATTTGATCAGCTCTTGCAAGTGCATGAGATTGATATTGTAATAATTCTTGGAATATTTCAGGAGTCAAACCCAGAGGAAGACAGTGATCTTTGTTATTTAAGAAAATAAATAAGAATTTTAAAAAGTATTTAAATTAAATAATGAAATTAAATAAGAAAATGATAAATGCAATGAGACAATGAACCAACCAGTCAAACCAATGCCAGGATCATGATTCACCTACCAAGAAGGATTATTATAATTCAATTAATTATCCCCCTTTTTTTATAGTGACAATTGTTTCTAGGTGTTCTAATTACCTTCTAGTAGATTAGTATATATTTAATTAGAGTTAACTCTAGCTCCCACTAAAATCTATTCCTTAACTAAACTATGAAGCTATGATCTAAGCCACCACAAACTCCTATAATATTCATAATTTAGTTATTAGTGTGTATCTCTCTAGGTCTAGGTAAGTTCCTCACCTCCTAGTTCATCAAAACTACCTATGAACAGATTATATAACGGCCACATATATAAAAAGTGATTAAAATGAGAGAGATAAATATAAAAGCAAATATAAATTGTCATTATAAAAATCAATGTTCAATGAGAAAATTAAGCATAACTAAGTGAAGAACGAAATCCCATCCCACTAAGGCTACTTCCTACCCTAACTTAGGAGTTTAGCAAGAGCTCATAGATTCAAAACTACAATCCCAAATAAAAGACATAAAAAGAATCTAAAGAAACAGAGAAAAGAGAAAAGCTCTCAACTCAAAAAACTCATCTGAAATCTATAATATGTCTCCTAACCTTCTAATTAATATGAGATTATATGTGTTGAGAGGCTTTTGAGATGTTTAATTAAAATAAATTCGACCCCCATAGGCTTAGAATCTACCTTGATCATGCCATATCTAATTAGATATGCAAATATCTGATTTAAAATATTTTAAAAATATTAATTTTGGTTTTGCTTCCTTTGTCCACGTGCGGTCATGCTTATTTTGGCCATGTCCGTGCACACAGTGAGTGACAAAAGGCTCAGAATCTTCGGTGTGAGTTATGTCCACATTCAGATGAAAGCTTTATAGGCTTATCCATGAGTGAATGAGACATTTTCTCTTGATCCCTTGGTCCTTGACTCTAAGCTTCACATTTTAAAAGCCTTTTTCATATTATTTTATCTCCCTTTCTTGAAAATATATCAAAATATCTAGGTGAGGTATTTTATTTAATCTTATCTTATATTCATGCATTAAATAATCAATACAAGAGCAGAAATAGTATATAAATATGCATAAAATAGCTCCTTATCAAACTCCCTCACACTTAGAATTTTTCTTGTCCTCAAGCAAATACTTCTATGTTTAGCCTCATTCCTTAAATAAGTATATCAAGTACGGGACCTTTGCTTAAAGCATTAGCAAAACTTAACTATGCAACCAATCTTCCAGGCTTCATTTGAGCGAGAAAGCTAATAATCCTGCCAATGCCAGCACAGAGAGTGAATTTAGTTCTAATTAAGCACTTATCTATAGAATGGATTTGTCTATACCATGATCCTTACCTGTTTCTTTTTCTAAGCTAGTGCAATCGGGTCACCCTTATTAACTATTCCTGAATTTCCTTTCTTCCTTAAATAATCCTTATGTCCTTTTGACGCGAACCTTCATATTGGTGATACAAGGGCCCAGTTACTTGGACTTGGGGAACTTTATTGGCACACTCTTAACATATTCACTAAGCTGTTTGACATGAAGACCGATATTAATGATGAAGGTGCCTAGTTACAAGGCCCATTTGACATTAGCAAAGTGGATACTCAGCATTTATTGCATATTTTCATTTTTTCTTTTTACAAGATCATTTTCCTTTTAACTACTTTGCTAGGTGTTAGCTTTCTAGGCATAGACATGAACTAATAGGATAAATAATTCATATAGTATATAATATTTTTTGGAAAGACATAACTTCTGGTCCCTACAATTTGCTTGTATTTTTGTTATAGGTTCTTGCACTCTTTTCAGTGTTCCAGTCATTTTTTGGTATTCTAGGTCCCTAATGACCAAAATGAACAAAGTGTAGAGACCTTAAAATGAATGTAAAATAGTGAAAATGAAAATGTAGAGATCCTGGACACTAAAAAAAAGTGCAGGGACATATAGTAAAGCACAGCAAAGTGCAAGGATTAAAAGTTATGTTTTTTCTTTTTTATTAACTCTTATGGGGTCTTGGTAGCCTTAAATTCTTTCTCAAACACATAGTTGTCCTCAGCAGTTATACAACTAAATAACATAATGCAAATACACAAAAATCCTAAAAGAAATTTCAAAAATTTTCAAGAATAAAAGCCAATTACAATATGTAAATTGCTAAGGAAATTACATCAGCATGAGTAATAAGAAGTTATCATGATAGATCTTCCCCCACACTTAACATGTCATAATGTTCTCATTGTGAAATTAAAAATGAACTCAAAATAAGAGAGGATGCTAGAAGACTAATACTTCCCTAGATTAAGCTTGAGATGGAGTGATAGCGACCCTTCAGTCGACTTCTCTTCATCTGATTCTAAGCTTCATGCTCACAAATAATAGCATAAGATTAATAGAAGAACCCAATTCACATAAGCATTTATTAATTTTTAAATTTTCAATAAAATAAAGAATGGAAAAACTCCCTGGACCTTTGAGCTTAAGGGGTAGCCTTCGTTGCATTACAGTGCTCCATTCTTCCGTAAAGGCTATAGTATCAAATTCTTGAAATCTCTTTTTATTTGAGACAAGCTCATGTACTTGGCATAAGCTAGGATCTTGGCCAAAGCTTCTAAGAAAGGGATGTTGATCTGGAGCTTTTTAAATAGCCCAAGGAATAGGAGGCACAAAAGTCTTCACATTAGAGGGCATGGTGTCCTCTTTATGATCATTTACCTTTATAGGTAAGCTGGCCTCTTTCCCCAATGGTGGGTTGTCCCTCATGGTTTGTTATGGAGGAGCTGGGTCCTCTAATTGTTTGCCACTCCTTAATGTAATGGCCATAACCCCTTACCTGGGGCATACCTTAATGTTATTTGGAAGTTGACCTTATGGACATTTAGATAAGACATTAGCTATATAGTTCATCTAGGTGTCCAAGTTTCTAATAGCCACTTGATGTTGTGTCTCTAGGCTTCTAATGGTGGCTTGATGTTGTGCCTCCATGTTATTAAGTACAGTGTTAATGGTGGACTGTGCAATCATTTAAGCTATGTATATCTTGAAGATCATACCCCCTAACTTGTTGAACTTTTAATCAATGTTAGAGGGTTGTTGGGGTGGAGCCAAAGGTTACTCAAGTTCATTTGGCTTTATGCCTTCTCTAATCCCCAATTGAAAGTTTGGGTAGTCTTTCCAAACACTTATTATATGTGTTGTCAAAGGGGTGTAAGGCCTTCCCCAACTCCTTCTCTAGTTCTAGTTGGTATTCATATAGTGAGCTTTTGCGACTTGATTACTATAATTATCCTGAAAGGTTTAAACCATGAGATATTTCAGCAGAATTAATAGGAATAAAATGATTAAAAGTAATAACATTAGAAATTAAGTTTTGAATATTCTTATTAAGGCCTACAAGTTGAGTTGCAACAGCAGCATTAGTGTCCACTTTTTGAATTTGAATGTTCCTATTAATGTCACCTTTCTAACATGAGTTTATAATAAGGCACTCATAGATGAGTATTATCTAATTACTGTTCTCTCTCCTCTATAGCCATCTTATTTCAACCATATTTTGATATGCCATCTTCAACCCATTATAAAATTTATCAATAATCATTAAATTTTTGAAGCCATGGCATGAGCACTGCTTTCAAAAAGTATTATATCTTTCCCAGGCCTCATGAAATAGCTCCCCTGGCAATTGGGAGAAATTGAAGATCTTATCGTGAAGTTCTACAAATGATGTGGAAAGTAGAACTTGGACACGAATGCATCATATACCTGCTCCAATATAGTGAAGGATCCTATACTTGGTATCTCAATATTAGATATTTCCTCTAGAGACTTCGGTTGATTAGGGTTTACTTAGTTAGATGCCTCTTGATTTTTCTCCTACCTCTTCTTCTTCTTGTTAGTCCTACACAATGTTCAATTTTTTTATTAGTAAGAGTCAATTAAGCTTTAAAGGATTTTTTAGAGTGTCTAGCTTGCATAAGAAAGCCAAGAAAAATGAAGAAAGAAAATAAAAAAGAATGAAAAAGAAAAACAAAGTTATATATCCTCCCTGTAATGATGCCAAAAACTTGATTGGCTGTCACAAGTGCACGAGATTAATATAGTAATAATTCTCGAAGTATTCCAAGAGTCAAAGCCAGAGGAAGATAATGATCTTTGTTATTTAAGAAAACAAATAAAAGTTTTGAAAAGGATTTAAATTAAATAATTAAATAATGCAATTAAATAAGAAAATGATAAATGCAATGAGATGATGAACCGACCAGTCAAAAAAAACATCAAAGATCAAGATTCACCTACCAAGATGGATTATTCTAATTTAGTTAATTATCTCCCTTTTTTATAGTGACAATCATTTCTAAGGTGTTATAACTAACTTCTAGTAGATTAGAATGCGTTTAATTAAAGTTAAATCTAGCTCTCACTAAAATCTACTCTCTAACTAAATTATGAAGGTACGATTTAAGCTATCACAAACTTCTAAATTATACTTAATTTAGTTATATGTGTCTATCTCGCTAAGCCTAGGTAAGTGCTTCATCTTTTAATTTATCAAAAAACAATGAATAGATTATATACTGGCAATATATATAAAAAGTGATTAAAATGATATAGATAAATATAAAAGCAAACATAAATTCTCATAGAGAAAAATCAACATTCAATGAGAAAATTAAGCAAAACCAAATAAAGAACAAAATTCATCACAGCAAGTCTACTACCTACCTTGATTGGGAGTTTAGCAAGAACTTATAAAGTCAAATCTACAATCCCAGATAAAAGACATAAAATGAATCTAAAGAAAAAGAGAAGAGAGAAGCTCCTAGCTTGAAAGACTTCTCCAAAATCTATAATATGCTTTCTAGCCTTCTGATATAAAATTGGATATGTTGAGAGACTTTTAGGAGATCTATTTATAATAAATTCCACCTCCATAGGCTTAGAATCCATCCAAATCACTCTTTATATCATTAGATATGAGGATGTCTAATTTAAAATATTTTTAACATATTAATTTTGGTTCTGCTTCCTTTGTCCTCGTGTGGTCGTGCTTAGTTTGGCCATATCTACGCGTGGTCGAGGTGTCAGATGGCTTAGTATCTTCATTGTGAGTTACATCAGCAAGTAGATGAAAGCTTCACACGCTTGCCCATGAGCAGATGAGACATTTTCTCTTGATTCCATGGTCCTTGACTACAGGCTTCACATTTTAAAGCCTTTTTTTATTTATTTTGTCTCCTTTTCCTAAAACTACACCAAAATTTTTAGGTGAGATATTTTATTTAATCTTATCTTAAATTCATACATTAAATAGTCAATATAAGAGCGAAAATATTATATAAATATCTGTAAAATACCCCCTTCATCAAAATTAAACTTATTAAATTTTAAGATAGAGTTAATATATTTAAAGTTTTTACTAGTTTCAATAAACCATGCTGAAAGTGACTTATAAACAGGATAAGAACAACACTTTACCAAGTCAGCTTATTGTTTTACTAGGACATTTCTCAAAAACTAACTTCCCCATAATTTATAGTTCAACTGAAAATATTTTTTTTTTCCATTCACTCCTTTATTTTCCCAGTTACGGTGATAGCAAAATCAAAATTAAAAGAGATGGAAACCTATGAATTATTAGTACATCACTATCTCATAAGCCAATTTTCCACCAATCTTCTAAGGCCGATCACTCACAGGCTCCACCAACTTTTGTTGACCAAATTATTAAAGTTAATTAGAAAAACATATAAATGGGTGTAGAGGTTTTTTACATGATTCATCAAAGAATTTACTTTCCCCAGTTGTAAACATGCTTGGGTTCAATGGATATGAGTCTCCTTTAAAGGTTGATGTTACCTCCTTCAATCTCAACTTTATCCTCTTTGAGAGAATTGAATTTAAGTTACTGCAGTTTAAGTGTCGAATCAATTTCAAATGATCTTGGGTACTTGCCATCTTTGGAGAGGCTTGATCTTAGAGGAAATGATTTTAGCAACCTGCCTTTTGGAAGTTGCATTCTTCCTCCTTTATTCTCAGGTTTATCCTCATTGAAATATTTGGGTCTCAAAGATTGTAATCTCTATGATGGTTCACTCCCTGATGATCTTAGGTCCTTATCATCCTTGGAAGGACTAGATCTTGGAAGAAACAAATTTACTATTCTTCCTTCTGGCTTTGTTTCAAATATTTTAGCTCTGAGAGCTCTTATTTTGGATAGCTGCACCGGGCTCTTATAATTGCCAGTTGTTCCGCCCAATGTAAGATATATAAGTGTAGTCGGTTGCCATCCCTTAATGGAACCCTCATCATTTCTAGGGTTCCTTTCTTCATCTTACTATTTTTCAAACAGGCTATCAACTGAAATACATTCTCCAATTCGTTATATGAGTCTAGGGAGTGAAATCCCACCATGGTTCTATAATCAAAACATTAATTTCTTGGCCAAGATTGAAGTTTCTCCCACCGAAAGTGTTCATCAATCACGTCAATTTGCCATGGACAAAAAGAATATTGGTGTTCCTCAGTTTGACTGCATTGTATCCATAAAAGCAGATTTCTCTCGATTTCATGGTTCAAGTGAACAATGGGGAATTTCTCTTTGCTTTGTACTACAAGACATGGTGCCAACAAATGCTAGAAACCTAGGCCATCGCCTTGCCATTTATTATGGTTATGAAACTAATCATGATAATTTAATACGCAATAAATATCACTGGGGTTTTAGTTGGGAGATTTATTTGGAAGTCAATGATCCTCATCTATGTATTGTGTTTATCCCTTCTTGTTATCTGCCAAAGGAATACAATCAAGTTGAGTTAATATTTACTATTGCAAGGTTCAGGCCTAGAAGTAGGGGTTTGGTTTTAATAAGAAAGTGTGGGTGGCGTGTGACAAGCAAGGAAGACATTGAGGAGTGGCAGAGATCAAAGAATGCAAGCATGCTCCAGATTCCATGAAGATGCTGAAACAGAATTATAAACTCAAGTGGCTACTCCTCATTGGTAACTCTACATCTTCTTTCTAGTTTCTCTCCCTTTTGAAATCTTTCTTTCTCCATTTGTATTTCCAGTTACAGTAATACTTGCATATAGACAGATATATCTACTTTCACTCATAAGCAAAAGCTAAAAAATTGTCATGGTCTTGATGCATATTTTAAGTTATGAACCAATTTATGTTTCACGGATTCAAATTCATGTGTTCAGCAGTAGTTTGGGGAAATGCTAAAATGTTAGACAGAAGAATAATACATAACTCCTGATACAGTAGGAGCTGATAATATTTTGATGTTCTTGACATAATTGGAGATCATGAAATCTTCTGTTAATAGAGATTGGGATCCGTAGCTGTCAATTAGATGAATAATTGTTTTTAATTAGTTTCTATGAATCAAGAATAAATAACTTCAGGCACGAAATACAGTGGAAAGAATAAAAGTTGTGCCTTGAATGCTGCTTTTAGAGACCAGGAACGCAGGTATTGTTAAATTTCAATATATGATTGAACCTCTTAATCAAACTTCTCTAGATCTCTTTCGCTTTTCTTCCTCTCAGGATTAAATTTTAATTATTTAAATTTATTCATTTTGAAATTCTAACAAATCTCAATAATACTATCGCAAAATATTACAAACCAACACTTCATCTAATATAAATAGCAGAAATTTGTAACATGGAGAATATAAAAAAATTGAATTTCGGTAGACTGACGAAAAATAAGTGGATGTATAAATTATTAATACTGAAAGGTGCTATATATATATATATATATATTTGGAGGTTAATTATATGATCAAATTTGGTGCTTCCACATTCACTCCTGTGTTATAACTTTCTATTGAATATAATTAAACATGTGTTCTCTCCCATTGTATAGAATTTAAATATAGGTCGCATTATTTATGCTACTATTGATTGTATATGTTGTATTCATATAGATTTTCCTTGTTTCACAGAGAATCTGGGAGTAATATAGGCAGCAATGGAGGAAGAGAGAGAGAGAGAGAGAGAGAGAGAGGAGAGATAGAGAGAGCAACACCAGCACGTGCCTTCGTTGTTGATGTATTTATTTTAAATTAATGCACGAGCCTTCCAAATTAGTACTGTGTGTGAAACATTGTATGTTTGCAGAGTGTATAATATAAGTGATTCAAGAGGATAAGAGTACGTTAATGGTTGGGGAAATTGCGGAAAAGAAACTGATGGTATAGTCATTCACTTATTTGAGTGAAAGGATCAAGATCTTTCAAGTAAATTAAGATATATGCTCTCTTTTTTTTCACATGTAATTTCTCATTCAACTATAATTTATATGCATGAAGTAGCTTGGTCCTTTTACTGAAATAATTAATTTATCATTTGGTCCTTTTTAGCAAATTTCCCTTGTTGGCTTCTATTTCTTCAACTCAATGAAACTTTTTCCTCGAAACTTGGTTTGTGTTTTCTGCGTCTTGTTTTGCTATTACTGTGCTCTTTCCTTGTAGGCCGCATCTTGTTCTTGTACTCTCAGTTTTTTATTTAATTATTTAATACTTTCTTTTGAAAGTTATAGAGATAGCATCTGCTGACTGAAAATATTTGGTAATTTTTATTTGTGCATAAAATATGCATAGCCACACTCATTTTGTTTCATGATTCCTTGGACTTTTTAATGCGTAATCGCTTTACGTTTTAATAAAATTGACTTATGTTCAAACCCCCAAAAAAAAAAATTACAGCCACAATCATTATACAAAAGTGAAATAAGCTCAATTTCTTTTTTCTTTTTTTAAATTTTTAATTTTTTTTGGGGAAACGATAAAATGCTGCTTATCCTTTAAGTACTTACTTATTAATTTTCTTGTGTTTTTAACCCTCTTTGCCTTTATCAATATTTTTTGACACAAACCTTGACCAATATTTTTCTTTGTTTTCTGTCACCATTATTTGTTTTTGGTATAAAAAAAAATTGTGTCACCAATATGTTTGCATTAGCCTACGCATTTTATTGGCCAAGCCATTCATTTCGTTGAAACCCAAGAACACTATTTGACACCATCTCATTCTGATTTTTATTGGGTCCATTTTTAATTGACATTATCCATTTTTTATTTCTATATGAAAATTTTGGTTAAAATTGGTAAAAACATTAATTAAGTGAACATAAGATAATTATTATTGAGTTAAATTCACAAGGCCAACGAGAAAATGGAGAGTTCAATATAAATAATAGTTCTCTCTTTATTCTTAAATATAGAAAGTGATGAGTTTATTTTGATCCTATGAATATAAATTATTAAAAAAATGGAATATTTAAGAGAAACTGATATACTTTTTTTTTTGCAAATAATTAATTTAAATAAATTTTTAATCAATATGAATTTGATATTTAACCCATACACTTAAGCCAGAGGTTTAAAATAAATAATTGGCAAGCCAAATTAATCACAAATAGGCAGTGGATATGGATGAGGCCACTACTTTAATTTGGCTATCCATCAATTCCACTCGCAGCTAATACATTTTTAAAATATTATTTTATCCAACGTATATATTAAATCTTTTTAAAAGATACTAAATAAATAGTTTGCATAACTATTTTTTTTAATATGAATAAAATTAAAATTAAAAATATATTTGTTAAACATTTCCTTGGTAAATTGAATGATTTTTGGATAACATTTATGTTTAAAGAGATCATGTATTTTGATTCAAACTATCTGCCCATTTATGCCTATAAAAAACAGTATCAATGTTAAAAAGAACAATTATGAGTTAAACTGAATTAATTGTAGCAATGATAACTTCGAATCTATTTTCTCTAAGTTTATATTAAATTGTTATTATTATTATTATTATTCAAGTTCACCTCAAAATATTTTTTTCTTTCTTTTAAACTAGTTGTTTTATGTGTGTGGAGAAAGGCAAGCTGATCTTGAACAGTACGCGTGGCAATGATCAAAATGAATAGATGCCGTATATATATCAGGAATTTCAGAGAAAGAGTTATCCCAATATGCTAAAATCAAGGCCTGTATCTCCCATTATATAGGACCAAGGTCTTTCAGTAGGCGTCCGCAAGTCGCGTCCTGATCATGTGTGGCTCAATCTGGGCCTTCTATTTTTATTTTAAAATAATTTAAGCCATTTATTTAAGTTAATTTTTAAATATTTTTAAATATTGTGTTTATTAATATAAAAAATTATTAAAAATTTTAATATTAAATTTGAGCATATTTATATGGTCAATTTGTAAAATTTATAATTTTTTAATATTAAATTAAATTATTTAAATTACATATAAATTGTTCACAATACATCTAGATAGTCAAATTATAAATTATAAAAAAATTTAATTTTAGATTTGATACTCCATATTAAATATATATTGATCAGATTGGTGATAAATATATTTATTAATTTATCACATGGAGAGTTTGAAATATATGAAGCAAAGCTATTGAGTGATGAAGAATCTCTTCAACTCTTTTGTCAAAAAGCTTTTAAAAGTGATCAACCAATAGCAGATTATTTGGAGTTGTCTAAAACTATTGTCGAACTTGCTGGTGGCCTTCCTTTGACACTTGAAGAAGTGGTGGGGTGTCTTCTTTGTGAAAGAAACATAGTTGTGTGGAAAGATGCGATAGAGAAGATAAAGAAATTTCCACCCAAATGACATCCTAAATAGACTTCGAATGAGTTATGAAGCATTAAGACCCTTAGAGAAAAAATATTTTTGGATGTTGCATGCTTCTTCAAAGGAATGGACAAAGATAAAGTGATGGAAATATTAGGAATGTGGTTTTTCACCCAATAATTGGAATTACAGAACTTATTGACAAATGCATGATAATTGAATTTTGCAACAATTATGGTACTTTGCGTTTGGGAATGCATGATATTTTACAAGAAATGGGTAAATGTGTTGTGTTTGAAGAATCACCAAGTGATGTTGGCAGACATAGTAGGTTAGGGTCAAAAGAGGACATAATTTAGTATTGACAAAAAATAAAGTAAGTTTCTTTTAGCCTAGATAAGATATTATTTAATTTTTAGATTTTTCAAATTTTCTATTGATTGTTTACCTTTTTTTCTGACTCTTAATTAAATAGCTAGTTGGTTAATGTTATTAGGGCACTGATTCAATTAAAGTTATACATCTTCACTCCCCTATACAATACAAAGCAAGTTGGGCTTCAGGAGCATTCTCAATGATGTTTAATTTTAGAATGCTAATCATATCATGTGATGTGTGCCTTCCCTTTGGCGTCATATCTCTTCCTAGTTCATTAAAGATTATTAAATGGGAAAAATATCCATTGAAGTCCTTGCCACTTGGATCTCATTTGAATGAACTTGTTCAGCTTGAAATGCATTGGAGTAAGATCGTACAACGTTGGTGTGCAGCACGGTAAGAGTACTTTTACAATATATTGAAGCTGTATTAATCAAAATTATCATTTTAATTTTTGCAAAATCTAATATTCTATTTTTGTTTGTTTTCACCAGATGCCTAAAAAGCTGAAGTTCATTGATCTAAGCCATTCTGAAGATCTTGTTCAAAGTCCTGATTTTTCAGCACTGTCGAATCTTGAGAGGCTAGTGCTTGAAGGTTGTATAAAACTTGGGAAGGTTCATCCATCACTTCGACAACTAATAAAATTGTCATACTGAATTTGACAGATTGCATAAATCTTAAATCTCTTCCTAGTAGACTTAATATGGGTTTATTAGAGAAATTGATTCTTTCATGCTGCTCAAAATTGAAAAGGCTTCCTAAGTTTGGAGAAAACATGAAATATTTATCAATGCTTGATTTGAAGGATTGCATAAATCTTGGATGATGGCATATTCTATAGGTAACCTAAAATCTCTTGTGACTCTCAACATATTTGGTTGCTCAAAATTATTATCACTGCTAGACAATTTGGATGAAAATGAGAGTATGGAGGAGCCTGATATAAGTGGATCTAGTATAAGAACAATACCTTCATCCATCAACAATCTAAAATATTTAAGAAAACTATATGCAAATGGATGTTTGTGGTCTGCAATAGGCTCATCATCAAATTTACTTTCCCAAGTTCAAAAGACATTTAGGTTCACTAGTTACGAAGTTCCCATAAGTTTCACATTACCTCCTTCAATCTCAGGTTTATCCTTATTGAAGGAATTAAAGTTAACAAACTTGAATCTTAACTCAAGATTGATTCCAAATGATCTTGGCTATTTACCATCTTTAGATGTCCTTGATCTCAGTGGAAATGATTTTGGCAACCTACCTTCAGGAAGTTGCATTCTTCCTCCTTCTTTCTCAAGTTTGTCTTCATTGAGGGAATTGAATTTGAATAACTATAATCTTTGTGATGGTTCAATCCCTGATGATTTTAGTCCCTTGTCATCCTTGAAAATATTACGTCTATCAAGAAATAATTTTACTAACCTACCATCTGCTTTTATCTCTAATCTCTTGGCTCTAGAAACTCTTTGCTTGAATCATTGCAATAAGCTTTTATCTCTACTAGATGTCCACCACATATGGAATTTATAAATTCCATTTATTGTCATCCCTCAATGAAAACCCCATCCTTTCTAGAGGTGACATGGAGATTCATTTCCTCACCTAACTTTCAACCAAACTGGCTACTGAACATGAGACCATTTTGCTTGTATGCTCCAGGGAGTGAAATCCCACCATGATTTCATAATCAAAATATTGATCTTCTTGGGATTCCTATCATTCACGAGAAAGTTACAAAGTTTAACTTTGCGCCTTTAATTGAAAAGATGAACTCTCACTTGGTAAATTGGAAAAGTTGATACCTCAACATTGCGAGAAAATCTATTCTCATAAAATCTATTCTATCGGCTCTTCCTAACTATACCATGCAAACTATGCTCCTGCCTGATAACGTGTTAGCAGAATTGGACAAAATCTCCAAAAAATTTCTTTGGCACTCTTCTGATAGGAGAAAAAAACCCACCTTCTCTCTTAGGAGTGCGTCACTTCTAATAAAAAGGTTAGCGGTCTTGGCATTAAAAATCTTAAAAGCCAAAATATTGCTTTTATCATGAAGTTATGTTAGGGCATTCTCATTAAAACAAATTGTCTTTGGGTGAGGGTCTTGCGAGATAAATACAATTGTAGCATACCGACTATCCCTATGGTTGTTAAATCTAATTCCTACTCCTATAGCTGGAGTAGCATTTGCAAAATATAGGATACTTTCATGACTTTTATTGGTTGAAAAGTTGGGAAAGGAGACAAAATATCCTTTTGGTATGATAAATGGACCTCTCTCCTTGATCTTCTTGTTAATCATGCCTTTCATAATGCCGATTCTATTCTCCATGCACGAGTATCGGATTTCTGCAAGCCTAACGAAGGTTGGAATTTAGATCTTATAAGAAGATACTTGCACCTGAATATTATTAATCATATTGCTCTTGTTCAACCTCCTAACACTCAAATTATAGATGACACTCTTATTTGGAGACCATCTTCTGATGCTAACTTTTCTATTAAATCTACCTACACAGCAATAGAAAATCGAAAGGCTTAGGAACACAATAATTTATGGTCCAAAATCTTGAAATGGCCTACTTATGAAAAGATCAAGTACTTCCTTTGGAAAGCAGCTTGGGATAGTCTACAAATAAGCTTTATGTGCTCTAATGGAAACACTATACAGCATCGTACTTGTCAGCTAGGTTGTAACTCTCCTAACTCTTCTATTCATATCTTAAGAGATTGCAAAGATGCTAAGGAGGTTTGAGAAAAGTTAGTTAAACCTTCCAAATATAATATCTTTTTCTCTCTTCCTTTGCAAGACTGGATTATTTGGAATGCTAATAATGAAGCAGGTAACAACCATACTAGAGGATTACCCTGGAAGAAACTTTTTACACAAGCCTCCTGGAACATTTAGAAAAACAAGATGCAAGGAAGTTTACTATGAAGATAAAAATTTGGACAAAGACATTGCTTTCTTAAGCACTCAACAAATCATAAATGACCTACAACTTCAATCCAAGCTTGACCATCTGAGCAATTTCAATACCAGACATGAAGCGAGTTGGAAGCCTCCGAATCCTGGATGGGTAAGACTTGATGTTGATGGTTCACTCAAGCATAATGGTGCTGCAGCCTGTGGAGGTCTTATCAGGGATGACAAGGATAACTGGATCAAAGATTTCACTAAAAACCTTCGTTACGAACACATTACCACTGCCAAGCTTATAGGGATTCTAGAAGGGCTAAACATTTGCTAGAATGCAAAGATTCTGAAAATCAATGTTTATACTAATTTCATGGAGGCCATATCCCTCATTAATGGTCCCTCGATCTAGAATCATCCACTCTCAGAAATCATCAAAAGCATTAGAAATCTCATCATGAGGAGCTGGGAGGTCACTCCGAAATATGTCTATAAAGAAGCAAACCGTTGTGCTGATCTTCTAGCCCATAAGGCCTCTAGCTAATATTTTGATACTACTCTATTTGATGATGCCCCAATAGATTGTAGAAGCATTATGTCTTCTGACATGATCTGACCTTGGTCTATTTGCACGGTATTTTTACCGTAGCCTTGTCTTCAAAGAAAAAATATTGATCTTCTTGACAATGAGAAAATGTGCATAAAAGTAGACATCTCTCATTTTTGCAGTTCAAGTGAAATATGGGGATTTTTTGTTTGCCTTGTGACACAAGACATAGCACCAATGCAGTCCAGAAAACCAACCAATTACATTTTTATTTCTCATTCTTCAAAAAATGAGTCAAATTATTCCTTAGGCATTGAACGCTCATATGAGCTTGAACTGGAAGACAACAGTCCTCATCTGTTTATTTTGTTTTTGCCTTCCTCTCACTTGGGAAATGCTTGCAACCAAGTTCATTTATGGTTTGATGCACGTTTTAGTCCTTTCAATGGTTCTATATCATCAAAGGAAAAAATAGGAGTTAAAATTGAGGAACAACGTCGTTTAGATATAATTAGGAAGTGTGGGTGGCGATTGACAAAGAAATTGACGAGTGCATGCAACGCCAAATGCCATGAAGAGTTGAGAGATGATGCCATTGACGCAAAGTCATGAACACAAAATTACTACATATCGGTAACTCAATCTTCCTTTTATTTTCTCTTTATGTTGAGATTTTTCTCCATATGTTTATGTTAAAACAAATACAGAGACAATTTTATATCCATATCCACATGCAAGCACGCGCATATATATACATATAAATGCATATGTACATAATGTGAAAATAAGGAGGAAATCATTTAAGTTATTATTAAAATTGCGGTGGTCATATACAGCTTGTGCTTGAATCTAGTTTCCAAAATCATGCAGACAATAATTTGTGGGAGAATGCTAAAATGTTCAGAAAAAGGTGAGATTAATATGATTATGATGTAAAAAATCTTCAGAATTGATGAAACATTAAGACCATATTAATCTTTCAACTTGAATCAAGCTAACCTAACGTGACTATATTTACAAATGAAATAATGTAAATATTAATACGAAGTATTGTGGATTACGGAAAAGCCCTCCAGTTATGTTATTTTATTTTATTTTATTTTTCCCTTTATCTGTTAATATATCTGTAGCAGGAGGGAAGGCAGAAAAAAAAATCATAGAGTCGTATGAATGACATTAACTCGAATGTAACTGTTATATCAATTTGACTCACTTTTATTCTCCTTCCTTTTACATTGCATTCCTGGTGTGGTGTTCAGTTAGTGGAATCACTGAAGGTTCTTCTCTGTTTTTTCCTCGTTGTTGCTGTGTCAGGTATGTGCTTTTGGGGTGATCTGCGGCTTTCTTCTTCATTTTTTCTTTTCCTTTTTAACTAAAGCAACCCAACTCTCTTCCTGCATTGCTACAATCGATTAGTCCCTCTAAATTTCTATGCCATCTTTGTCATCGAAAACAGGGGAGGAGATTGAATTGGCTGCTGGTTAAAAAATTGAAGCTATTAGGATTCTTTTTATAGGTATTTTCACTATCAACTTTCTGGTTGGCTTTCCCATGCGTCTTGTCTATCTTCTTTTCCCAAGTTGCAATGGATTGGGAATTGGTGATTTCTATTGGGCTGTTTGTAAATTTGTTGTTTTGAAGGTTTTATGGACCTTGATTCTTGATTGTATGTATTTGGAGGAAATGTTTTGAATGCTAAAATGCCTGCTCCGTCACAATTACACAAAGTTCACAGTAGATGTTTGACAAAATGCTTGAATGGGAAGAGAGTTTTAGTTAAAGTTGTGAATGGTGAGCTATTCAACTGGGTTGCAAGAATCATGTGCTTAAGTTAAATAGTTAGGGCTTCTTCAAGAATATCGTACTTGATTTTGATGGTTGGTCCTACAAGTTTTTAACAAGTCATCAGTTCGTTTTCCTAACTAAACTACATGCTCTGGAATGATGAATTTTGAAGTACTTTAGGATCATGGTTTTCTATAGGGGTAAAAATGATACAGGAAAGACTAGTAAACAAGGCAAATTGCATCGTCATATTACATCCACGATAGTTGCCTCGCTCGGTTAAGGTCCCGCAAACAAAAATACTTCTAAAAAATAAAATATTTACCTCACAAGGGCAAAGGTTCGAATCCCGCTAACTGATGTGAGATACTCCTTGATGGGTGATCTGTAATCCTTCCCAAAAATCCTAAAAGATGTCTGCTCTAGCCTTGGTGGGTTACCAGCGTCTAACCCATCTAAACTTCATTTTATCAAAAATAAAAAAAGAAGGAAATATTTAGATTGTTTATCTTAAAATAAAAATGGTAACTTTATTGGTTACGAGCATGTTTGTTATTCATGTTATTTTCTCATGTATTTGTGAGTATTTTAAACGTAGACATGTATATCAGTTTGTTGGGTTCCAGCATTTCTTTTATTAGTAGTTTTACTAAAGTAAGATCCTTGAAGTTAACATGAATAAAAACATCTCCATCATATCTTACGTAGAAATCAAATGTTAATTTTACTTTTTTTTAGTATTTCAATTTGTTTCATTTAAAGTGGGATGCTATTTATTTTTTATTATTATTATTATTATTTTAATATTTCAGATAGCAGAACTGATCATGACCTATCATCAACACCTTATGGTGGATTTCCTTACTGTCCTGGAGCCGCAATCGTGGAGTGAACCAAGTTTTTGATTTAACTATAGATGTCTGGTCCACATGGCCCATAGGTAGTATCCTCACCCTTCTGAATGTATGTCAACTTGTGTATAGATTGAGAGTGGAGCTCTCTTTTGAAGTGTTACTAGTTACCTGACTGCTGTGAAAAATATCAGGAGTTTCAATTTTTAGAGTAGACTTTTACAAAGTAATATTATCATATAATATGTTGTTATTGACGAGAAGCAATCATCACCAATTATTTGTAATTGGAATTTGAAATGATTTGTTAAGCAGGGTTTATGGAGTGAGGCTATTGTTGCCCTGTGTGTGAAACGCATCTTTCTTTTAGTGGTGTGACAATTGGATCATCCCAGAATCTGCTGCAGATAGATCTTGGGATCCATGACACTCAATTTACATGAATAATGTTTCGTACATTGTTGCCTCTTAATTTCAACGAAGAAAAATAGACAGCATTTTTTGCAATGTAATGCAGTGAAAAAGAATGGTTTATGTGCAGTAAATGTTTTTTTCACAGACAAGCAAATGAAGGTATCATCATATATATACATACATATAGTTAAAATACTAGTCATTTGCTCCCCCCCCAAAAAAAAAAAAGAATTTCATACTGATCGAGCCCAGACCCAAATGAGACTAAAACATCCTTCTACTGAATATATGGCTCAACCAAACAGAAACAGTAACAAAATTCAGATCAGGCACAGTGGAAATAAGCTACTGAAAGTGACAAACAAAACTAAGCTCGCGCTCTAACAAGGCCTACGAATAGATTTTACTTTCGAAGCATAAAGGAAAATGACGAAGAAAGATGAACGTCCTTCACCACCAACCCGGTGTTCAAGAGACCAGGAAACCTGATGTGATGCATTATAAGTTGGGGTGCGATGAACTGTTGAAGGACTATAAGGTGCTTGTTGAATTAGATTTGTCATATTCAAATGATGTTGTTAGGACCTTTTATTTCAATTTAAAATGGAATAAATACAGGCAGAGCAATTTTGTTAGAAGCACCAATGTTCACCTAACACTCGCTCGATCTTTAGCTGAGATACTTGGAATTCATTATGTGAGAGTATCCAATTGCAATAGCCTAAAAATTTCAAGTGTGTCGATCCACCCCCAGTCCAGTTCTGGCAACCGTGATTGATATTAAGTTTATTCACAACTAGAAAATGGTAGCATGGTATTACCCTGTTTTTTCCTTTTAATACTAATAAACACATCCGAATGTCAAAATTATTTAAATTTTCTATTTATCTTTTTTTCCCAACAATTAAGACTAAGAAATATATACACTGTAATTAATTTCCAATGCAATTCCCTCCCAGAATGAATAAAAGGATGAAACACACTCATTGTAGTACTCCATTCACACACACATATTACACACAAATATAATATATATCTATCTCCTGCATATGATATATCACACACTAAGAAATATATTGTTTTGATACATTATAAAATATAAAATTCATTATTTCATGAAAATATCTTTTTAGTGATTAACACTAACTCTTTATCAATAATAAAGGAATGATCCATAATACTTATATCTACATATTAATTTTTATTTCTTAGAAAACAAAATTATTTGAAAAAACAACACATACCAATTATTATAAAAAAAAATTCAACACATGTGTCAATATATTTTTTGTTATCTAATTTGCATTTTTTTTGGGGCGAAATCTAATTTGCATATTTAAAGTTTATATATTATACATATTAACTTAATTTTTATAGAATATGAAAATTTATCCTATCCCCACAAAATCATTAATTTTCATATATAAATTTTTATAAGAAATTAAGTAATTAAGTTTATACATTTAAGGTATTTTTTCAATCAAATCAAAATAATTGAATTTTAAATTTAAAGATAAATTAAAATTAGTAATAACAAGAGTTATATGGAAAGTGATGTGTTAAAAAATATATATTTTATGAAGAACATTATGTAAATATTTAAATATTGTCTTTATTGACATATGACTTATAAAAAAAGAAGAAAACAACAATAATAATACATCTTAATTTAAAAACAAACTGGCCCTGTGAAGTTTGTGGGCTAGTTCCACCCCTAGCCACAAGGCTGATCTTAGCTTTTCATTTTGATCTAAAATTGATATCTACTATTCATTTTAAATTGATTTTTAGATATTTTAAATATGTATTTATTAAAATAAAAATTTATAAAAATTATAAAAATAATAATATTAAATATGAACTATTTAGAGTACATCCGAATAGTCAATTTATAAAAAATTTAAAAAATTTAATAATAAATAGATTGTCCAAATTGTATATGCACTATCTAGAATGAACCAAGATAATCAATTTGCAAAATAATAATATTGGTTAGGTTTTGGTACTGTTAGGTTTAATTGGAAATAACCCCTTAAAAACATCATCCACCTTCATAGTAAAAAGTTGTATGGTAACAAATGAAGACTTTTCACCATAGCTCTTTTCGCCATAATTAAAAGCCCTTTTTCGCAACTGAAAATGGTGCGTAGTAAAAAGTTGCATGTTAATAAATGGAGACTTTTCATCACAAGTCATAACGAAAATACAGCTAAAAATAGCACTTATAACCACAAGTCAAGCTTGGACTTGTGGCCATAAGTGGTAGAAGGAGCCATTTATCAAAGGTTTGTAAATGCTATATGTATGTAGGTATGTTTTTAAAAATTACTTATAACTATATATATCCCTTACTCACAAAACCTATATTAATACATAAACAACAACTTCAGAGACCCGTACAAATATATATAATATAAACATATCAACTAAAAATTTACATTTTCAATACAAATATCTAGAACCTTTACTTTAATCCTGTTAATTTTAGGAAAAAATACATCAAATATTGCGTATATGTCTCAACTCTTATTTAGAACATGGATCTAAACTTTTGAAATATTACAAATTCAATAATAATATATGTATGAATAATAATTCAAGCATAAGGGAAGCTTCAAAATGTAAATCATTAGTAACAAATTATTACTTGCTCAAATGAGTGAATAATACCTTGAGTAATTATGATTTCATACATGAAAAGTATCACATAATAACTACACTCTATACTTCTGGGTTGTTGATGACACTATCAAAAAATAAAAATAATTAAGTTCATTAAACCAATATTATAATCTTTATTATAATTAAAGAATAAAGTTGAAATACTTACTTGCATTTGCATCCACTTGATTTCATTTTTCTTCTTGTCGACCATTTCAACTAATTTCTAATATGTTGTTAAAAATCTATTTACCAAATAAACACACTTAAAAATATTAAATACATGCTATTAATTACACAAAATAGAGTTATTAAAAAACGTACGATTCAATATAAAATTTCATATCACTGCTCACTTTCCATTATAAGATTATGGATAATCTTATATGTATAATTATTTAACAATACTTTTATTTACTTGTCTTTGAAATCTGAAAACACACTAATTCTATTATTTCACTGTATTCAAGATGCCATCTGGTTTTTTCAATTTCATATAAACTAAGTAAAAACTACTTTTGTAGTTGCTTCATAATTTCTATAACTAAATATATTATTAATAATTATATATATAAATATTTACATTTTTGATAAGGTATATATTAATATTTACTAATTTTCTTTGATTACATGCACTTTTTTAAAAAGTTTTATCACATTACCACTACAAAAAAACAGCAAATTAGTGACGGAAATTTATTCCATTGCTAATCCATCACAAATTCATCACTAGTTTTGTGGATAATTTACTGATGGAAGGTTTCGTGGCTAAAAAATTAGTCGCTATTTCATCACTGAACTATCACAAATAATTTTACCGACAACATTTAGAGACTGAACGTTCCATTGCTAAAATTCCACCATTATTCCGTCGATAAACTATCAGAAATAATTTAGCGATGAAATTTTTTAATAAAAATGTCAGTCTCTAATTTTCAGGATATGTTATTCCCATTTTGTGACAGCATTTCGACGGAAAATTTTGTCACAAACTTATTCCTCATAAGTCTGTCACTAGTTCAGTTGCAAATTATTTTAAATTTTATTATATGATTTATAATATATATTTATATATAATTTATTTAATAATTTATTATTATGCTATAAATAATAATTTAATAATTATAATAATTAAATTATATGTTTAATTATTTTTTTATAATATAGTAACATACCTAATTATTGTTATTTAAAAATAAAAATATTTTAAAAATCTAAAATGTTATATATTATAAAATTGTAATAAAATATATAGTGATAATACAGTATTTTTTTCCTTTTTAGTATTAAATTTTTTATCAAAAATAATTTTTTAAAATTATAACATATAAAATAAGTATTATATAAAAAATTAATTTTTTTGTTGATAAATAAAAATAATGTTAAATAAAATAAATAGATTTAAATTATATATTTATTGATGTGTGTATGTGTGTGTGTGGGCAATTAAATATTATATCTTTAATTTATCAATTAAAAATCAAAGATCTCCTTCAGCTCAACTAGCAATAAGGTTAGATGCAAACCTTTATGAAGGTGCGAGGTTGTGGGTTCAAACTTGGTCAAGACACATTTGAAGTTAAATATATGACATGGAGGCAACATGGCAAGGAAGGGTGATGAGGTGGCACTAGCTCATTAGGTGACGTGGCAATGGTGATTTTTTTATAGAATTTTCATTTACAACAGAATGCATTCTATCACAAAATTGAAATAGTTTATCCTTATTTAGAGACGAAAGTTTTCCATCACTAATTCTATCGCTAACGAATGAGGGACAATGTTTTAACTGATAGATTTATTTCATCGCTAATTTTATCGCTAACCCATTTAGTGATGGAATTTATATTGATTAGTGGTAGATTTTTTTGTCGCTAATCCATTATTTTTTTGTACTGTACAACAAAGGTAGAAATTAGTTTTAATCACAACGTTTTGAATCTATAGGGTGAAGAAAAATGTGTATCTTTAACATCACGTGCTCTTGAAAACAGGGGAACCAATTATCTGTGTTCTTGAAACTAGATTCTACAAAGTACCCATGTTTCAAACAGAACTTGAAGTCAGTCATATTATTTATGTCTTATGAATAGCGAGACTTCTTATAAATTACATACACATACATACATATTGATTCTTTAAAATAGAGACTTATTATATTGTGATTGAGTAGAATTCTCTCGAGCCAAAAGGTGAAACAGATAATAATATATTACTCATACACTGGATGTGCATGTCTGTTTGCTTGTATACAAGGAACACAAGAAAAAGACCTAGATGCAGAATATGATGGGGTTTTTCTTAGATGGTTCTTCTATCCCATAAATGGATGAAACCTTTTCCCTTATGACTAAAACAATCTGCTATTAATTTATGATTATTTCATAAAGAATAGAATTTCATGATCAGATTGATTTGGTAACAGAAGCCTTAAGAACATAGCGGAGTGGCTTTCGAAGGTTCAGAACCTGAGCTTTATGAATTATGCCAACTGCTGTGGCTGATATATTCTCACCAACTTCAACCCTGATGTATGCTCAAAGTCACTCGAGTCCCGGACCGGTTTAAACCAGGAAGGCACCTGTGTTGGAGGAGGAAGAGAAAGAATGAAGAGTGAGGAAGAAGAGGAGAGTCGAGGAGCATTTTCACAGATCGCAGACGGTTCTGTTCTTTCAGAGAGGGGTAATAGTGTAATTTCTTCAAGGAACATGGGGCTTCTGGGAATATCAGAATCATTTGTGCCTATTCTGTCAATATCATCATTATGAAGGCCCTAGATGCAATTCTCCCTTAAAACTATCTTATTTATTTTTTTTAAATAATTATCCTATTTATTATATGATTATATCTATAAAACAAAGTATCAATGTTAAAAATAAATGAATAAACACTAATACGTAATATTTAGTTGAATTTGCTTATTTTTCAATTGTGGAACTTGGACCTTTAGTGAGGCCATGAGGATTCAGATTTATTTGAACTCTTAATGTTATTAATTGTCCTATGAGAGTTTTGATTGAGATTCTTCCTATATCATATATAGTTAAAATTTGTAGAATGATAGTTAAGTTTCAAGAAAACTAATTAATTTAAGTTAAGTCCTAACTAATTCAGAATACTAACAAAATTTCTTGGTCCTTTAGTAGTAATAAATTTGATAGGGATTTGTAAAGATTTGCAAGTTTGGCTTCTAATTTTATAATTTCATTGAGATGCATTTCAATTTATTTTTCAAATTTTAATAAGGAACACAAATATTCATCTTTAATATTGAGAAATATTAATTATAATAGTTCATCATGAATTTGCAAATTTGACTCCTTATTTTACAACTTCGTTGTGATACATTTATAACTTATTTTTCTTAATTTTAACAGGGAACACAAATGTTCATCTTTAATATTAAAATGTATTAACTCTAATAGCTCCAAAGATTTGCAAATTGAGTTTTTAATTTTATAATTTTGTTGTAATGAATTTGTACTTTTTCTTTAGATTTTAATAGAAAACAACAAATGTTTATATTTAATGTTGAAAAATATTAAATATATTATTTATTCTTAGCCTTTTGGCTATTTATGAATAAAATAAATTCCATTTCTCCATTTCTTATTGTTTATTCTTCAACTCTATTAAAATTTAAAAAATACATCACAATAAAGTTGTAAAATTAGGGGTTGAACTTGCAAATTTATAGAGATGTTAGAACTTGCAAATTTATAGAGATGTTAGACTTATTACCTCTAAATGATCAAGTGACTTTGTTGGCACTCTAAAATTGATTGGGACTTAAATTAATTAATTGATTTCCTTGAAATTTAACTGTTAGTCTCCCTAGTTAAAACTTATACAACGCCCAACTTATAAAAAAATTATTAAATTAAAATTCATATTTGTTGATTGAATAATATCATGAAAAGTCACTTCCCTTCCATGACGTCCAAACTTCAAGATATAACAATCTGCTATTAGTCTCTGAGTATTTCATAAACACAAGTAACAAACATCTTGACTTTTGGGTTTTTCCCTCACACAGAAGACTTTTCTTGAATTGGCTTGCTGGAATAATTCCTTCAAGTTGACGTTGTTGCTGTACGTGTTTTTGTTGCTATTGTCTCTGGTTCAGTGTCGTTGCTGTTGTTCGTTTCTGTTTTCTGTGTTTGGCCAATTTTTGCATGTTACATTTCATGGGCCACTTGGGATAGTCTAACTATTCTTCTTGGATCTTTTGCTTGTAAGCATTTTATTATGTTTATGGAACTTGAATTTTGTTCCAAACTAATAATAATAGTAGTAGTAGTAATAATAATAATAATAATAATAATAATAATAATGAATATCTTAATCCACAGCTTCTCTCTTCCGTTCATTTCTCTAATTTTCGTCTCTCTTCTTCAAGTTCTAGATCATTAATCAAGGATTATATTTTGCGATTCTGACATCTTTATAATACTTTTACAAAACTATACATACATATCACTATTACAAAAATGGCTCACTTACGGAACGCTCATGGCTAAAGATGCTCCTGCAGACTAATGTACGTGGGCAAGTTCTTCTTTGCGTGAGTGGGTATAGAGGCTGTGCTTTGCCTCCCCTTTAGTTATAATTATTTTAAACCCTCATATGATCCCTATACCCTTGATTCATTGGATGATTGGCTATTAAATATTCTTCTTGTGTTTTCAGATGATGAATTCAAACAACCTTATGTGGCATATGTGTGAAGAATGTTATATGGCAGCTGATTGGCTTGTCAAATGTGGGTTTCAGGGGATAAGGTCTTCGGGTTGAGTCTTACGCCTCCATCTCATTCATATGATATTTTGCTTTAGAAATATGAACACCGGTAATAATTTCATTTTGGAAATTAATGAATATTTTCTCTTGACAAAAAGGAATAAAAGAAAAGATTGAGTCCTTTCCATTGTATTTTAGGATAATTACATATAAGTACTACACAACACATTTAAATTCTATGACGTCTATTGACAACTGAACAAATAAAAATAATTGTCATTTTCCTTTATTTAGTTGTCAATAAAGTTTATAGTATTTAAATGTATTGTAGGGACTTCAAAGCAATTCTCACTTGCATTTTTCTCTTTGACCACTTCTTTTTAATCCTTTATATTTATATTATCTCCTCCTTCAATTATATAGTGAGTTAGTGGCTATAACAAAACTAGACTGGTTATTGAACTAATTTATAAATATATATAAATTGTAGTTTATAAATATGAATTAATTTTTTTTAAAATAAAAAACAGTTCAACCAGTTTATTAACTAGTTCTCTATTAAGGCAGTTTTTAGCTATAACCAGACCAGACTTATGATTGATTCCAGTTTAACCAATTAAATCGGCCAATCGTACTGGTTCATGCTCATAACGCTGGCCATAGCTAAAGTAGGAGCCCATTTTTTTTTATTTAATAAGGTGAAAAGGAAATGAGAAGTTTTTGTAAATTTTTCCAGCTTTTATTTTATCAAAGCCGGTTCCCACTTGCGTCAATTGCGTTAATTTCCAAGACATGAGGCTAAAGACAACAATGTTAGGTTAAAGACTCCAAATATGGTGATCCAGCTTTTCCAATTCCAAATTAAAGGGCCCCAGTTTTTTTAATTATCAATGTTCAACAGTTATCTAAAACAGAAGGAAATTGAACGAAAACAAAATGAAAACTTGTAATTTATTAAAGAAGCAGGTTCCTACTAACTTTCGATGAACTTATCCAACAAACCGATCGTTGATCCAAAAGGTTAGATTTTTAAGAATCATGCACTCTTACAACAGAGTGAGAGGTCGTAAGCCTCTTTTACTAGATCAGATGCCCCCCTTATTGTTGCCGAATTTTATCAGCTAGCGACCCTTTAGGAAACCTCGTGCAAGTGTAATTTATTAATAATTATTCAAAATTTAATTCAAATAATAATCTGAACAATCTGAAATTAAATTTTGGTGCATGAAAGAAAAATAAGTACCGATACGTAAAAGTTGAAATCACAAGTGCTGAATTCAGGAGGTTAATTAACTAAGGATCTAATGTAGTGCTTTTTTTATGTTTTTTGGTGCTTATATACATTTTTTTTTATTGAATATCATTAGACATGATTTCTCTAGTACTCCCCTAGTCGTATTTACAGGTTAAAGAGAGAAGAATAATTTTGGCCATATTTATAGGGCACTTTACTATTTTTTATATTTATATTTATCTTTCTACTCTTATTAAATCCTAGGACAAATTAATAAAAATAATATTTCGTCCTTATTAGGGGGTAGGGGTGGAAATTAAATTTATTAAATTTTAAGATAGAGTTAATGATATTTAAAATTTTTTTATTTTTAGTGAAATATATTAAAAGTGACTTATAAATGAGACAACTGTAGTATTTCATTAATCTAAGTCAACTTACTAGTTCATTTCTCAAAAGCTGGCTTCCACATAATTTACCGTTCAACTTAAAATATACATATATTTTTTTTAACTGATTATTCACCTCCTTTATTTTCCCAGATATGGTGATAACAAAATCAAAATGAAAAGAAATGGAAACTTATGAATTTATTAGTACACCACTTTCTCATAAGCCAATTTCCACCCACCTTCCATGTCCTTTCGTTTACAGGCACCGCCGACTTTGGTTGGCCGAAGTTAATTTGATAAACACATAGATGCAAGCTTAATCAGTTAATCTATTGAGAATTTCTGTCATTCTACATCATTCTCTTTGCCTTCAAATTTTTCTGAGAAAACTCACAAAGCCTTTCAATGGATGCTGGTGCTGAAGCTGCCTGTTCTTTCTCTTCTTTGAACTCGACAATCCAACCATGGAAGCATCATGTTTTCTTGAACTTCAGAGGAGAAGACACCTGAAGAGGCTTCACAGCCCATTTACATGATGCTCTGCAACAAAGTGGTACCAAAACATTCATAGATGATGATCTTCGAAGAGGAGATGTTATTTCCTTTCAACTTGTTCGAGCAATTGAGGATTTTCTCATTTCCATTGTTATTCTTTCCCAAAATTATGCTTCTTCAAGTTGGTGTTTTGATGAACTCCAAAAGATTCTGGAGTCTAGAGAGTCTTTGAATAGACAAGTTATCCCAGCGTTTTACAATATTGATCCATCTCATGTACGACATCAAAGAGGGGCCTTTGCAGATGCCTTCAAAAACATAGTGAAAGATTTCATGAAGATAAAGAGAAGGTGCAGCGATGGAGAAATTCCTTGAAAGAAGTTGCAAACGTATCTGGCTTTCACTCTAAAGATGATCAGTATTTTTTTCCATATTTCACTCTATAAGAATTTTAATTTGAGATCTGTATGAAACTCATGCTACTACAATAGGCAGAGTTGGAAATAATTTACTTATTGCTTGACCCTCTAATTTGCTAACTTTTGCATCTATCAGTTAGTGAATTTTGAGATCTATCCTAAATATTAACTTTGATCAATTGACCTTTAAATTTAGCTAAATTAACCATTCTTTGTTTTAGAAACATCATCTTTGGCTATATTTTACATATGTGTGTGTATATATTACACGTTACACATAACACATAACTTATCCAACTTTCTATTTGTAGATGAAATCAATTTTTTGTAAAACATTATAAAAATTACATGTCGGTCCCAGCAAACTTATTGTGCCATACTATTAGTATGACAAAAAATATATATAGTTCAATTAATTGAGATCCAATGACTTCGTGGTTTTAATTATTTTAATTGTAAAAATTTATATTTTTTGACAATTGTGCCAAGCATAAATACTTTTATAAAAAGGATAAATTTCATTAAATATTTTTATGTAGTTGTTTATAAATGTCACACCCCGATACCAAAAGTATGACTAGTATGAAATATGAAGTAAACTCATATTCTATAAGCCTTGATTAGTTAGAGGTTAAATTAAAATATTGATATATACGTTATATATAACAATAAAGCTCATAAAGTTTTAAATATTTTGTAGAAATTCTAACAAAGTATCTTTTATAATTTGAATCTTCTGAAATTACAATAAGAGTTTGAAATAAGGAAAAAATATGTATAAGTCCTATAAAGCAGACTTATTTATGAGTAATTCCCACAATATTACACTTGAGGTGCAAAGACAATAATGTCTCTATTAAATATATATTACATCAATGAAATAATTTTATAATTACTTCATCAATAATTTAGAACTATTATTTTAACTTTTTATAACTGTAACTTTATATATCTAATAGTTAAATTAATCGTGCATTACAAGTTTAATACATTTTACAACAACAACTATTGTTGAAATGATGAAGTTAAATTGATCATGCATTGCCAACAAAGTTTATAACTACCGTATTAATAATTTACAACTCACATTTCAATATTTTACACATGTAATTTTAATATTTTTAATAGGGATAGTATTGTCTTTGCAACTCAAATTCCAAAGGACCTAAGTGTAGTTTTTTAAATTTTACGGGACTTATTTATAAATAAGTATGCCTCATGGGACCAATATGTAATTTTTCCTTAAAATATTAATTTATTGCTTGACCCTATAATTTGCTAAATTTCCAAATTTCAGTTAGTGAATTTATTAACTTTGATCAATTGACCTTTAAATTTAGCTTAATTTATACACCATCTTCTTGATTTAGAAACATGATCTTTGGCTATATTTTTTATATGCGTGTGTATTACATGTTACACCGAACTCATCCAACTTTCTATTTGTAGATGAAATCAATTGTTGACAAAATATTATGGAAAATTATGAATCGGTCTCGTGGATTAAAATTATATTTATAAATAAACCTCATGAAATTTAAAAATTATAGTCAGGTCCCTTAGGATATGAGTATAATTTAAAATTAGGGTGCAAAGACAATAATGCTCTTATTAAAAATATAGTATATCAATCAAGTTATTTATAACTACTTCAGCAATAATTTACAAATATCACTTTAACTTTTTATAAATATAATTTCACATATCTAATAATTAAATCGATCAAGCGTTTACAAGTTTAATGTTGACTGTATAAAATTACCTCATGAATAATTTACAACTATTACTTTAACATTATACAACTATGACTTCATATATCTAATAGTTAAACTGATCATGCATTACTAATAAAGTTTAACATGAATTCTTTATAACTACCTCATCAGTATTTTATAACTATCACTTTAATATTTTACAACTGCAACTTCACATATCTAATAGTTAAACTAATCATGCATTACTAACAAAGTTTATGTCTTAACACTAATTGTTTACAATTACTTTATCAATAGTTTATAGCTATCACTTTAATTTTTTACAACTATAACTTCATATATTCAATAACTAAATTGATCATGCATTGCAAGTAAGGACAGAATTATCTTTGCACCATAATTTCAAATTACACAATAACATTTCAAGGAACCTGGCTAAGATTTTTAAATTTCACAAGATTTATTTGCAAATAAGTCTATTACAAGAGACCTATACATAATTTTTCCAAATATTATACTATACTATTTTAGAGTATGACAACAAAAATATACAGTTCAACTAATTGAGATCCAATGAGGTCGTGGTTTTATTTTATTTTAATTGTAAAAAATTATATTTTTGAAAACTATGTGCCAAGCATAAGTAATTTTATAAGTAAGATAAACTTTAGTAAAGATTTTTATATAGCAGTCTTTGTGTGTATTTATAAGAGAGAATTACATTGTAGTCTCACATAAGGAAATTAATTATTACAAAGTCTATTGATAATTGAATTAAATTGCATTGACAACTAGTTGTAATTCACCCTAGTTATAATCTATTATATCGTCTGATAGTTGTTTGTCTTGTTTTTCTTTTCTACTCTCTATTATTAAAATTTGGACTGATCTTTTTTTTCAAATAAGTATGATTTAACCGAGAGAATATATTGTCTAGTTCACTATTTTTCTTGTTTGGGAATATTCTATTTTGATTTCAAAAAATTTTAAATATAAATTAACCTTTTTTTCTTAATCTTCTCTTTCGTATGGGCTTGATACAAAATTCATTGAATAAATTGTCATAGGTATAAGGAGAAAACTACAGCCTATCCAGCCATGTTACAAAAGCAACAAATTTGTTAGAATGGAGTCAGAGATAAAAGAAGTTAATTCAATTTTAAAAAAGAAACTCAATGATGTTCGCCTATTGGAAATTTGGGGGATGGGTGGTATAGGAAAAACATCCCTTACAAGAGTTGTTTATGAGACAAACTATGATCAGTTTGATATTTGTTACTTTTTTGCTAATGTTAGGGATCTTTGTGAAAAGGATGGATTAGTTCCCCCACAAAGAAGATTTCTTTCACATACTGGGAAGCTAAAAGGAATAGAATTTGATGATGCATACGATGGAATGAAGAAAATGATAAGCATTCTATGCAACCAAAAGGTTTTAATAGTGCTTGATGATGACAGTGACACAAGCCAACTTGAGTACCTTGCCATAAAGAAAGCTTGGTTGGGTCCAGGAAGTAGAGCACTTGTCACTACTAGGTATCAATAGCTATTGAAAGCTCATGGAGAATTTGAAATTTATGTGGAAAACTTTTTGAACTATGAGGAATCTCTTCAACTCTTTTAAAATAGATAAACTAGCAGAAGATTATTTAGACTTCTCTAGAAGTGTAGTTAAGCTTGCGGAAGGCCTTCCTTTGACACTTGAAGTGTTGGGTTGCTATCTTTGCAGAGGAAATGTACTTGAGTGGAAAGATGCTTTAGAGAAAATGAAGGAAGTACTTCCAAAAGACATTCTGAAGAGACTTCAAATGTTTCAATACATTAGATGATTTGGAGAAAAAGATATTTTTCGATATTGCATGCTTTTTCAAAGGAATGCAAAAGGATAAAGTAATACATGTATTAGATATATGTGGTTTGCATTCGATAATTGGAATACGAAAACTTTTGGAGAAATGCTTGTTAATTGAATATAAAAAATATGATAATAAATGGTATTTGGGTATGCATGACATGTTACAAGAAATGGGTAAAATTATTGTTTTGGAGGAATCAAATAATGCTGGTAGAAGCAGACTGTGGTCAGAAGAGGATATTAAGGAAGTATTGATGCACAATAAAGTAAGTTTCCTTCTATATTTTAAGTTTCAATATTTTAAGTTTTTTTTTTCTGTTGCAAAATTTGTTTTGATTATTAACTTTGATCCTCATCGTTATCTTCAATTGCCCATGGAATTCAAAACAAGTTGGGATCCTCATGCGTTCTCAATGATGCATAATCTAAGAATACTCATCATATCATGTGATGTGTGCCTTCCCCAGGGAATTAAAAGTCTTCCTATTTCATTAAAAATTGTTGAACGAGAAAAATATCCATTGAAATCTCTACCGTTTGATGATCATCCACATGAATGTGTTGAGATCAAAATGCATTGTAGTAAAGTCATAAAACTTTGGAGTGAAACCCAGGTATGTGCGAGCATTTTGTTATGATTTGAATCTTTTCCTATATCAATCAATATTGTTATTTCTATACATATTTGTAAAATCTAATATTTTCTTTTCCTTGTTTGAACTAGATATCAAAAAAGTTAAAGATCGTTGATTTGAGCCATTCAGAAGATTTAATTCAAACTTCTAATTTTTCATTGCTACCAAATTTGGAGCAACTATTTCTTAAAGGTTGCATAGAACTTGTTAAGGTGCATCCATAACTTGGACATCACAAGAAAATCATTGAAGTGGATTTGGAAGGTTGTAAAAATCTTAAAGGTCTTCCATGTAGGCTTAACATGGATTCTCTACGAAGAATGATTCTTAAAGGTCTTCCATGTAGGCTTAACATGGATTCTCTAAGAAGAATGATTCTGTTTGGTTGCTTTAAATTTAAAAAGCTTCCTGAGTTTGTAGAAAATATGAAATACTTCTCAATATTGATGTTGAAAGATTGCAAAAATCTTCTATGTCTTCTAAGAACTATTGGTAATCTAAAATCTCTCAAAACACTTGATATATCTAGTTGTTCAAAATTTTTATCATTGTCAAAAAATTTGGATGAAATGGAGTATAGAAGAACTTGATATGAGTGAATCTTCTATAAAAGAAATACCATCATCTTTGTTGGTCTAAAGTGCTTGAAGAAACTACATGCAAATAGATGCAGTGGAATTGCACTAGACTTTTCATGGAAGTTACTTTCTCCAATTCTAATGGTTCTTGGGTTCAATAGTTGTAAAGCTTCCATGAGATTGATATTGCCTCCTTCTATCTCTGACTTATTCTCATTGAGGGAATTAAATTTAAGAAATTACAATCTAAATGTCAGATCAATTCCAAATGATCTTAGTTGCTTACCATCTTTGGAGTGTCTTGATCTTAGTAAAAATGATTTCAGCAACCTACCTTCTGGAAGTTGTGTTCTTCCTCCTTCATTCTCAAGTTTATCGTCATTGAGAATTTTATTATTGGAAAATTGTAATCTTTTTGACAGTTCAATTCCTAATGATCATGTCTATCGTCCTTAAAATTTTTAAATCTATCAAGAAAACCTACCTCTATTTTGTCTCTAATCTCGTATCTCTACACACTCTTCACTTCCATAATTGCAATAGGCTTTTATCGCTGTCAAATGTTCCACCCAATATAAAATGTTATGAAGCAGTTTGTTGTAATCCCTCAATGAGAATCTTATCATTTCCACATGTGCCATGGAGATTTCTTTTATCATGTTATAATGAAGAAGAACCGAGTTTTGAAGGAATTCATTTCTTTGTTACTTCAAGGAGTGAAATTCCACCATGGTTCCATGATTAAGACTTTGATTTTTTTTTTTTTGACAATAAAAAAAAGTTGTGTCCATAAAAGTTGACAAATCTCATCTTTGTGCTTTGTGATTCAAGATATGGCACTAGAAAGGCCTAGAAATCCAAAGAGGTCATTTTAGCATTAAATTTAACTACCGCCATACATGGATGCCACATGAATGGGTGGCCACCAACACTCATATGCTTGTCCCCTAATTTGGAAAATGTTTGCAATAACCAAGCTGCGATAAAAGTTCGAACAACTTGGGGATTTTCAATGTATCCTGATCTTTGGGAACGAGAAGATGTAGAGTTAATAAAGAAGTGCAGGTGGTGGCGTGTAGCAAGTAAGGAAGCAATTGAGAAGTGCATGCAACACCAAACACCATGAAGATTTGGCATAAGATATTATATGGGTAACTCAATATCTTCCTTTATCCTTTCGTTTCACATTGAAATTATTCTCCATACACTTGCTTGTAATAATTACATAAATATTGGTAATGTGGGTGTGTGAATT
This sequence comes from Prosopis cineraria, assembly GCF_029017545.1. Taxonomy (NCBI): domain Eukaryota; kingdom Viridiplantae; phylum Streptophyta; class Magnoliopsida; order Fabales; family Fabaceae; genus Prosopis; species Prosopis cineraria. The sequence continues at coordinate 14,893,821 of NW_026555339.1, forward strand.
AATTATTTAACAATACTTTTATTTGCTTTTGCGTCTGAAGTCTGAAAGCATTATGTTTTACACACAAATTGCATTATTTTCATTGCACTTCCACGTTGAGGATGCTATCTGTCCCCCCCCCCCTCATTTTCATATAAATTAAGAACCAACTAAAAAACATTATTCATATAATTCAATACTACTTTGATAGTTTCTTCTTAATTGCTTATAAGTAAATATACTATTGAATTTGCTTTAACGGATTTCGTTTTGTGTTCAGCAATTCGGAACCGTGCAGATGCAGAGCATGGCATCGCTATTAAATTTGCTTATACAATGAATGTTGCTTTCAGAGGCAAGTACAGAAACAGGGGAAACAGAGGAGGTGGTAAGTATGACCCACTAATTTTTATTTTTATTTTATTCTTTTCTCGCCGATGGAGAATGATGCACCAAAAACAGGGGAACCAATATTTATTGTGAAATTGCAATCGATGATTCAGCGATTAAACATGAAGGTTTTTTTTTTTTTTTGCAAATTATATGCTTTAAATAGAAAAACTTATAATAAGAACCTGAACAATAGGAAATTGAGTTTCGGTACAATAAAGAAAATTAAATTAAGTAGATGTTTAAAAATCTTGTGCAGCAAAGCCAAAGCGACTATATATTTAATTAGCTGGTTACTGGTTAATTATATGATCCAATGATATGCTTTTATTTTCCGATATTTATAATTCCTTTTATTGAATATAATTAGACACGTTTTCTCTTTCAGTGTATGGAGTTTGGAGTAAGTCAAATTATTATATAAAATGATGAAAGGATTACTATAAGAGTGAAGTGGATTAATGAGATTTGGACTGCTTCAATTTTTTTTTTTTTGGGACCAATGGGGAGCTTTCACGTGCCTTCTTTACTGGTAGTGCAGTATATTGTATATGTTTTTTTTTTTTTGGAGTTTAATTTGTCACATATGACTCAGAAAAGAGATTTATCTTAAAATTCTTCCAAGTTGAACGAAAATGGATTTAACTAATGAAGGTGATTATCTCTATCTGCTCAAAAGTTAAAAAGGTTCCTGATTTTTTTCCTCCCAAATTTTATTTTTAATTTGATGTGAAAATTAGTTTATGATATACTTCCCTCGTCTCTATTTAAATATCTTGATTTTCATTTCCATTTTGTCCCTAAATATGTCATGCTCCAAATTTCAAAGTAAAATTATTGCTTGTTTCCAATAATACCCGAGTTAGATGGAGGGTAATTAAGATTTAAAATTGTGTGATATTAATGGAGGGAAAAATTAAAAAAGAAAAAAAATTCTTACAATATATATAGATATTGTTTTCTCTTTGGTAGGAACAAAGAAAGTATGCTTGTAGATGTGCACACAAGTACATACTGTATGCAGTATAGACAGATATGTATCATTGCCATGGTGTTGGTGCATAGAATAACTCACACATACAATAACTCATAAGGGAAAATGCCAAAATGTTGAGAAAAAGGTTATGTAAATGTTTGCGTGTGAGAGAGATTGTAAAGTTAAGAAAATATGCAGGGTGAAGCAGCAGGAGCTGGTAATCTTTTTATATGAATGGAGCTTATAAACTAGATATTCTTGGAACATTCCAAAATCTTCTGCTGATAGAGCTTGAGTCTATGGCTCTCAATGAGATGAATAATGCTTTTTAATCATTTTTTATAAAAAAATGTGGAATTTATGCATTAAATGTTGAATGTAAAGACAAGCAATGAACATTTCTTGACTTGTTGGTTTTCCTCTAAGGCAGAAGACTCTTCTTGGATTGGCTCGCAAGAGGAATATTCCTTCATGTTAACATTGTTGCTTTCTCTGTTTTTGCTGTTATTGTCTCTGGTTCAGTGTTGTTGCTGTTGTTCATTTCTGTTTTGTGTTTGGGCCAATTTTTGCATGTAAAGAAGCAGAAAAAAATAGGAGGAAAAATATAATTTTGAGTCCCTGCACTTCATTAGCATTTTACTATTAGTCCCTATACTTTTTCTCAATGTTTTAAGTTCTCATACTTTATTTTTTTAATGTTTTAGATGCCTCCAAAGTCCTTAGATTTTGTTTATAAAAGGACTTAAAACACTAAAAAAACAAAAATATAAGGACCTAAAATGTCCAAAAATAGTGCAGGGACTGATGGTAAAATGCGAGCAAATTGCAAGGACCCAAGGTTATATTTTTTTCAAAAAAAAAGAAGAAGAAGAAGTAATGAACACTTAATCCAATTTCTCTCTTACATTCATTTATATCCAATTCCTCTCCTCTTCAAGTTGTATATCATTCAAGGATTAAATTTTATGATTCTAACTTCTTAAGAGAATTACACCCAGGTTTTACATAATACATTTAAATACCAAAAAGTCTATTGACAACTAAGCAAATGAAAATGATAATTATTTTAGCCGTCATTTTCCTTTGCTCAATTTTCAATGAATTTATAATATTTAAATATATTGTGGGAAGCTTCAAAGCAATTCTCCCTTGTATTTTTCTCTTTGACCACTTCTTTTTGTCCTTTATAAATATTATCTCCTCCTTAAATTGAACTATTGTGGAAAATGCATGAAACCAAGTTGAGTTAATATTTACCACACATGTATAAGGGATGGAGTTGGAGAGTGGCAGAGAACAAAGAGTGTTGGCAACTCCATATTCCATGAAGAGTTGGAAGAAGACTCTGAAATATAGTTAATAACTCAAGTGGTTACTCCTCATTGGTAACTACTCTCAATCTTCCTTTTACTTTATTTCGATGTTGAAATTTTTCTCCATTATTTATATTTCAAGTTATCATAATTGGTTAGAGATATATACATGAACTTGTGTCAAGTAGTGCACTTATAGATTTGGTTATACTTTAAGTTTAAGAGGAAAAAAAATTATAAAGATTGATGATACATCAGTAGGAGTGATAAATGCATATTTTATAATTAAATAGGTATAGATTTTAGTTTAGATTTGATTATATTTATTAAGATTTCATATCTATCAAATTAATATTTATATATTTCTCCCTAACACTTGATTATAAGATAAAAAGAGATTTTAATATAAAATCTACTTATATCTTTGTATTTTTATATTTGCAAAGATAAAGAATAAATCAAATAGAAGAAAAGAAAGAAAAGAAAAAAGTGTGTGTGTGAAAAGGGAAGGAAGTGATTGTAATCTTATGTATATATACACACACGTACATATGGATGAAGAAATCCTGGGGGAGGATCCACGTGATATTCAAAGAGAGAAAAGAGATGTGAATGGTGTGTATTTAAAAATATATTTTAAAACTCAAACTTGAGACCCCATAAGCTAGGATAGCTGATTCAGCCCTCTCATCTAATTTAACTAAGTGCTCCTCGGTGTGGCCTCACATATATTGAAGAGAAGAAATTGCCTCTTCAAATTTCATCAACTCAAACGAGTCAATAAGATGATTGAATATTTTATTCGTTAAGGTTTTATTTGGCTGTGAGTTTTCTTTGATTCATTTTCATTACCATCACGTCAAAAGGAGAAGTCTTCTTCCCCATTTGGTAAGCTTGTGGAAAAATATGCGAAATTGAAAACTTATTATTTATTATAAATTATAATTTCATATAATCCTTTCCATGGTTTTTTTCAGTGTAAGGGAAACAATAAGGTTTGAAATAAACTAAAAACATTTACAAAAGACTAAAAAAAATAAAAATCTATCGTACATATTGTCTACGTCTAAGGAAAAAAAATTAATATTTAAAAAACTGTTAATAAGTACATAATGTCTTCTTAATAATTTATTTTTATTTTTTCGGGTGGTTGGCAACTAAATCTTCCTCCTTTTTGTTAATATAATACGTTCATATTTTGTAGTCACTTGTGACTTGAGAGTAAAATTAGACGACACACTCATCACTTTTTTCAAATTAATCTCCATGTAATGACTTCGTAAACCTTTCTTCACGCCATGCTGATTGATCCATTTAAATTGTTAACAAAGCATAAAGTATAAGAAAAATTATATATTTGCCACTTCTATATATTTGGAATTTTCATATGAATATATGTACATATAGTAATAATAGTTATATATCATTACTGTTGTGAACAGTGGGTAGAATCTCATCTCAGCTTGAGTCGTGCCAAGGACACTACTCTTAAGAGCTATCCTACCACACATTATTGGTTGCACGGCAGCTTCTTAAGATTAAATAGGTTGTCTTCTAAATAGGGGCACAGAACAATGGAGAGCAACAGAACAAAGCACTCAGACAGCACAACAGAGGAGGAGGGAAGAAGAGGCTCAAAAGCTCAAGAGCCAAGCACAAAGAACACTGGTCGCTTTGGGATATGTAGGCACATGTCTAGATGAACATTGGACACTCATCAACGCTCCAGTTCAAAGAATAAATCACCATAAAGTTTCGGTTACAGAACGTTAGGCTAATAAAATCTATTTAAAGCCTCAGTTATTGGACGTTGGGAAAAATTTCTGTTTAAAGGAAATTAATCTCGTTTAAAACCACCGTTTCTAAAATTATTGAGATTCAAAATTCAAAATGCCAAAAACCAAGGATTTTAGATAAGCAAAATTAATTAAGAAATTATTTTCGCAAAACAATTCTAATAAAAAGAACTCAGTATTTCTTAAACTCACACACAAGGGGGGCGAATCAACTATTTTTAACTTCAATTGCCCTACATAGGCTTATCTCATGCATGCACATGAGCCCACTTCTCCTACAAGTCCTTTATTAGTCCACTTTCATTTCTTAGTATATATACACTAAGAGCTCTCCTTATCTAAACAATATGGGACTTTTTCTATTGACACAATTACTCAATAATTACTACAATTACACTATCATATATTTAACAGTAAAATACTCTAACTTTTCATCTACTTTCATAAAATTATAAAGACATCATCTTCTTTTTCAAAGCATACATTTTAGTCTAGTTTTTAACATTGTTGAGAACATTCTTTCAAAGGTTTTAAAATAATTAATTTATTATTTGTAATTATGTCAGAAATTTTAAATTTATTAATTTTTCTTTAATGTATCTGTCTACTCTCTCTCCCTAATTTAAGGAACTTTAAATAATTAAGTATGAAAGTATTAAAATAAATAATTTTAAAATATTTTATTGAAATAATAAAATCTAAACAAAAATAAACATAAATTATATTGACTAATTTATCTCTTATAGTACATTTTTATTTCATTAATTTTTTATATAGTTATATGATTGAGTTAGATTCGAGTATTATCATCCCAACTAGAGGTAGCTCTCCTAAAAATATTTTTACATTTACACGGACTTGAATTTGACATCTCATGCTTAAGCGGCCATAGTGCCTTCCACAAAACCAATGCCATTGGTTCATTAATTTTTTTTTAACATATTTGTCTGAAATATTTTTTAACAAACTTTTATATTTAATTTTCTTAAAAATACTAAATAAATCAGTTTTTATAACTAATAAATTTAAATAATAAAAAGTTAAGAAAATTCATTAATTGTTTTGTGGGTAACTTGAATTTTTTTAATTAATATTTATCTAAAAAAGGGTAATTCAGTCTAATATATATGATTTAACTGTCAATTAATAATTGGGTGAATGGAAATAATGAAAACTTAAAAGTAAAAAAAATATTTATGTTTTGTAACTATTGATTCTAGGAAAGGTTCACAATATTTTTAAAAATAGATGGGAGGGTAATGTATTTTACTTTATATTTGATTATATTTTTATGAAAAATTTTCCTAAACATTTGAAGGCTAATGAACATATAAACAAAATATACTCTTGTATTTTTCTGAAATTCACAAGACAAGATGAATGAATAAATAAATAAACAAATGAGTTGGTGAATCAAATTAAATGTAAAAAATTTGTCAAGTCTTCCACTACTTTAGGTCGAAGATAAGCGTGTAAAATAATTCATTCAGCTTTAGTAGTCACCTGGGAGCAACATTAACTAGTCAACACACACACATCATTTGCTTGTTCTTTACGTCATGCCCAACGTACGAAGAGGGATGTATCTAGTCCCTACGGTGTCAAATAGTAGACTTCTTTTAATTAAATTATTATATAAGGTTGAAATTTGATCCTCAACTATTTATTTAATGACGTGTTTAGTAGAAGAGAAAGTAATGAAAAGGTGGAAGAGAAAAGTGGATAAAAAAATGATATTTTCTCCTACTTGACTACATAGAGAAAAATGAGAGGGAGATAAAATTGGAAAAATATTGCTTGTAAGACTCGTATGTTTTTACCTTCAACTTTTCTCCAAATATAGGGATATTTTGAAAAAAAATAATTTTTAAATTTATTCATGAATCTTTTCATTTTTTGCATATTGCCTCCCTCCATTTTCATCCAAATTTTTCCTCCATTTTAAAATTTATATTATTATATATTTAATAATTTAAGAAATAAAAATTAAAATTGGACAAAATAATTTTATGGTTGCATCAGATAAAAGATTTTAAAATTATATTTTTATTTAATCAGTAATATATACTAAACATTATATAAACAATATGTTAAAGTATTAAATTTTATTATGTATAAATAGTATTTTTTTACAAATAATAAAGTTATTATTATCCATATGAAATTAACGATTTTTCCTCCCTCACTCAGCCAAGCATATGCTTCCCTTCACTTTTGTCTTTTTCAATTTCTCTGTGAGCCAATCACAACATAAGTGATGAGAGCCATTACTACATACATCAACTTTAATTGATGTGCTTGGTAGGAGTGAAATGGTAAGGAGAAAGGAAAAGTGGATAAAGATGATATTTTCTGCTACTTGGTTAAATAGAGAAAATATTAAACAGCTATGAACATCATATTTTGTAACACTAAAATTTCAAATATTTGAAAGCTATGAACATATATACAAATTAATGACTTTTTTTATCTGAAGATTACTGATCTTTCTAATCCCAAATTAATGAGTGAGCTTATTCCAATTCTTTATTTATTCATATTATTTCTTAATAATTGGTTTATTCCTTATTAATTGACCTAAGTCAAATAAAAGGTATCCCTAGAGTGAAATAAAAAGAAAGTTACCAAAAAGAGAAAGAAAGAGGAGAGGGGAATGGACCGAAGCCATCCTTGAAAAAAGTACTCCCGCTCTTAATTTTTATAAGTTATTTCAAAGTAAGATTTTATTTGGTTAGAGGAGAATGGAGAGGAGAGGAGGGAGAGGGAGGAAAAATTTTAGGTAGTGTTTTGGATGAATGAATTTCAATTTGAAATTTAAAATCTTATATTTAAATTCATGTATTTAAAATAAAAATAAAAGAGGGATGAATTGAGATTTGAAACAAAATTGGGAGATTGAAAGGGACAAGTTTATTTTTATTTTTTAATTTTTGATAAGGTAAATAATATAATTTTTATGAGTATTATATGTGTGTGTGTGTGTGTGTGTACGCATTAGTCCTCAAGCCACTATCCTATTTAGAAACATTATAATTTTAAAACAACTTTGTAACTTTTGCCCAAAACAACACCTTTGCAACTAAATTGTTAAAAAAATATGAATATGAGTGACTTAGCCTTTTTTTTTTTTTTTAGCTTTGAATCAGGTTGACCTACTTTGGTTTTCAAGTCAATTCCGGTTCTCTCAAAATCAGCTAGATCAATTCGGTTCAACTATCAATTTAATTCAATTGGTTGGACCAGGTCGTTTTGATCAACAGGGTGGCGGTCAGACTATTTGCTTCTATCTAATTTCAAACACTGCTTCCAATGATGTAATCGAAAGAAGCTTTTCTAGCAACCTAAACAAGCCGACAGAAATATAATTATTTTGACATGGATTTATAACAAATAATAAAAACTTTGAAAAAAAAACACACGCACGCACAAAATAATAAAAACACTAATTAATTAATACTATTTGGTTGAATTTGCGTACTTTTCAATTGGTTAACTAAAATATTTTTGTAACGATTGAACCGAGAAATCCCTTTAGTTATATTATGCACACATATAAGGAAAAAAAATTATTCATAAATTTATTTATTTATTTTTAAAATTATAACATCTTAATATAATTCTATCATGATATATTACTTATGAACCCTTCATCTAATCTTAATAATACTATTATTTATGATTTATCATAGATTTGTAGAATGGAGAAGGTGTAAAAAAGCTTGATTCAAAACTTGTAATGTATAGAAACTGGGGAAAGCGGGTAGATGGTAAGCATGACTTACAAATTAATTTTTATTTTTTCTCTTTTCTTGTCTATGGAATCATGAAACTGAATTATGAAATTATAAGTGACGATTTAGCAATTAAGCATGAAAGTTTTCTTTTCAAATTCTATGCTTTAAACATGAAACTAAATTTCAGTGTACTAATGTTGTGTTTGGATTAACGGAAATTTTTATTTTTTTAATCTTTTCTTGTCTATGGAATCACACACTCCTACAAAAAGGGGAACCAATCTTTATTATGAAATTTCTATTAAACATGAACGTTTTCTTTGCAAATTATATGCTTTAAACATGAAATTTCGGTACACTAAAGAAAAATAATTAGATATGTTTTCTCTTGCAATATTAACCAATAGAAGGCCACTCATAAATTTAAGAAAAGTTGGTTATGAGTTCAAGGAAGATTACTTGTGAATATAGGAAACTCAATTGTAAATAGATAGATAGTTTTATAAATATAGACACACATCATTCCTTGTGAATTTAAGATCAACCACTTGTGAATGTTGCAAATTAAATTTACTTGTAAATTTATGAGAAGTCAGTTATGAATGGACACTCAAAGACCTGAAAGAGTCCCTAAATCATTTAGTTACAATTAAATGCCTGTTTAGTTTAGTGGTGAAAGCCTGGATAATCTTGTTTAAACCCATATAAGTGATTATGAAGCCCATTTGCACTATTTGGATAATTTTTGGAAATTCCCCATCGATCATGATTTGAATTCTTTGTCGCACGTTGAGTAGAGACTACTAAGAGGTGGTTTTGCATTTAAAAAATTACGATTGGGTTTTTATTAAATTATATTTTATAATAATAAACATAGAAAATAAAACGACTTTATAAAAATTATAGCCTTCTAGCAAATTATATATCTAAACATGATTTTGATGAATACAATCCAAGTCAAAATTAACTTTCTCAAGATCACTTATAAAAAAACAAAAGGATCCAAACAAAAATCATAATTTATCAACATCACTTTGGATTAATGTCACTTTTAAAAATCATGATTATCTATAATCTCATATGTTCAACTCCAATCCAAATGGGTAGTAAGACTATACATATTTATTCACAACTAATATTTTACATATTCTCAAAATAACATTTTTTTAAATTCACAACTAACTGTCAATGAAATCATAATATATAAATTCATGAGATTATAAACCTCATGGTGGGCTCTTGAGACCATATATTCATTCATAACTAAATTTTCATAGATTCATTGTTGACATTCCTCAAAATTTGTAAATGACTATCCTTATATTAATTAGTGACAATACATAAGTTGATACAACTTTTTATTTATTCATGTTTGACTTTTCATTGATTCGATTGTTATTAATGCCTTTGTAAGGTCTATAATTGACATTTCTCAAAGCTAGAGGAAAAGTGTATGTTAAGAAATGAAAATGTCTTTTTCTTTTTTATTTTTTCCTTAATTTTCTCTCATCTTATATTTTTTCTTCCAATCTAACTAGGGGAGAAGAATCTATTATGCGTGTCATAAAGAGACACATATTCATGTTGGTCCCTTCCCCCCCCCCCCCACATTCCAATTTTTATATTCTGATAGGTTTTGTAATCTTGTCGTGTTGTTTAAATCTTCGACAAAGGGGTATCATAACCTTCATAGATGATGAGCTTCGCAGAGGAGACGTTATTTCCTTTCACCGTCCAAGCAATCAAAGATTCTCTCATCTCTATTGTTATTCTTTCCCAGAACTATGCTTCATCAACTTGGTGTTTGGATGAACTCCAAAAAGTTCTTGAATCTAAAGGATCTCTGGGTAGAGAAGTTTTTCCGGTGTTCTATAACATAGATCCATCTGATGTGCGACATCAAAGAGGAGCATTTGCAGATGCTGTCAAAACCACAGTGAGAGATTTCATGATCATGAAGGGAAGGCACAGAGAATGGAGAAATACCTTAAAAGATGTTGCAAATTTATCTGGCTATCACTCTAAGGATAAGTAAGTTTTCATTTATCATTCATTGTAAAATGTGTGAGATCTGTCCTAATTACTCTGACTAGATTACCTGATCAAATTTAGCTGAATTCACACGAACATTCTTCTTGTTTTAGAAACATGCATGATCGGTTATATTTGATAGAGATCAACAATTTACAAATAAAGCTCATCTAACTAATTACTATATGTAAAGAAATTAATTTTTTACAAATAGTGTATTACGCTTTTATTTTTAGCATGATAGTAAAAGTATTCAATGAGTTCATGAATTATTTTATTTTTTTGTCCTAAAATTTGTATTTTTGAAAAGTGCGCACGCGGAACATCAATAATTTTATCAAAAGAAGATAGACTTCATTAAAGATTTTTGAAATATGCATGCCAAATTAGGTGATTAAACGTTAAAAGAGACAATATATTCCATAAGTAATAATATTAATTACAATTTAACACACACACATAGATATAAATATATATAAGCTTCTATATAATTCAGTAGTTCTATTTTGTGTTTTCTTTTTCATTATCTTTAGGATTAAAATTTAGAGTGACGCATTAAATAGGTGAGGATTTGGGAGAGAATAATATAGTCTTGTTTTGCTTGTTTTTCTAGTTTTGGAATATCTTGTGTTACAAAATTGTAGAATACCAATTAACTGCTTTTTTCTTAATCTCCGCTTTCTTCTAGGCTTGACCCAGAATTCATTGAAGAAATTGTCAGAGAATATGGACAAACTACAGCTTGTCCTGCCTAGTTACAAAATTAACAAATTTGTTGGAATGGAGTCAAAGATAAAGAAGTTTATTCAATTTTAAAGATAGGACTCAATGATGTTCGGCTATTAGGAATCTGGGGCATGGGCAGTAAAGGGAAAACCATTCTTGCAAGAGTTATCTATGAGACAAGCTATTATGAGTTTGATCTTTGTTACTTTTTTTTGCTGATGTTAGGGATGTTTTTGAAAAGGAAGGAATAGTTTCCCTACAAAAAAGATTTCTTTCTCATAGTGGGAAGCTGAAGGCATGGAGTTTGAGGATGCATATGATGGAATGAATAAAATGATAAGCATTCTATGCAACCAAAAGGTTTTGATAGTGCTTGATGATGTCAGTGACATGAGACAACTTGAATACCTTGCTATAAAGCAAGCTTGGTTGGGTATAGGAAATAGAGTAATAGTCACTACTAGGAATAAGCAGCTGTTGGTAGCTCATAGGGATTTGAAATTCTTGTGGCACAAAGTTTGAATGATAAGGAATCTCTTCAATTCTCTTTTTCCAAAAGGCTTTTAAAAAGTGATAAACCAAAAGAAGATTATTTGGAGATGTCAAATCATGTAGTTGAATTTGGCTGCTGGCCTTCCTTTGACACTTGAAGTGTTGGGTTGTTATTATATGGAAGAAATATTGTTGAGTGGAAAGATGCTTTGGAGAAAATAAAGAAATTTCCACTAAATGACATTCTAAAGAGACTTCGAATAAGTTATGAAGCATTAGATCAATGGAAAAAATATTTTTAGATGTTGCATGCTTCTTCAAAGGAATGTGTAAACTAAAGTGATGGAAATATTAGAAATTTGTGGTTTTCATCCGATCATTGGAATCAAAACACTTGTTGAGAAATGCTTGTTAATTGAATATGAAGACAGTTATGACCCACCTTTAGGTAGCATGATTTGCTACAAGAAATGGGTAAAAGTATTGTTTTGGAGAATCATTTGGGGATGCTAGTAAGCAAAGTAGGTTATGGTCATAGAGGATATTATTCGAGTATTGACAAAAAATAAGGTAATAAGTTCCTTCAATTCTAGATACTTTATTAATGTTACAGTTTCACAAAAATATTTTTGATTATAAGCTCATTCATAAATAATTAATTGATCATTGTTTTTAGTAGGGAACTGGCTTAATTGAGATTATTCATCTTGTATCATCTATGAAATACAAGACAAGTTGGGGTCCTGAAGCATTCTCAGTTATGCATAATCTTAGAATCCTCATAATCCGATCGTGTGAAGTGTTGCCTTCCCTTGGGACTTGAATGTTTTCCGAGTTCATTAAAAATTCTTAAATGGGAAAAATATCCATTAAAATCCCTCCCACTTGGTGTTCATCCACTTGAGACTTGTTCAAATCAAAATGTATCACAGCAAAATTACAAAACTTTGGAATGAAACCCTGGTGTGAACATTTTCATTATTATATCTTTAATATTTTACCTTTTTCATATATTTGCAAAAATCTAATATTTCTTTGCCTTGTTTGAACTAGATGTTAGAAAAGCTAAAGATCATCGATTTGAGCTATTCAAAAGATTTAATTCAAACTCCTAATTTTTCATTGCTACCAAATTTGGAGCAAATAGTTCTCAAAGGTTGCATAAAACTTGTTTAAGATACATCCATCACTAGATATCATAAGAAATCATCAAAGTGAATTGAAAGCTTAAAAAATCTGAAAGCTCTTCCTTGTAGGCTAGAAATGGATTCTTTGAAAAAATTGGCTCATTCTAGTTGCCTCTAAATTAAAAAGCTTCTTGAGTTTGAGGAAACAATATGAAATGTCTATCAAGACTGAAGTTGAAGGATTGCATAATCTTCTATGTCTTCCACGCACTATTGGTAACTTGAAATCTCTCAAAACTCTTGATATATCTGGTTGCTCAAAATTTTCATCATTACCAAAAAATTTGGATGAAATTAGAAGTATAGAGGAGCGTGATGTTAGTAAATCTTCTATAAAAGAAATACCATCGTCCATTTTTAATTTAAAATGCTTGAGAGATTAAATGCAAATGGATGTAGTGAATTGCACTAGACTCTTCATGGAGCTTACTTTCTCCAATTTTATGGGTCTTTGGATCCAATAGTTATAAACCTCCCATGAGATTGACATTGCCTCCTTCTATCTCTAGCTTATCCTCATTGAGGGAACTAAAGTAAGAAACTACATCTAGTCCTGGATTAATTCCAAATGATCTCAGTTGCTTACCATCTTTGGAGCTTCTTGACCTTAGTGAAAATGATTTCAATCACACCTACCTTCTGGAAGTTATATTCTTCCTCCTTCTTTCTCAAGTTTGTCTTCATTGAGGAGATTGATGTTGAATAACTGTAATCTTTGTGATGGTTAATTCCTGATGATCTTAGTTCCTTGTCATCCTTAAAACATTAAATCTATCAGGAAACAAATTTTACCAACTTACCATCTACTTTTGTCTCTAGTCTCCTCGCTAGACACTCTTGACTTTCATAATTGCAATAGGCTTTTATCCCTGCCAGATGTTCCACCCAATATACATTTCTTAGAGCATATTGTTGTCATCCCTCAATGAGAATCTTATCATTTCCACATGTGCTATAGAGATTTCTTTTATCATGATATAATAAAGAACTGACTTTTGATGGAATACATTTCTTTACTGCTCTAGGGAGTGAAATTCCACCATGGTTCCATAATCAAGATTTTGATTTTCTTGACAATGAAAAAAGTTGTGTGTCCATAAAATTAGACACATCTCGTCTTTGTGGTTTGAGTGAAAGCAGAATGTTTTATGCCTTGTGGTTCAAGATATGGCATCAGAAAGGCCTAGAAATCCAAATGGTCATTTTTTGCGTTTGCATTGATAACTATGTTACATGGATCCCACATGAATCGACGGTGGTCACCAACCCTCATACGCTTATTTGTGCTCTGGCTTCTTCTCATTGGAAAGATGTTTGTGAAGGAAGACATGATATAGAAGTTCAAACAACTTGGTGGTTGTCAGGGGAAGTGTTCCCTCATCGTGATGACAGAAAAGTAGAGTTAATAAGGAAGTGCGGGTGGCGTGTAGCAGCAAGGAAGAAATTGAGAAGCGCATGCAATACAAAATACCATGAGATTGGCACAAGATACTATGGGTAACTCAACATCTTCCAAGCATTATTCTTTTTTTTTTTCACACTGAGTGTTCTCCATGTTTTAACATATAACAATTACATAAATATGGGTAATGCGGGTGTGTGTATTAATTATTTAAGGATACTTTCATTTGCTTTTTGCGTCTGAAGTCTGAAGCATGATAATTAACACCCAAATTCCATTATTTTCATTGCACTTCCATGTTGAGGATGCTTTCTGTTCCCCCCAGGGGGATTTTCATATAAATTAAAGAAGCAACTAAAAAACATTATTCATATAATTTACTGCTTCTATAGTTCTGCTGCTTAATTTCTTGTAAGTAAATATACTAGTGAATTTGCTTAATGGATTCATTTTTTGTATTCAGCTACTCGAAATTGTGCAGATGTAGAGCATCGTGTCAATTTGCACTTGGATCAATCAGATAGCATTATACAAAGCATAGGATGGAGAGGGACCAAAAAAATAGCATGTTTGGGCATGGGATTACTATGGAGTGGATCAGTGACTTGAGATCTGAATTAATATATTCCAAAGATAGATAATTTGGATATCTTTTAAATTGTACACTTTTTGTTTTCGTGGACCAGTACTGGAGGACTACGTCTCTCTTCTTTATTTGTATGTTTGGATGCGTTTACAGTCTATATATTATGTGTCATGAAAAGAGACACTATCCTTGTTGGGTATCACTCTGTGGGTTGGTGAGAAGTTTCTTGGTATATTCCATAGACATTACGTAAGAAGTACAATAAATATGATGAAAAAAATATTATTGTGAAAGAGAATTTAGAGATAATATAAACCTACTTATTTACTGTCTTTTAAATAACTATCTTATTTACTATACCTATAAAACACAGTATCAATTTACTTCCGGCGATGTAATCGAAAGAAGCTTTTCTAGCAATTCAAACATGCCGACGGAAAGATATTTATTTTGACATGGATTTATAACATCAAATAAAAATTTTGGAAAAAAAAAAACGCACGCACGCACAAAATAATAAAAAACTATTAATTAATACTATTTGGTTTGATTTGCATACTTTCAGTTGGTTAACTAAAATATGCGTGACAATTGAACAAAGAAATCCTCTTAGTTATATCATGCAAAATTATATGTCTACATATAAGGAAAAAAATTATTTTTAAATTTATTTATTTTAAAATTCTAACATCTCAATATAGTACTATTATGATATACTTATGAACCCTCCCTCTAATCTTAATAATACTATTATTTATGATTTATCATATATTGTAGAATGGAAAGGTGTAAAGAAGTTGGATTGAAAACTTGTCATGTATAAAACAGGGGAACAGGGAAGGTGGTAAGCATGATCCACAAATTAATTTTTTGTTTTTTCAATCTTTTATTTATATGGAATCATGAAACTGAATTATGAAATTATAATTAACAATTTAGCAATTAAACATGAAGGGTTTTCTTTTCAAATTCTATGCTTTAAACATGAAACTGAATTTTCGTGTACTATGGTGTGTTTGGATTAATGGAATTTTTATTTTTTAAATCTTTTCTTGTCTATGGAATCATGCACTCCTGCAAATAGGGGAACCGATCTTTATAATAAAATGCAATTAAACATGAAGGTTTTCTTTGCAAATTATGTGCTTTAAACATGAAACTGAATTTTAGTACCTAAACAAAAATATAATAATATATATTTAGGAGGGAAAATTGAAAAAGAAAAAAGTAATTCTTTCAATGTATGCAGATTTTGTTTTCTCCTTTGTTTTGTGTGTTTTTTTTCTACGAACAATTAAAGTACAGCACACATGCACTCATGTACATGTGCATACATACACATCACATACGTACATACGATATAGGTGTAGACATATATAGCATTGCCTCGTGGTCATGGTGCATATAGACTACAACTTACTATTTTCCAGCAAGATTTCAAATTCACACATACAAAAACTTATAAGGGAAATGCTATAATGTTGAGAAAAAGGTGATGTAAATGTGTGTGTGTGTGTTGTGTGTGTGTGAGAGAGAGAGAGAGAGAGAGAGAGAGAGAGAGAGACATCTTGACTTTTGGGTTTTCCTCTCACACTGAAGACTCTTCTTGAATTGGCTTTCTGGAAGAATTCCTTCAAGTTGACGCTGTTGCTGTCTCTGTTTCTGTTGCTATTGTCTCTGGTTCGGTGTTGTTGCTGTTGTTTGTTCCTTTTTTAGGTGTTTGGCCAATCTTTGCATGTTATATTTCATGGGCCTCTTGGGATAGTTTGACTATTCTTCTTGGATCTTTTGCTTGTAAGCATTTTATTATGTTTATTGAACTTGACTTATGTTCAAAAGAAAAAAACAATGAACATCTTAATCCACAGCTTCTCTTTTGCGTTCATTTCTCTCCTTTTCCTCTCTTCTTCAAGTTCTAGATCATTGAAGGATTAAATTTTACAATTCTGACATCTTAATAACACTTTACATAACTATAAATACATATCACCATTACAAAAATGGCTCACGTACGAAAATGCTCATGGCAAAGAATGCTCCTATAGACTGGGGCGAACTCAAGTTTTACAAAAAGACTTATGCATATGAGGGGTAGTTTTATCTTTTCATAACAAATTTTAATTATATTTAAATTTTTTAGTCCTCCAGAGTTATATAAGAATCAATTGGTCTAGTAGAGCAATTAATTATGTTTAGTAGTCTTTAATTGTGATTTTCCTTTAAATATTCTTCTCATGCTCTAAGATGATACACGAATTCGAACAAGCTTATGTGTGCACACATGTGAAGAATGTAATATGGTAGCTGATTGGCTTGTCAAATGTCGGCTTCAGGGGACAAGGTCTTTGGGTTTAGTCTCATGCCTCCATCTCATTTATATGATATTTTGCTTTAGAAATATGAATATTGGTAAAAAATAACATATAGGTTGATGGGTGTAATTTCATTTGGAAATTAATGAATATTTTCTCTTGACAAAAAAGAATAAAAGAAAAGACCAAGTCATTTCTGTTGTATTTTAGGATAATTACATATAGTTTTCACACAACACATTTAAATCTATAAGGTCTATTAACACTAAACATTATCAATGAAGTTTATAGTATTTAAATGTAATGTGGGGACCTCAAAGCAATTCTCCCTTGTATTTTTTTTTATTTAAACACTTTTTTTTGTCCTTTATGTTTTACTCCATCTTATTCTATTTATAAGTCACTTATAGCATGTTTTACCAAAATTAAAAAAAAAACTTTAAACTTCATTAACTTTTGTTTTAAAATTTAACAAGTTTTATCTTTACCCCTAATAATTTCTGAAATCTTATTACTATTATTTTTATTCAAAGCATTTAACAAGGACAAAAATGTAAAGAAGAGCATTAGGAATTGATAAGTACCATATAATAGGATCAAATTTTTTTATTCTCTCTTTGTCCAAAAATAGGACCAGAGGAATATGTTACCTCCCTCCTTCAATTAAACTATAATGAATTAGTGGCTATAACTAATTTTAAGAAAACAAACTGGTCATTGGATTAGTTTATAAATATATGTTTAAATTGTATTTATAAATTGAATTAATTTTTTTAAAAAAAAACGCAATCGTTTCAACCAATTTAGTCACCAGTTCTAACAGTTTTAACCAATTCTCTATCAAGCAATTTATAATTATAACCAGATCAGACTTATGAATGATTCCTGATTCTACTAGTTAAATGGCCGGTCTGGTCTAATTCTCATAACACTGACTATAACCAAAGTAGGGCATCATTTTCTTTTATTTAAGTTGAAAAGGAAAGACAATTTTTAATTTTTTTTTCCAGCGTGTATTTTATTAAAGCCGATTCCCCCTTGCGAAAATTGCGTTAATTTCAAAGACGCGCGGTTGAAATTTGAAGCTAAAGACAACAATGTTAGGTGAAAGACTCCAAATATGGTGATCCAGCTTCTCCAACCAAATTAAAGGGCCTTAAATTTTTTTTAATTATTAATGTTCAATATTTATCTAAAACAAAAGGAAAGGAAATAAAAAAATGGAAAACTTGTTGTATTTATTAAAGAAGCAGTTTCCTACTAACTTTCCAGGAACTACCCCAACAAACCAATCGTTGATCAAAGGGGTAGATTTTCTTAGAATCAGGCACTCCTACAAACAGGGGAGGCATTCTTTAACGTGAAAGTACAATTAATTAATAATTATTAAAATTTATAATAATAACCTGAAACAATCTGAAATTAAATTTTGGTTTATGAAAGAAAAGTACTGGCTGACGTAAATGTTAAAATCACAAGTGCTGAATTGAGGAGGTTAATTAACTAAGGATCTAATTTAGTGCTTTTTATCTTTTTTGGTGCTTATATACAATTTTTTTTAACTGAATATTGTTAGAGATCATTTCTTTAGTACTCCTCTAATCCTTTTTATAGGGTATAGAGGGAATATTGATTTTAGTCATATTATAGAGTATTTCACTATTTTTATATTTATGTTTATCTTTCTACTGCTGTTGAATGTTAAAAATTTAATGAAAATAATTCTTTTTGTCCTTATTAGGGGGTAGGGATAAAAATTAAACTTATTAAATTTTAAAATACAATTAATAATTTAATATTTTTCTTAATTTTAATAAAATATGTTGAAAATAATTTATAAATAGGAAAACATCAATACTTCGTTAACCCTAATGAACTTATTATTTTACTAGTGCATTCTCAAAAGCTAGCTTCCACATAATTTACTATTCAAATTAAATAGTTTTTCCCTTTTTAAAGTGATTATTCACCTCCTTTATTTTTCCAGTAACGGTGATAACGAAATCAAAATGAAAAGAAATGGGAACTTCTTATGAATTTATAAGCAAATCACTTTCTCATAAGCCAATTTCCGCCCACCTTCCATGGCCTTTTACTCACAGGTTCCACCGACTTCTATTTATTCTTTTAAACTGAGTTTTTCTTTTTTGGGTGGAGAAAGGCAATATGAGTCGAACAAATTAAAAAGGTTTCATGAGTTTGGAGAAAATATGAAATACTTGTCAATACTGAAGTTGAAAGATTGCAAAAATCTTTTGTCTTCCAAACAATACTAGTATATAAATCTCTCAAAACTCTTGGCATATGTGGTTGCACAAAATTCTCATCATTATAGAAAATTTGGATGCAATGGAGAGTAAAGAGGAGCTTGATGTGAGTGAATCTTCTATAAAAGAAATACCATCACCCATTGTTAATTTAAAATTCTTGGAGAATTAAATGCAAAAGGATGCAATGGAATTGCATCAGACTCTTCACAGAGCTTATTTTCTCCAATTCTATCGGTCTTTGGGTTCAATAGTCATAAAGCTCCTATGTTACCTCCTTCTTTATCTAGCTTATCCTCACTGGAGAAATTAAATTTAAAAAAATTACAATCTAAGTTTTAGATCGATTCCAGATGATCTCGGTTTCTTATCATCTTTGAAGCATATTGATCTTAGTGAAAATGATTTCAGCAACCTACCTTCTGCAAGTTACATTCTTCCTCATTCATTCTCAAGTTTGTCCTCAATGAGAAAATTGAGTTTGCAATATTATAATCTTTATGATGGTTCAGTTCCTGAAGATCTTAGTCCCTTGTTATCCTTATATAATTTACATTTGTCAAGAAACAATTTTACTAACCTACCATCTACTATCATCTTTAATCTCCCGGCTCTACGAGATCTTTGGCTAACTAATTACAATAGGCTTTATCATAGCCAGATATTCTAGCCAATATTAAATGTATTGACACATGTGACTGTCCTCCCTCTATGAAAATCTTATCATTTCCACATGTGCTATGGAGATCTCTTTTGTCATGTTATAATAAAGAACTAAGTTCATCATTAGAACTTGAAACTTTCTTTCTTGCTCCAAGGAGTGAAATTCCACCATGGTTTCATAATCAAGATTTTAATTTTCTTGACAATGAAAAAAGTTGGGTCTCAATGAAAGTAGACACATGTCGTCTTTGTGGTTTGAGTGAAAATTGAAGAATATTTCTTTGCTTTGTAGTGATGCAAGATATGGCACTAAAAAGGTCTAGAAATCCAAAAGGTCATTTTCACATTGAATTTGACAGCAGCAGTATATTGGTATGGCTACATGAATCACAGGCTGCCACCCTCGGCTACTTATTCATGATGTGACCTCCCATTGTTTGGAAAATGTTTTGCAATAACAAAGATGATATACAAGTTCAAACGACTTGGGGATTGTCAAAGTGTCCTGATCCTCATGTTGACAAAAAAGTAGAGTTAATAAAGAAGTGCAGGTGGCGTGTGGCAAGCAAGGGAGAAATTAAGGAGTGCAATGCAAGACGAAATATCATGAAGAATTAGCACAAGATACTATGTGGGTAATTCAACATCTTCCTTTATCCTTTCTTTTGGCACTGGAATTGTTCTCCATATAATTCAACTTATAATAATTACATAAATATTGGTAATGTGAGTGGGTGTATTAATTATTTAACAACAATTTTATTTGCCTTTGTGTCTGAAGTCTGAAAGCATTATAATTAACACACAAATTCCATTATTTTCATTGCACTTCCATGTTGAGGATGCTATCTGTTCCCCTGATTTTAATATAAATCAAGAACCAACTAAAAAACAATATTATTCATATAATTAATTTAATACCACTTTTATAGTTTCTTCTTAATTTCTTGTGAGCAAATATACTATTGAATCTGCTTAATGGATTTCGTTTTGTGTTCAGCAATTTGGAATTGTGCAGATGCAGAGCATGGCGTCACTTTGCTTGGATCAATCAGATAGCATCAATACAAAGCAGAAGAAGGATGCTTGGACATGGGATTACTATAATATTGAAGTGGATTAATAACTTTAGAGCTGAAATGTATTCCAGTGATCATTTAGATCTCTCTTGTCTTCTTGTTTTCTTGGACCAGTACTGAAGAACTACGTCTCTTCTTTATCTGTATGTGGGGATTGTATTTACAGTCTATTATGTGTCATAAAAAGAGACACTATCCATGTTGGGTCCTATTTTTATTCCTTTTTTTTTTTATAATTCCAGATCAGTTTACTGCGAGGTAACCAGAAAACTTTCAAGAGTTCCATTTTCTCGATTATTGGGCATCATTCGGTTGGTAATGAGTTTCTTGGTATATTTCATGGAAATTACGACAAAGGTCCACATTATTTTGAGATTACCATAAGAGTGAAGTGGATTAGTGAGTTCCCAGTTGAAACAAATTGTAGAAGACTTAAAAATGTTGGGACAATGTAGAAGACTCAACAATTTTTTTTTTAATTCAGGGTTTTTAAAGTTCCAAAATCAAAGTTAAAATACATTTTAAATATTATTTTGAGATATTTTTATGTATTTAAATATGTTTAAAATATATAAATATGAACATTTGGACTGTTTTTAAGAAAATATATATAATAATGTAGTTAAATATACTCCCTTCGTTTAAAGATGTAAGACATTTTTAATTGAATCTCATCTCCTAATAAAGCAATTACCTACTTTTAAACTAACTCTATCTTTTCATATTTATCCCTATTAACCACCCTACAATAAATATAAATCATTATCAATAGCGGTACTTTAAAAAAAACAATGATTACATCTTAAAAAATTAAAAATGTAAATGTCTTATATTTTTAGCGAAGAGAGCATAACTTTTTTTAAATATATATTGAAGTACAATGTAAAGAATTAATAGGTAAAGAGCTTGGATCCATAGCTCTCAAATTTGATAACAACTTCTGGCATCAAATTAAAATACGGTGAAGCAAAATGAATTTGTACATTCAACGTTGCATGCACAGGCAAGTACAGAAACAGGGGAAATAGAGGAGGTGGTAAGTATGACCCACTAAATTTTATTTTTTATTTTATTCTTTTCTTGCCTATGGAGAATCATGCACTGAAAACAGGGGCACCAATCTTTATTGTGAAATTACAATCGATGATTCAGCAATTAAACATGAAGGTTTTCTTTGCAAATTACATGCTTTAAATGGGAAAACTTATAATAAGAACGTCAACAATATGAAATTGAGTTTCGGTATAATAAAGAAAATTAAATTAAGTGGATATATAAAAATCTCGTGCAACAAGGCCAAAGCAACTGTATATTTAATTAGGTGGTTATTGGTTAATTATATGATCCGATGAGGTGCTTTTATTTTCCGATAAATAGTCGTTTTTATTAAATATAATTAGACACGTTTTCCTCTTTCAGTATATAGAATTTCGAGTAAGTTAAATTATTATGTAAATTGGTGGAAGGATTACTATAAGTGTGAAGTGGATTAGTGAGATTTGGGTGGCCTTTTTTTAAAAAAAAACCAATGGGGATCCTTCGCGGGACTTCTTTGCTGGTGGTGCAGTATATTGTGTGTGTGTGTGTGTGTGTTTTTTTTTGGTGGAGTTTAATTTAGGGTAAAGGTGCAAATTTGACCACGAACTATTTTTTGAGGAACATCTGGTAGCCTAAACTATCAGATGATGTAAAATAAATCACAAACTTTCAAAAACGGAGCATTCAGTAGCTCGCCGTAACTTAAGCTAACGGACGTTATGTGAGGCCCACAATGACATGTGACATGACACAGGCGCGACACGTCAACATGGTAAAGGTGTAAATTTAGCCACGAACTATTTTTTGAGGAGCCTTGGATAGCCTCTACTATAAAAAACGGATCATCCAATACCTTTCCCTCATTTTGACCAAACATCATTTATTTTCGTACTTATGAGGCCCAAAAAGTATTAATCTCTATATCTTCTTGCCTTCATTTTCAATCTCAACTCAGGAAAAAGAGGTTCTAAGGGTTCTTATTTGAAGATATTCATGAAGACCACACTAACAAAGTAGAAGAAATAATTCATGACTAAATTAAGCTAGAATCAAACTTTTTTTATGCATAGTAAAATCAAGCTTCTACTTCATTGGTATCATCCTTGTGAATGTCTTCAAATAAAAACTCATTGAGCCTCTTCTTTTGGAGCTTATATTGAGAATGAAGGCAAGAAGATTGAAGAGATTAATACTTTATGGGCCTCATAAATATAAAAATAAATGGTGTTTGGTCAAAATTGAGAGGAATGTGTTGAATGATCCATTTTTTTATAATAAAGGCTACCCAGTGCTCCTTAAAAAATAGTTTGTAGTTAAATTTGCACATTTACCATGCTAACGTCTCGCGCCAGTGTCATGCCACATGTCATTGTGAGCCCCACATAACGTCCATTAACTTAAGTTAACAGCGGGCTACTGGATGCTCCGTTTTTAAAAGTTTGTGATTTATTTTACACGATCTGATAGTTTAGGCTACCAGATGCTCCTTGAAAAATAGTTCGTGGCCAAATTTGCACCGCTACTCTTTAATTTATTACATGTGACTCAGAAAAGAGATTTATCCTAAAATTCTTTCAAGTTGAATGAAAATGCATTTAATTAACTAACAAAATTGATTCTCTCTAGCTACTCAAAAGTTAAAAAGCTTCCTGATTTTTCCTTCCAAGTTTCCTTTTTTATTTATTGTGAAATTAGTTTATTATATACTTCCCTTGTCTCTATTTATTATCTTGATTTTCATTTCCATTTTGTCCCTAAATATGTCATGCTCCAAATTTCAGAGTAAAATTATTACTTGTTTCCAATAATACTCGTGTTGGATGGAGGGTAATTAAGATTTAAAATAGTGCGACATTAATTGAGGAAAAATTTAGAAAATAAAATATAATTCTTACAAATATATAGATTTTGTTTTCTCTTTGGTTTGTGTGCTTCTTCTTGTTTTTTTCTTTTTTCGTACGAGGACAGTTAAATGAGAGTAAAGAAACTATATATCTATGTAGATGTGCACATTTGTACCTTTTGCTTGTAATGGTTTTATTAGGTTTGTTGCACTTAACTTTTGTTCCTAAAAAAAAAAAAAATTGTAAAGGACACTTAATCCTGCTTCTCTCTTACATTCATTTCTCTCCAATTCCTCTCCTCTTCAGGCTAGCTTTATATCATTCAAGGATTAAACTTTGTGATTCTGACATCTTAGGAGACTTACACCCAAATTTTCACATGGTACATTTAAATACCATAAAGTTTATTGACAATTGAGCAAAGGAAAATGTAAATTATTTCAACTGTCATTTTTCTTTGCTCAATTCCCAATAAATCTTGTCATATTTAAATATATTATGGGAGACTTCAAAGCAATTTTCCCTTATAGTTTTCTCTCTAACCACTTCTTTTTAGTCCATATTTATATTATCTCCTCCTTCAATTAAACTATTGCAGAAAATTCGTGCAACCAAGTAGAGTTGGAGAGTGGCAGAGAACAAAGAGTGCTGGCAACTGCAGATTCCATGAACTCAAGTCGTTACTCCTCATGGGTAACTAATCTACGCCTTCCTTTTACTTTCTTTCTATGTTGAAATTTTTTCTCCATTATTTATATTATAAGCTATAATAACTGGTTAGATAAATATATATATATATATATATATATGAACTTGTGTACAAGTAATGCACTCATAGATTTGATTGTACTTTAAGTTTAAGAGGGAAAAAAATTATGAGGATTGATGATATGGTAGGAGTTACAATCTTTTGAAATTCTTGAAAATCCCGAAATCTTCTGAAAGAGCTTGGAATCCATAACTCTCAATTAGATGAATAATGATTTTAAATTAATTTCTGTGAGCTAAAAGAATAGATATCAAACTTCTTGCATCAAATTAAAATACAATGAAAAGAAATGAATTTGTACAGCAAATGTTGTTTTTAGAGGCAAGTGAGATGAAGGTATTGTTAACTTCATGTCAGCTTCTCTTCATTTCTCCCCTCTTCCTTCCCTCTTTTAAATTTATTTATTTTTTAAAATTCTAACATATTAACATTACTATTATTTATGATATATCACATATTTGTTGAATGGAGAAGGTGTAAAGAAGCTGAATTCAAAACTTATAATGTACGAAAACAGGGGGAAAAGGGAAGGGTGTAAGCATGGCCAACTAATTTTTATTTTTTTAATCTTTTCTTGTCTCTGAAATCATGAACTCCTAACTAGAAGGGATCAATTTTTATTTTGAAATTACAATAGGAAAACATAATTACTAATTGATCCTTATTGTTTTATTGTATTTTGTTTTTGGTCTGTGTATTTTTTCATTGTTTCAAGTCCTTAGAACTTTTCTTGTCATAATGTTAGTTTTTCTAGTTTTAAATATATATATATATATATATATATGTAAATTTAACATATAAACCATAAAAATTTTACATTGAAAAAAAAAAATTGGCAACAATTTTTATTTGTTGGCTGACCATAAATTCCATAGGCTATGTCTATCTTATATTTCCTATTTTAAAAATAGCTTGCAACAAGTATAAAAAATTTTGCCCACTTAAAAAATAACTTGCTTAAAGTCCTACTTAAATACAACTTTTACAAAATTGTTGCCCATTATAAGAATAGGCAATTGTTTTTCGTGTACTGCAAAATTAACTGTTGCTATTACCTTGAAATGTTATGGTGATTTCAATTTTATTATATTGTTTTCCGTTTTATGGGCCTCAGGGGACAGTTTAACTATTCTTCTTGGCCCTTTTCCTTGTAATTATTTAATGGTGTGTTTCTTGAACTTGACTTTTGTTCAAACCGAAAAACAAAAAAGGCAATGAGCATCTTGATCCAGCTTCTTTCTTATATTCATTTCTCTTCTTTTTCCACTCTCCTCTTCAAGTTCTAGATTATTAATCAAGGATTAAATTTTACGATTCTGAGATCTTAATTAATAACACTTTTACAAAACTATACATACATATCATTATCACAAAACTTGGCACCCGGGAAGGCTTATGGATAAAAATGCTCCCGTAGACTAACGCACGCAAGCAAGTTCTTCTTTGCTGTGACTGTGAGTGGGTATGGAGACCATGGTTTGCATCCCCTTTAGCTATAACTATTTCAAACTTTCGTATCTATCTACATTAATTTGAAGCTTGGTCATTGAATATTCTTGTTGTGCTTAAAGATGATGAATTCAAACAAGCTTATGTCGCATATATATGGAAAGCCTGTGGTGATGAAATTTTTGATAATGTTTCTCATAGTGCTGATTGGGTTCATTTAGAAATTTTTTATAATTTTTTATAATGTTGACATGATTTAGAAAAATGGTTGATGATAAAAATTAAAAGAAATTGATAATTTATTTATACTTTTACCTACTGTTACATATAGAAAAATAAAGAAACATAAGAGTAATTCACGTTGGAGTAGAGATTTGTTTTACGGATAAAAAGGTAACACAAGCCCAGTGTAAGAAATGAGGAAAGCACAATGAAAAATGATATTGAAGTAAAAGTCAAAACTAAAAATTGAGGAGACCAAGCAGTAATTTTTCCTTTTAGAAAGCCATGTCTCATCAACATAGTAAAAAAAAAATCTGGGGAGAATTTCATTAAAAATTCTTAAATGTGACATAATTTCAATTGAAACATAAATTTTTTTGAAATTTCACTACAGGAGGATTGAAATAAAATAAATTTTCTTGATCAAATGAACAAAATACCCTTCATATAGCATTACTATAATAATAAATTAAGTTACAGGTTTTGCAAGTAATATTACTAAAATAAACATAATTTCTTGTTATTCTCATAATATTACTTGTAAGAATCATAACTTGACTTGTTATTTTAATAATATTACTTATAAAAACTATAACTTCACTTGTTAATTTATTAATATTACTTGTAAAAATCATAATTTAACTTGTTATTTTAGTTATATTATTTGTAAAAACCGTAGCTTGACTTACTATTTTAATAATGTTATTTGAAAAAATTATAACTTGACTTATTATTTTAATAATGTTACTTGTAAAAATAATAACTTAACTCATTATTTTAGTAATGTTAGTTATAATTGAAGGGCATTTTGGTTATTTAATTAAAAAAATTATTTCATTTCAGTTCTCCAAGCCTACAATGAAATTTTAGAATTTTTCAGATCTCAATTGAAATTATGTTACATCTAAAGGCATTTAATTGAAATTTTTCCAAAAATCTTTTTTGGAGAAGGGCCCCTCCAAGCATAACATAGGTCCACGCGTGCTAGCACGTGCCTTCTTTATTCATATACTTATTTTAAATGAATGCAGGTGCCTTTTAAATTGGTAGTACAGAACATTGTGTTTATTTCACCGTTTTATTAGTCATTATCGATTGTATTTTTATTGCCTTGCCTACTATTTTGTGCTCTTTTCTTGTTGGCCTCATCTTGTGGTCTGTTTCATTTATTAAATAGTTTTCTTTGAAAGTTACAGTACAATTTTTTTTGGCAAGAAAAACAAGTTAATTTTATTAATATTAGAACAAACATGTACAGACACCACTAATAGCTTAAAAAAATCTAAAAAAACCTAAAAATACAAACTAAAACACCGAAATAAACCGAAAAAATAAAGCTGGAACAAAAAAAAAACATAATACAAAATGACAGAAATTAGCTCAATTTCATTTTCTTTTATTTTAATTTTAATTTTTTTTTTTTTGGGAATGACAGAAAAGTCTTGATTAAGTCTCAGAAAAATTATCTGAAAAATTATAAATTTCAAATTATAACTCAATCATTTTTTTAACTCACCTCAGGTTTTGAGCACGTGCATTTTAAACGCTAGCATCACTTTATTTTCATTATTACATAATTTACTCAGTCTTTTTTTCTTTTTTTGCTAAAAGGCCTTTGCATTTCTTTTTTCTTTTTGCCAAAATTGAAGATTTGGTTTGATACCATTTTGAAGGGCATTAATTGAGCATTAATGATTTATTATTTTCATAATTCAATATATATTATGGGCTTAGTGTGCAAGGTGATAGACTTGGTGTATAAGAAGGTGATAGACTTGGTGTGCATTTGGTCCTTAAATTAGACTTGGTTTCTCAAAACAATTTGCCTCTCAACGTGAGATTTTACAACGAATGTCCCTAATTTCATCCATGTTTGCAGGCATAATCTTAAATAAAAAGTGTCAAGTCCCTTCCATTATTTGTGAAATAGCACAATAATGGGTTATTTTTTTGGCCTTAGTTTGTTGGGCTTTGTTATTCTTTGAAGAAAAAAAATCCTTGACGGCTCATCATTGCACTTGAAATTGAACTTTTTTATTTTGAATAATTCAATTTGCAAAAAAAAAAAAAAGAATAACAAAACCAAATTTCACGTTATTTGATTAAGGTGCTTTCCAATCAAAAGCTTTTGTGGAATAAAAAATGTAGAAAAAAATATACAAATAAATAGAAGGAAATTATAAAACCCATGGCCCCCACATTCATGGTCCTGCAACCCAAGTCATCATGTTTTTTTTTTTTTCTTTGGGTAACCGACGCGTTGAATTCAGTGCTCCTTCCTCATCAAAACATTTACGCATGGAAATACATTCTGGAAAGAAAGAGAAGGTACAAAGATGGAGACACGCCTTAACAGAAGTAGCAAATATATCAGGCCACCATTCTGCGGATCAGTAAGCCCCTGTTTGTTTTCTATTCTTGAAAACTGTTTTTCTTATTTTAATACTTTCAAACACAAAAAAAAAAAGACTTCCTATGTTAGGGGAAAATATGAAATGCCTATCAATGCTTTAGTTTTGGAAGATTGTAAAAATCTTTCTGCCTTCTAAGTTCTTTAAGAAACCTAAGATCTCTCAAAAAACGTCACATAGTTGGTTGCTCAAAAATGATATCACTGCCAAACAATTTGGGTGAAAATGAGGGTATAGAAAAGCTTGATATGAGTGGAACTGTTATAAGAAAGATCCCATCATGCATTGTTGGTCTAACACATTTGAGAATACACTAAATGCAAATGGGTGTGGAGGTTTTTCACATGATTCATCAAAGAATTTACTTTCTCCAATTTTAAACATGCTTCGATTCAATAGATGTGAGTCTCCTTTAAGGTTGATGTTGCCTCCTTCAATCTCAACTTTATCCTCTTTGAGAGAATTGAAGTTCAGATGCTGCAATTTAAGTGCTGAATAAATTCCAAGCTATCTCAGGTGCTTACCATCTTTGAAGAAACTTGATCTTAGTAGAAAAGATTTTAGCAACCTACCTCATGGAAGTTGAATTCTTCCTCCTTTATTCTCAAATTTGTCCTCATTGGAATATTTGAGTCTAGAGGATTGTAATCTCTGTGACGGTTCACTCCCTAATAATCTTAGTTTCTTATCATCCTTGGAAGTATTAAGTCTTAAAAGAAACAAATTTACTACTCTTCCTTCTGGCTTTGTTTTAAATAATTTGGCTTTAAGATATCTTTGTTTGGATCACTGCAATAGGCTCGTATCAATGCCAGATGTTTTCCCTAATGCAAGTATTAAAAGTGCAATTGGTAGCCATCCCTTAGTGGAACCCTTATCAATTCCAAAGTTCCTTTCTTCATCTTATTTCCATTCAAAAAGGCTATCAATAATTGGGAGATATTTTGCAATTGAATACAGAATTCCAGGGAGTGAAATCCCACCATGGTTCCAAAATCAAAACATTGATTTCTTGGACAAGCTTCAAGTTTCTCCCAATGTGATTATCAATCATGTCAATTTGCTATGGCCAATGAGAATATTGGTGTTCTTAAGTGTGATTGCATTGTATCCATAAAGGTTTCGAGGTCCAAGTGAACCGTGCAGAATTTCTCTTCGCTTTGTACCTCAAGACATGGAGCCAACAATGCTAGAAACCCAGACAATGACCTTCACATTTCATATGGTTATAAAAGTGAGCATGATAATTTAATACATATGAAATATGGCGAAGCATCAAATTTGGATGTCAATAACCCTCATCTATTTATTGTTTTTATTCCTTTCTGATTATCTACCAAGGGAATGCAACCAAGTTGAGTTAATATTGACTACTCAAATCTGGGATAGGCTTGGAACAGGAGGGTTTGTTTTAATGAGGAAGTCTAGGTGATGTGTGACAAGCAAGGGAGGCAGAGAACAAAACTGCAGGCAACTCCAGATTCCATGAAGAGTTGGGAGAAGACACTGAAACAGAATTATAAACTCAAGTGGTCACTCCTCTTTGGCAACTCTACATCTTCCTTCTACTTTCTCTCCCTCTTGAAATCCTTATTTCTCCATTTATATTTTAAGTCATAGTTATT
The DNA here is from genome assembly GCF_029017545.1 of Prosopis cineraria. Taxonomy (NCBI): domain Eukaryota; kingdom Viridiplantae; phylum Streptophyta; class Magnoliopsida; order Fabales; family Fabaceae; genus Prosopis; species Prosopis cineraria. Next base: position 14,924,112 of record NW_026555339.1, read on the forward strand.
TTTGCAAAGACAGATGTATACATGCATTCATGTTCATGTACACTCATATGCAAACGCTAAAAATTGTTGCGGTTTTCTTTCATGCAGCCAAAACGTTCCCAACTTATTATTCATACATCCGTTCATTATAACAAATCAAATTTAATTATTTTCGAAATTGTAACATCTTAATTATACTATTAATCCATTATAAAATATTACATACCAAGTCTTCATCTAATCTCCTTCTTGTTGTTTGGCCTGAACCCATCATCTATTCAGAACCTGTAGTGTGCAAAAACAGGGGAACAGGAGAGAATTAATTAGATGCTAAGTGTCACCCACTATGTTTTATTTTTTTCTTTTTTTAAAAAAAAATTTGTCTGTGAAATCTATGAACTTCTTCAAACATCAGAACAAGGTATGTAAAATCGGACCGATCATTAAACCGGTCATGGCACTAGGTCACGGGTTAGTGATTCAATTAGGGTTAAACCAGGGGTTAAACCGGTGGCAAACTAGTCATAATTGAAATAATACAATTTAAATAAAAAGACATTAATTATAAAAACATTCAACCAAATCCAACCATTTAAAAGTCTAACAGTAATAAAATACAACATTTTAAATATCTATTATTACAATTACAACTCTTCAATCTCAAAAGTCTAGAGAAGAGCTGGAGATAGAGCTGGAGAAGAGACGGAGATTGAGTTGGAAAAAGGACGAAGAGTCAGAGACTAAGTTGGAGAAGAGATGAAGATAGCAGAGACAAAGACAGAGCTGGAGAAGAGACGGAGATAGAGCTAGAACTTGAAGAAGAGACGGAGACTAAGCTAGAGAAGAGACGCTGATTAGGTTAGGGCGAGAGAGGAGAGACACAGATGAAAGGCCGAACTAAATGCTGTCTGAAAATCTGAATTGGACTTAACGTGCTTTACCTCTAATTTTTTATTTTTTGACTTTAATTTCACCTTTTTTTGTTATCTTATTTCTGAATTTAGCACTCTGAAAAATAAAAAATGAAAAAAAATTATAAAAAAAATAACCCGATTAACCCAGTCAACCCATCGGGTTATACCGGGTTGAACCCGGGTTGACCGGGTTACACCGGTTCATTCCCTCACCGGTTTAGGAGTAAACCCAAACCGGACAAGGGATCGGGTCACCGATTTCTGGGTTGACCCGGTCGATTCGGTCCAAGTTTCAATACCATGCATCGGAACATTAGTTCTTTATTGTAAAAATAAATCAATAATTCAAAAATTAAGTATGGTGGAATTTTCTTTGCAGCTTCAGTCTTTAGATAGAAAAAGTTACAATAAGAGCCATAACAAAATTAAATTAAATTTCATTACACTTGTGTTAAAACAAAAAAGACCAAAGTTACGTCTATATATTTAATTAGGATGTTAACTATATTATCTAATTTGGTGCTTTTATCTTCCATAATATTTAAAGTCTGTAATTTGAGTCAAGCCCGATGTACCAGCCTGAACCACTCAAAAAATTATTAATTTTTTAATGTTCGAGTCTATTTAGACTAGCCTAAATAGGCCGGAGAAAGTTCGGGCGAAGCATATAAAATATAAAATAAATATTTCTTTTGAAAAAACATATAAAATATAATAAATATTAATTAATTCTTCAAGTTTTATATCATTTTTTTATTAAAAAACTATATATTTGAATGCATTACTATAGTTATTTTTTAAAAAAATTAAAAATATTTATATTTTCATATTTTTATTATTTTTAATCAATAAAATATCTCAAAATAATATTTAAAATATATTTTCATATTGATTTTTATATTTTAAGACTCAATTTTTTTAAAAAAAAAGTTTTGAGTCCTATACATCATTTGCATATCCAAAAAAATATATTTTATATTTTTTATTAAATAAGATAATTAATTTTAGAGTAAAAATAAAATTAAAAATAGCTTTAAAAATAAAATTTGGGCATGTATGAATTTTCAACTCTACTAGTAGATAAACATAATAAATAGAATAAGATTCTTAGATAATTATTTTGTTATTATCCATGCCAAACATGGTTAAAAATTAAGAATAAATTAGAGCAAGAACAATATAAAAATTATTTGGGCATGTATGTAAGGATTAAACAATATAAAAATTTAAAGAAAAATAATTTAAAAAATATTGTTTTACTCATAATTAAATATTTTGTTTTACATAATATAATAATAGCTATTTTTCTTATATTCTTAAAAACAAAAAGTACAATTTACCCAAAAATTATTAAAAATTTTAAAATAATCAAGACAATAATTTTAAGTTAGTAATCTAATTGTGATTGAATTAAGATCAACTTGATCGTAATTAAACTAATATAATTTAATTAAAATATATAAAATATTTATATATGATTATGATAAGAGCAATATTTAAACAACTAAGACATTAATTTACAAATAAAGAAAATATTCATGAATAAATTACACATAATATAACAAAATAGTAACAAACTACTTAAGCACTAAGTTAATACGTTATTATTTTTTATTTTATTCTTTTAAATTTAAAATAATATTTATGCTTAACAAAATTATTTAAAAATTAAAATTGATTCAAAAAATAAAAAAAATATTTTTAAAAAGTTTTGGATATTCGAGCGGGTCCGAATAAGGCTAAAGCCTGAAGGTGTTAGGGTCAAGCTCAGCTATATAGGCTTTTTAGAAGGGATAGGATACTTTAAGCTCAATCTGAATAAGCCTCATTTGAATTGAGCCCGACCTGAATTACCGGTTCTACTAATATTTATACTTTTTGTTGAATATAGACATGTCTTTTTTAGCTATATAGATTTAATTTGAAGCAAGTCGCACTGTTATGTGGTAGATTTTATTTGTTATATATATTGAAACATAGTTTACATGTTTCAAACAGCAATACAATTGGGAGTAATTGGCGTAAATTTTGCTTGGAGAAATCAGATAAAATGAATGGAGGGAAGCCAAAAGAATGAGCTTGTTTGGAAAAAGGAGTATTATAATTGCATGTTTAGAAAACGGAAAAGTATTTTTTAGAAAAGAAATTAGAGAAGCATCTAGAAAAAAAATTGGAAAAAGTGCAATTTCTTTTTCCTCTGCAGAAAGCACTTTTCTACCTGCCAAACATTGCATAAGAATGAATTGAATAAATGAGTTGGGAATTGAAGTGTATGATCTAGATTTGGATTGCTTCCTCTCTTTCGATTTTGAGACCAATGTATTGATATTGGTATGTATTTTGTGCGTAGTATCTGTATTATATTATGTTACGCAAAAGAGTGATTAACCCTGTCGTTTTCTTCTTTTTTTTTCCCCAACCTAATAGACGGTTTATCTTAAAGTTCTTAGTAGAATGGAAATGGACTCACTGAAGAATTTATTCATTCTAACTGCTCAAAAGTAGAATGGAAATGAACAAGTTATAAGTCCTTGATGTGAAAATTGAAAAAGTCTTCTTTATCTTCATATATAGTTCCATTTGCAATGTAAGAATTCTAATGGCCACTTTTTTTTCAGAATACACAAATGTATTATTTAAAAATTAAATTACTTCTTAAAAACTTTAAATATGTAACGATCAAAAATTATACATGTATGTGTCTCTATGGTATCATATACACATGCTTGCACACACATGATTACATACTGTACATATAATGTGAATGTGAAAATCAAGGAGAAGGTCGCTTATTAATGTAAAAAGTACTCTCTGTTTTCTGATATAAGCAATGAATTGGAGCATCCCGAAACCTTTTGAAAGAGCTTGGGATTCATAGCTCTCAATTTAGATGAATACTGGTTTTATAAATTAATGCCTGAGAGTTAAAAGAATAGATAACTTCTAGCTTCAAATTAAAATACAGTGAAAAGAAAGGAATTTGTGCATTAAATGTTCCTTTTAGAGGCAAGTAATGAAATTATTGTTAACTTCATTTCGGCTTCACTTATTTTATCTTCACTTCATTTATCTCATCTTCCTTCATCTTATCTTAATAAAACTATTACTTATGATATATCATATATTTGTAGAATGGATGTGGTGGAAAGAAGCTGGATTCAAAACTTGTAATCTACAAAAAGAGGGGAAACAGAAGAGGTGGTAAGTATGACCCACTAATTTTTATATTTGTATTTATTTTTTATTTTAATCTTTAATTTCTTGTCTACGGAGAATAATGCACTCCTACAAACAGGGAAACCAATCTTCTTGGAACATTACAAAATCTCTGTTAATAGAGCTTGAGATCCAGGCTCTGAATGAGATGAATCATGGTTTTGATTACTTTTTATGGGTAATCATGCATTAAATGTTGCATGTAAAGACAAGTAATGAACATCTATTGACTTTTGGATTTTCCTCTCCGGCAGAAAACTCTTCTTGGATGGGCTTGATAGAAGAATTCGTGTTGTCTCTGTTTTTGTTATTATTGTCTCTGGTTCAATGTTGTTGCTGTTGTTCATTTCTGTTTTCAGTTTTTGGGCCAATTTTTGCATGTAATATTTCACGTCTATTATGTTGTTTTCATTTTCACGGGCCTATGGTCATAGTCTAACCATTCTTCATGGACCTGCTGCTTGTTACTGTTTTATTGTGTTTGTTGAACTCGAGTTTTGTTCCCAAAACAAAAATAATGAACACTTAATCCAACTTCTCTCTTGGGTTTATTTCTCTCCTTTGCCTTTCCTCTTTCAAGTTTTAAATCATTTCAAGGATTAAGTTTTATGATTCTGACATCTTAATAATACTTGTTACAAGACTATACATACATTATACATATCAACATTGTAAATAGAGTTAAAGGACATTTTTACCCCTCAATTATTCATTCATTCAAGAATCTTTGGTATCTTAAATTTACATGTGATGCAATTTATCCTTAAATATTTGAAAATGATGCACTAAGCACCTTACTATTAAAAAAGTTAATTTCACCACTAGTTGATCAAAAATTACAGAAAGAAATGACAGAAAATGACCCATAAAAATACACATAATTATCTTATAAGAAAATTAATATAAATTAAATTGGCCAAGTTATATATAAATAAGAGGATATAAATAATATTTCTTAGTCCCATAAAAAGCCAAAATTCGACCGACTATTATTTTACGGGGTTAATCAACAGTAGGGAGGTCCAAGGGCAAGCCCTGCTTAGCCGATGCATGGGATCTTTCAAAGGCATTAATAGCAAGGGGCAATGGTTTTATTAACTATAGCCACTGTGAAGAATGTACTTCATCTGCTTTCTTTAGTGAAGTGCTTTATAAAATGCTTTTACATCTTTTAAAAGAAATTTTCCAATTTACTTCAAAGTTTTTTCCTTGTTTTTGTTTCCAGGTCTTGTAACATGGTAGCTCCACATTGGCTTGCCAAATGTGGCTGATCTTCAAGGGAAGAGGCCTTTGGGTTGGGTCTTTGCCTCCCATCCTATCTAATATTTCACTTACCACAAAAATGATTCAAAATCAAGTTTATTTGATATTTTCATGCCACAACTGTATTTCAAGCAACAGACTAGCCGTCCATGTGGCTTTCAAGACTTGAGCAGCATAAATTGATAAAAAAGTAAAAGATCCTATTCAAGAGAGCTCTTAATCAATCGTTTTTATTTTTAATTTTTAATGTAATTTTATTATTTAAAAAGTATTTTAGGATTTAATGAATTATTAAGAAGATAAAAAAAATATTTTAGATACTTATAATTATTCAATTGATCTTTTAAGAAATTGTATTATTCAATGAATTATTTACTTGTGATTGTAAGATTGTATTATTTATGGTTGAGGAGAAGAGTTTTTTTAAGAAATTGATCTGTTGTGGTGTCATTCTTATAACTAAGGATCTAAAGATAAGTTCTTTTAGGATTTAAAATTGAGAAAGCTGAATCGCAAATTCAAGACGATAAAATTGTAAATTTGTCTTTCAAATTCAATTTTTGGCAATTTTGTCTCTCAAATTTGCAATTTTATTTTGTTAAATTTACAACTCATTTTGCTAATTTTAATACAAAACACAAATTTTAATGATTAGATCTAAAAAGAATTCAAAAATTTGCAACTTTGTGTCATCTTTAATTTGAAACTTGCTTTCCCAATTTTAATAGGAAACACAAATCAAATAATTAAATTTTAAAAGTAATATGTCCTTAGTTAAACACTTTCATAAATTTACAACTTTGTTTTTCAAATTTACAATTTTGTCCCATTGAATTTACAACTCATTTTCTCTTTTCTAACATTGAGAATAGATTGCATTATATAAAAATACCTTATTGACTCTCGCAAGTACATGAGATCAATATAGTAATAAATTTGGAGCATTTCGGGTCAAACCCAAAGAAAAATAATGATCTTTGTTATTAAAGAAAACAAATAAAAGTTAAAAAATTTAAATTAAATAATTAAATAAAGCAATTAAATATGAAAATTTATAAAACCAATGAAAACGATGGACCAACCAACCAAATGAGCACAAAAGATTAAGATTCACCTATCAAAATAAATTATTCTAATTTAGTTAATTATCTTCCTTTTTTTATAATGACAATCATTTCTAAGATGTCTTGATTACCTTTTAATATATTATGATGTATTCAATTAGAATTAAATCTATTGATAGGTGCATATTTTATAATTAAATAGGTATAAATTTTAGTTTGAATTTGATTATATTTATTAAGATTTCATAACTATTTAATTGATATTTATATATTTTTCCCTCATCATTTAATTATAAGATAAAAAAAAATTTTAATACAAAATTCACTCATATCTTTTTATCTTTATATTTTACAGAGAAAAAGAACAAAACAAATAGAAGAAAAGAAGAAAAAAAGAAATATATATATTAGAGTCTCACATCGACAAGAAACAAAAGAAGGAGCCTCCACTTTAACTATAAATACTTCCTCCATCAAGAGAGAAGGCATCCAATCACTTATCTGAGTACCTCAAAAATTCTCTCTAAAATATTTAGAGCTCGTATAAGCATTCTGAAGGCTGAAAGTGAGATCATTGAGGAGTTTCACACATTATAATTATTTCTTTTCTACTCCTTAATTTTCTCTGTGATTTTTTTCATGATTACGGATTTTAGAACTATTTTATTTGATTTTATTATGTGTTTCAAAATTACCCAGTTGGTGTAAGGATGTAGCATAATTGGGGAGCTATTTTTCTATTTCTTTTGTTTTGACTCTTTGCATTTATATTTATGAATATTTTTATTTTTTTTCAATTATATTTATTTCTCTGGTTCTTCATATTAATTTAATGACTGGCCACCATTTAATCAAGTCTATGGGTAATCTTGATGGACTGAAAAGTGAAGAGAGAACCTAGATTTAAAGAAATAAACATAAATAATTAGGCTAAGGATAGTTCAAGAAATTTATGATGACTTAAACTATAACTTCACGGTTTAATTATTTGCTTGAGTATCGTGGGAACAAATTCAACACTAATTAAAAAGGGACTAATAATTCGAGAGAATATTAGAACACTTTAGGAATAGTTGTCACTATAATTGATCCGAGTCAACCCAAAGGGTAAAAACCAGTAATATATAGGGTGAATCTTAAATCCCAACACTTTAAGTGATTGTGTTTTTATCATCATTATTTTCTTAATTTATTTTTATTCTTTTATGTTTTCATCAAATTTATCCATTTTATCTATTTTTCTTGAACTATTAATTATTTAAATTAGTAAAAGTGTAACTTTCCTGTGGGTTCAATGCCTGGAATACTTTGGGTAATTTATTACTATGATCTCGTACACTTGCGAGAGCGATCATCTATCTTTCGTTAAATTCTACTCTCTAACTAAACCACAAAACTTCGATCTAAGCCACCACAAACTCTTAAATTATTTCTAATTTGATTATCTGTATCTATCCCTCTAAGTCTAGATAAGTTTTTCACCTTTCAATTCATCAAGCTACACACAAACAATTTATAAACTGGCCACATATATAAAAAGTAATTAAAACGAGAGAGATAAATGTAAAAATAAACATAAATTTCATAGATAAAATTCAATGTTCAATAGAAAAATAATTAAACCAAAACAAATAATAAAATACATCACAGGTAGGCTACTTCCTATCCTGGAAATTTAGTAAGAATGCATAGACTCAAAACTACAATCCTAAATTAAAAAATACATAAAAAGAATCTAAAGAAAAAAAATAGGAGAGATGGTTTACAGCTCAAAAACTCTTCCAAACTCTGCAATATGCCTCATAGCCTTCAGATATAAGATTGGATGTGTTGAGAGATTTTGGAGAGGTTTATTTATAATAAATTTGAGCCCTATAAGGTTAGAATCTATCCAAATCATCCCTTATGTCATTAAATATTATCTAATTTAAAATATTTAAATTATATTTTTTTGCCATTTTTTGTCTCGTCCGCATGCAACCATGCTCCACTTTACTCATTCCATGTGCGGTCAGGATTTTCATCCACAGGCATATGAAAACTTTGCATCTCAATCCGTAGGCAGATGAACTGGGACCATGCAAAATCACTGTGTTGTGCTTCATTTGCGAGTGGATGGGGCCTTCAACAAATTGTCCACGCGTAGATAAGTTGTTTTTGGCCTGGTTCCTTGGTCTTGACTCCGAAGATCGCGTTTTAAAGTCATTTTCACATTATTTTGTCTCCTTTTTCTGAGAGTGCACCAAAATCTCTAAGTGAAGAATTTTATCTCATGTTATTATCTTCAATTCACGCATTAAATAATTAATATAAAAGAAAAAAAATAATATATAAATACACATAAAATAACCTTATCAATTCCCATTAAAGACTTATAGGATCTATTTGACATTTTAAAATTTGTTTTGAGACTTTATTGAAATAAAATAATCCTTTTGGAATTTAAGTGTCATCCCCCTATAATTTACAACTCAACTCAAGATATTTTTTTTCTTTATTTTTAAATTGATTTTTCACCTCCTTTATTTTCATCGTTGTGGTGATAACAAAATCAAAATGAAAAGAAATGGCAACTTCTTATTATTTTATCAGTACATTTTCTGTAAAGCCACTTCCACGCGGGTCGGGAGTCTCTCCCTTTCCTTTTTTCCCCCTTTATCCTCCATTTCTTTGATCCGAACCATTCAACTTGTGAGGCTTTTATCTGACCATCCAAAACTAGCACTAGTGGTAATCCAATGCATCATTACTGAACAATTTGTTATAAAAAAAGGTTTTTGGTTCGTGTATACAAAAACAGTTTTGGAATTGGAATCACAAATATTTTAATAGGAATAAATTTGATAAATTACTCCTCTAATTTTATTTATAAGTTATTTTTAGCATATTTTACCAAAATTAATGAAAAAAATTGAAACTTATTAACTTTGTTGAGAAAATTAATAATTTTTTATTTTTATTTATATTAAATATATATACTTTAATAACATATTTTCTCTCATCAACATTCAACGACGGGTAAATGAAAAAATTTGCTATGAAAATTTAATGAGATGGCTTATAAATAGGATAAAAAAAAATTTTTTTATTGCCTTATAAATAGGACTAAAGGAAGTATTAAATTTTTAGACAAAGTTAATAAATTTTAAAATTATTTTTGATTTCAATAAATTATGTTGGAAGTGCTTTATAAATAAAACCAGATGAGTATATATAAATATATTATTTAAAAAATTTAAAAATATATTATTTATAAATTTAAAAAACTGTTCCTACCAAAAAGTTAAAAAACAGTTTCGGAGACTAAAATTAATTTTTACGTTTTCCAATCGATTTACACATTTGAAAAAACTGTTTCAGTGGGTGAAAATATCAATGTGTATATATATTATTTATAAATTTCAATCAATATGGTAAAATCAAAATGAAGTTTGCAATTAGGGTAAGTAGAAAACCAGGACAAAATGTTACAGGAAGAACATTGCATTTGCATGAGAAAAACCTGAAAATTGGTTCATTCACTGTACAGTTTTTAATTTTTTTTGTAGGAACAGTTTTTTTTAAATTTATAAATAATATATATTTTTAAAATTTTTTAAATAATATATTTTTATATATAAATTAATATTTCACCATTTTTAATATTTTTTTATTTATAAATAATAAGATAAAGATAAAAACAAACATTCAAAGATTAAAGTTATAATAATTTTAATTTAAAACACTATAATAAAATTTAAAGTAAATAGTTTCAAAAAAGGTAATAGGATTTGTTTTTCTTAAAATAATGTTGTGTTTATTTTAATAAAAAAAATCCAATTCGAAAACCCTTTTTATACACGAACAAAAAATGCAATTGGATTTGTTTTCTAAAAATAACGCTGCCATTTTAAATGGTCGGATAAGAGCTCCATAAACTGAACGGTTGGGAAGGGAAAAAAGGAGAAAGAAAAAGGAAAGGGAGAAGCCCTTTGCCCCATTTTCCACCCGCACTTTCAAAGCCAACTCATAGGTTCCATCGACTTATTATTCTTTTTTTTTCTCTTTTTTTTTCAGCCCAAGATATTTCCACTAGTGGAAGAGCATGACCTGGATTGGGGTGCAATACAATATAATTTAAAAGTTAATAGTTAAAAATAATATTATAATTTTTTAAATAAATTACATTAGGTAAAAAATATAATAGCATAAGTAAAATTGTGCATCTTTTTATTTCAGAAAAATATATTGAGTTTTTTGGCTAAAAATATATTCAAAAGGTTGATATAGAGATTAAATTTGGACTCAACTATTTTTTATTAAATCTAAGGGTTCAAAATACTAAAAATAAGAAGTGCAAGGTTGCAAATTTTCCATGCTACATATGTAATTATTTTCATATGAGGGGGTGTATTTGGCAATTATTTTTCCATGCTACATAAATTACATTGGTGTGTGTGTGCATGTGTAAGGAGCTTGAACAATACACCTAGCAATTACTCCCTCTGTTTCTATTTGTAAGAGAAACTATCACTTTTTACTTTTTTTATATAAATAAAATTACATATTTCAATAAGTATTTATTATATATTTTCTAAATTATCCCTCATAATTTACATTAACGAGAAATAATTAATGCATACATATATTGATTAACATAGGGCATTAGTTTAATTTTTTTTATTTTCAGATATAATTATTATAGTAAACTAAGTTTTTTAAATTGTATGATATATTTTTTTTATATATAAAAACAAAGCGGGTAGTTTATGAAAAATGAACATAAACCCAATATACATGTATCAGGAATTTCAAAGAAAGAGTTATCCTGATTATATGAGCTGTCTTGGCCAGTAGCCCAGTGCATATATCTCCTCCTCCATAAAGATAAGCTTTACTATGTTAAATCATTAAGACCACTATCCCTAATTATGTAAGATCATGTCATTCAGTGGAGTCCGAAAATAATAACATCACCTTGTTAAAGCAAAATACTTTATTGGGGAAATTATATTGAAGTTCTATGTAAAAAAATTAATTATTATAAAATTTATTAATAACTGAATTAAACTGTATTAATAATACTCTTGTTTAAAATTTAATTGTAATTCTCTCTATTTTATTCCGGAAAAGCTAAAGCTAAAGCAAAAGAGATGGCAACTTCGCTCATCACTTTACTATACACTTTCTTAAAAGCAGTTTTCACACACTTTCCTTCACAGTAAAGCCACCCCATTGTTGACTGATCGAGTTGCTAGTGAACTTTAAAAAAAAATTGAAATTTCAATTCAGGAGATTAAAATAAAAATAATTTTAATAATAAAAAAGTCAAAGTATCTTTAATTGTTATTCAAAATCATTAGTTATTAATTTTTTTATTTTACTTGTTAATTTATTGATATGAGTTGTAAATTACATGAATTAACATATCAATAATTATATAAGACTTGATATTAGTTATTTAATTACAAATAGCAATATTAATTATTAAATTACTAACTTTACTTGTTAATTTGTTAACATCAGTCATAAATATTGTAATTTAAAACTGATGTTAGTAAATTAACAAATAAAATTGATAATTTAACAATTAATGTTACTGCTTATCTGACAAACGGATATATTTATAATTCATACAAGTGAGGTAAGAAAATTAAAAACTACTGATTCTGAATAACAAGTGAAGGAAAGCGTGGTCTTCTAACAATTGAAATTATTTTTATTTCAGTTCCCTAGGAATGACATGTAGTTTTTGATTTTTTTTGGATCAATTAGTAATTAAATTCCACCAATGGTCCTTAATTGAAATCCTCCCTTACAATTGAAATTCTCTCTCAGATCTATATGCAAGTGTTTGGGTTAAAATTAAAATGTCGCTTACAGAAGGCTATAACCTAAAGTGGATTGAGTAACTAAATATTCGAGCCCAATAAGCGATCTAAACAAAAGGGCTAGTCTAGATTCTAAGAGAATAACTTAGGCAGGTAATCACAGGTCCTTCAATCCCTTAAGTCTTAGAGCCACTACTTAAACCTTTGGAATGTAAAACCATAACCTCAATGAACCCAAACTCTAGGGAAGGCATGGCCATTATTTACAAGTATCTTGAAGGCACGGGCTAGCCATTAAATAATGGAACACATTGTGAGGAGACCGTGCCATGAATTTTGCAAACCGTGCATAGTGAATCGCTCATATTTCTCGAGTACATTCTAGATTTCATAGAAGCAACTATCACAGGTTAGTCATTATAAAAGGAGGATTAAACCACAGAAAAAAGGGGACAACAACATCGATCCATATGCTAAATTTTTTCACATCTATAGTTGCTTAGATTCATCATATAGCTCTTCCGTAGAGCTTTAATTTCATTTTCAATCTAGTAATTTTTAACATTTTGTAATCCTTTAATATTAATCAAATACATGTTATTCCATTCTTGTAAATCCTTTACATTTGGGTAAATTACGATAAGGGAGCCTGAGGATTGTTTGTTATCAAGTGAGACTCAACATTTTTGGTACACCTAATAATTTATTGTTCCTACTGAGCAGCAAGCTATTCATATTTTGGGTCATGACAATTTCCATGGTAACTGAGAAAATAGAGAGATCTAGATCAATAATGCTATCTCCAATGTTAAATGTAGCAATATAAAATTTTCTTTTAGTATTAAATATAAACGATTAAAAAGAAGGATATTTATTTAGAGTTAAGTCTAGGCTAGTCTTTCACAATATAACAAAATAATATTTGAATCTCAATTGAGAAAGTTACCTACATTTAGTACTTGATTATATCTTAAATAGGACTTATAGGAGGATAATTGTGAATAATAAAAAAGAAGGATATTTTAGAAAAACTAAGACACAAATTTTTATAAATAATTAATTTAACTAATTTATTTAATTTATGTAAATTAATTATCTGACTCATACAGTTAAAAAAACATTTTTTCCCCCGGTTTTGGGCCGCCGACGTGTTGAATTCGCTCCTTCCTCTTCAAAAGGCAATCAAAAAGCCCGCGAGCCACCACATTCACCTTAATAATATCATTATTAATATTCTTTTAAAATAATTTTTCACCCTCCTTGTTGTTATGGTGAATGGTGATTCACCTTCCTGACACTGTTACTGATACAATTTTTCAAAAGCAGTTTCCACTTTCCCCCAACTTTCCTTGATTCACCTTAATAATGCTATCTCAATCAGCTGAAGGTTGATCTACCACCTTCTTCATCGCTCTCGCCTTCATTCTCTCTGTCGCTTTCGGCTGAACTAGGGCATCACGCTCCTCCGGCATCGGCGCCGGTGACTTTCTCTCTCTAATACTTGTTTGAAACTTACTATATTCTCTTTTTATCACATTGTTAATTTTGCACTTATACGTTCTGTTACTATTTTGACATTTTAACATTGTTCACACTTCTTTTGATATTTTTTATTATGTGCTTTGCGTACGTGTTAATCAAGAACCAAGTTTTACTCCTCTCCAACTTTAAACCACCGCGTCCATTTTCACATTTCTTGTTATCCACGCCTCTGTACACCCTTTTGTGGTCCTATGACAAAAAGTCTGTAAAAAAATAAACTAAAATTCACCGACCTCCCCTATGTTATGTTTTTGATAAAATTATAAAGACATTTTCCTTATTTTTAAAATCTAATACTTTAGTCTAATTTTTGATACACTAAAAATACTCTATTAAATATTCTAAAATATGTAATTTTTGTATTTGCAATTATGCTTAAATTTTTAAAATTATTAATTTACTCTTATAATTTAATTGTTTACTTTCTCCCCCTAATTTTATTAACTTCAAATAATTATCACAATATTTATACATATAATTTTTAAATATTGTAAAATTATTACTTTCTAAAAAAAAAATTATGTTGACTAATTTATTTGTAGTCATATTAAATGTCTATTTCATTAAGTTTTTTACCTATTTATTTAAAATATTATTTTAATCAATTTATGTATTCCCTTCGTTAAAAAATATAAGGTATTTTTTAAGAAGTTAAATGTTAAAAATATTAGGCATTTTTAGTCTTTTGAGATGTAATCATTGTCTTTTTTTAAAAGTGCCTCTATTAATAATAATTTTATATTTATTGTAGGATTTTTAACAATAATAAATATAAAAAGATAAGGTTAGTTTAAAAATAGGTCACTACTTTATTAAGAAATAAAATTCAGTTAAAAATACCTTATATTTTTTAACGGAGGGAGTATTTAATTTTTTAACTAAAATACTGAATAATTTTCTTTAAAAAATCCTTATATTTAATTCATCCATGGAAATATCAGAACATAACCCATGGCCCCACCACATTCATGGCATCGTCATCATCTTCATCTCCATTTGAGCTCAATATTCTTTTATCCTACTTTGCTTTGTCTGTTTCTCCTCTAACCAAAGCAAAAGGGAAAAGAAATGGCAACTTCTTATCACTTTCTTAAAAGCAGTTTCCACCCACTTTCCTTGACCTTGTACGACCACTCCCACCGTTGACTGAACCAGCCAAGTTAGATGTATAAGCAAGCTTACTCGGTTAAAGATCTATCTCTTCTACATCGAACTCGACTTCATTCCTTTCTTTTCTGACAAAACCCACAAGCCTTTATTCAATGGATGCTACTGTTGAAGCTGATTGCTCTTCCTCTTCCTTGAACTCGAAAATCCATCCATGGAAGCATCATGTTTTCT
Organism: Prosopis cineraria; assembly: GCF_029017545.1. Lineage (NCBI taxonomy): Eukaryota > Viridiplantae > Streptophyta > Magnoliopsida > Fabales > Fabaceae > Prosopis > Prosopis cineraria. Next base: position 14,939,241 of record NW_026555339.1, read on the forward strand.
TGAGCTTCAGAGGAGAAGACACGAGGAAAGGCTTCACAGCTCATTTACACGCTGCTCTGCAACGAAGGGGTATCATAACCTTCATAGATGATGAGCTTCGGAGAGGAGATGTTATTTCCTCTCAACTCCTTCGAGCAATCGAGGATTCTCTCATCTCTATTGTTATTCTTTCTCAGAATTACGCTTCTTCTAGTTGGTGTTTGGATGAACTCCAAAGATTCTTGAATGTAAGGAATCTCTGCGCAGGGAAGTTTTCCCAGTGTTCTATAATATAGATCTATCTGATGTGCGACATCAAAGAGGAGCATTTGCAGATGCTTTTCAAAAGCACAGTGAGAGATTTCGCGAGGACGAAGGGAAGGTACAGAGATGGAGAAATACCTTGAAGGATATTGCAAATTTATCTGGCTATCACTCCAACGATCAGTAAGTTTTCCATGCATACATCATTTAGTTTGTGAATTTTGATATCTGCCATGAATCACTTTGATTAGTTGACCTTTAAATTTATCTGAATAAATAAATTAAAGGTGGTGGTTGTTATTATTGTTTACAAGTTATGACTTTTATATTTACCTGAATTAATACGGAATTCTTCTTGTTTTAAAATCAAACCATGGTCATGCTATACTTGATGGATATTAGAATTTACACCTACAGGGCGGAGCCAAAAAAACAAAAAAGAATTTACACCTACAGTTCATCTAACTCATTACTATTTATACATTAAATTAATTTTTTTTTTTACAAAATATTGACTACACTTATATTTTTAATATGATAGTAAAAATATTCAATGAATTTGCCATTTTATTGTATTTTTATTGTCAAAAAAGTTATATTCTCGAAAAGTAAGCACACAGAGCATAAATAATTTTAATCATTAGAAAAAGTTAAATTTTCTTTTTTTAATGGCAAAAGAAAAAGAAAAAGTTCACCATAATTTGGAGTGATACATTTCAAATATGTAAGCATTTTAACAGAAACAGTATAATCCAGTTTTTTCATTAAAACAAATGTGGTCTAGTTTACAATATTTTTCAGGTTTTCGCCATAATACCTTATGTGTACACAATTTTAGAATATTAATCCTCTTTTTCTTAATCTTCACTGTCATAAAACTTAAAGCTGTATTTTCGGAAAGTAAGCATCCAGAGCATAAATAATTTTAATTATTAGAACAAGTTAAATTTCCTTCTTTTTTTTGCCTAAACAAAAAGAGAGAAAAATGCAATTTCATTTTATTAAATGTTAAAAGAGATAATATACTCTGTAGGTAATAGTAATTGCGTGGAATTTAACATCTAAACTACCATATAATCTAGTAGTTGTATGTTTTGTTTTTCTTTTTCACTCTCCCTATGACTAAAATTTGGAGTGATACGTTTCAAAAATGTACTTATTCAATACAGACAATATAGTCTAGTTTAGTATTTCTCAGGGTTTGGCCATAACACCTTATGTGTATACAAAATTTTAGAATATTAATTAACCTCTTCTTAATCATTCATTTCATATAGGCTTGACACAGAATTCATTGAAGAAATTGTAAGAGGTGTATGGACAAAACTACAACCTATCCTGCCATGTTACAAAACCAACAAATTTATTGGAATGGAGTCAAAGATAAAAGAACTTAATTCAATTTTAAAGATGGGACTCAATGATATTCGCCTATTAGGAATTTGGGGAATGGGTGGTATAGGAAAAACATCCCTTGCAAGAATAATCTATGAGGAAAACCATAACCAGTTCAACCTTCATTACTTTTTTTCTGATATTAGGGAAGTTTATGAAAAGGAAGGAGTAGTTTCCCTACAAAGAAATTTTTTTTCACACAATGGGAAGCTAAAAGGCATAGAATTTGATGATGCATATGATGGAATGAGGAAAATAATAAGCATTCTATGCAACCAAAAGGTTTTGATAGTGCTTGATGATGTAAGTAACAGGAGCCAACTTGAGTACCTTGCCATAAAGAAAGCTTGGCTGGGTCGAGGAAGTAGAGTAATAGTCACTACTAGGAATAAGCACCTATTGGAAGCCCATGGAGAATTTGAAATTTATGTAGCACGATGTTTGAGCGATGAGGAATCTCTTCAACTCTTATGCCAGAAGGCTTTTAAAAGTGATAAACCAAAAGAAGATTATTTAGAACTATCAAATAATGTGGTTGAACTTGCTGCTGGCCTTCCTTTGACACTGGAAGTGTTGGGTTGTCATTTATATGGAAGAAATATAATTGAGTGGAAAGATTCTCTAGAGAAAATAAAAAAACTTTCACCAAATGACATTATGAAGAGATTTCGCATAAGTTTTGAAACATTAGATAGTATGGAGAAAAAAATATTTTTGGATGTTGCTTGCTTTTTCAAAGGAATGCACAAAGATAAAGTGATAGAAATATTAAAAATTTGTGATTTTCATCCAACTATTGGAATCAAAACACTTGTTGAGAAATGCTTGTTGATTGAATATCAAGACAATTATGGTATGCATGATATGCTACAAGAAATGGGAAAAAGTATTATTTCAGAGGAATCACCGAGTGATGCTAGTAGACGTAGCAGGTTATGGTCAATAGATGATATTATTCATGTTTTGGTGAAAAATAAGGTAATCTTCAATTCTAGATACGTTAATATTTTTGAGTTTCGCAAAATATGTTTTGATTACTAAGCTCATTCAAAATACTTAATAGATCATTGTTTTTTATCAGGGAACTGACTTAATTGAGATTATACATCTTGAATCATCTAATCAATACAAAACAAGTTGGGGTCCTAAAGCATTCTCAATGATGTACAATCTTAGAATACTCATGATCAAATCATGTGACGTGTTTCTCCCTTTGGGACTTGAATGTTATCCCAGTTCATTAAAAATTCTTGAATGAGAGAAATATCCATTAAAATCCCTTCCATTTGGTGTTCATCCATGTCAAATTGCTCAAATCAAAATGCATTATAGTAAGATTAGAAAACTTTGGAATGAAACCCAGGTACTGACATTTCTTTACCATATAAATCAATATTATTATTTCCATGTATATATATTTCCAAAATTTAATATTTCATATTCCTTGTTTGAACTAGATGTTGGAAAAGTTAAAGATAATTGATTTGAGCCATTTAGAAGATTTAATTCAAACTCCTGATTTTTCAGTGCTACCAAATTTGGAGCAACTAGTTCTCAAAGGCTGCATAAAACTTATTGAGGTACATCCATCACTTGGACATCATAAGAAAATCATGAAGTGAATTTGGAAGGTTGTAAAAATCTAAATGCTCTTCCTTCTAGGCTGGAAATGGATTCTTTGAAAAAATTGGCTCTTTCTGGTTGCTCCAAATTTAAAAAGCTTCCTGAGTTTGGAGAAGGTATGAAATGCTTGTCAATATTGAAGTTAAAGGATTGCAAAAATCTTCTATGTCTTCCAAGCGCTATTGGTAACTTGAAATCTCTAAAAACTCTTGATATATCTGGTTGTTCAAAATTTTCATCATTACCAGAAAATTTGGATGAAATTATAAGTATAGAGAAGCTTGATGTTAGTGAATCTTCTATAAAAGAAATACCATCATTCATTGTTAATTTAAAATGCTTGAAGAAATTACATGCAAATGGATGCAGTGAAATTGCGCTGGACTCTTCATGGAGTTTACTCTTTCCAATTTTATGGGTTTTAGGTTCAATAGTTATAAAGCTCCCATGAGGTTGACATTACCTCCTTCTATCTCTGGCTTATCCTCATTGAAGGAATTAAGTTTAAGAAATTGCAATCTAAGTGTTAGATCGATTCCAAATGATCTTGGTTGCTTGCCATCTTTGGAGTATCTTGATCTTAGTGAAAATGATTTCAGCAACCTACCTTTCAGAAGTTGTATTCTTCCGCCTTCATTCTTGAGTTTGTCCTCATTGAGAAGGTTAGTTTTGGCACATTGTAATCTTTGTGATGGTTCAATTCCTGATGATCTTAGTCCCTTGTCATCCTTAGAAGTATTAAGTCTATCAAGAAACAATTTTACTAACCTACCATCTTCTTTCATCTCTAAGCTCCTAGCTCTATGATATCTTTACCTGCTTAATTGCAATAGGCTTTTATCACTGCCAGATGTTCCACCTAATGTTGAACTTCTTAATGCAAGTTGCTGTCATCCATCAGTAATGAGAATCGTATCATTTCCACATGTCTTATGGAGAGCTCTTTTATCATCTTATAATGAAGAATGGAATTCAAGATTTTTTTGTGCTCCAGGGAGTGAAATTCCACCTTGGTTTTATAATCAAGACTTTAATTTTCTTGACAATGAAAAAAGTTGCATCTCAATAAACATAGACACTTCTCAATTTTGTGGTTCAAGTGAAAGCTATAGAATATTTATTTGCCTTGTGATACAAGATATGGCGCTAGAAAAGCCAATGAACCCAAAAGGTCGCTATTTAATTCTTAGCAACCACATTGGATTTGAACTACGTGATTCAAGAACCAACAACCCTCATCTATATATTTCCGTTTTGCATCCCTCTTATGTGAAAAATGCGTGTAATAACCAAGTTGAGATAAAAATTCAAACAACTTGGTATTTGCCATTGTCTAGTTATACACGTGAAAAAATAGAGTTAATAAGAAAGTGCGGGTGGCGCGTAGCAAGAAAAGAAGAAATTGAAGAGTGCATGCAACACCAAATGCCATGAAGATTTGGCACAATATATTATTAGTAACTCAACATCTTCCTTTATCTTTTTTTCATCTTTTCTTTTTATATTGAAATTGTTCTCTGCATTGTTTAACTATACTAAATACATAAATACTTGTTATATATGTGTATAAATATTTAACAATATTTTTATTTACTTGTCTATGAGCTAAAAATACTTGTTGTTTGAGATAGAAACTTATAAATACTTTGATTGAAACTTATAATAAGAGCTAAAAATTTGAAATTTGGATTGAATGAAGATAAGCTTAAGTTGAGGCTAAATCATTAGTGCTGATGATGAAAAGAGAAAAATGATCAAACTTAGTAGTTGATATAGGAGGTTAACATATGGAATGTGGACCATGCATTAAGCTCCAAAGTTTTCTCCCTGAAAAGCTTGCAAAAGGAATTATCAAATATAAGATGCTTATTTATTGGCAAAAATAACACAACAAAAAGAAATAACATATGAAACATTCCCTTTTGTGGTATGAGTATGCTTCACTCATGAATTAAATTTAGACTATGCAGATGCAGAGCATGAAAGTGTCAATTTGCTTAAAGCAATCAGATAACATTGTAGAAAGCAGCAGAATGGAATGAGAGATCAAGAAGGGAGCATGTTTGGACATTGGATTACTATAAGAATGAATACATTCCAGAGATCATTTAGATCTCATTTGAGAGTTGGAATGTATGTTTGGAATGTATGTACTACTATATAGTCTCTTGTGTCATAAAAAGAGATATTATTCATGTTGGTTCTTATTTTTATTCCAATCTTTATGATTTATCATATATTTATAGAATGAAGAAGGTGCAAAGAAGTTGGATTCAAAACTTGTAATGTATAGAAACAGGGGAAACAGGGAAGATGGTAAGCATGACCTACTAATTAACTTTTATCTTTTTTAATCTTTTCTTGTCTATGGAATCATGAAACTAAATTATCAAATTATATTTAGTACAATCTAATAAAATTCTTTCACTTTACATTATGCTAGTAAAATAAAGAAGCTCAATTATAAGAGTGGCTCAAAAAGAGGAGTTGGCATGCCAAATTGCATCTTCCATGCCGCAATTGTATTTCAAGTGATAGACTAGATAGTCTTTGTATCTTTCAACTTCTTCTAAGTAGTGCACATCAATGAAGACAAGTAAAAGATCCTATTCAAGAGAACAACTAATTAATAAAGGGGGAAGACAAATAGGTCCCAAGACATGCATTTAATCCTAATAAAGTCCCAAGAAATTTCAAAACACTAGTAAAGTCCTAAGGTCCTTAAGGAGAATATAAACAAAATCAATTTACCTAAATATCCTTCTTCAATTTCCTAAAGCATCATTCTTCTTCCTCCCGTTCATTCACATCTCAAAGTCTGAAACCAAAATCGGGAACCTATGGAAGGCTCAAGTTTCACCTGCAACACCCACTGTCAAGGTTTCTTTACCGATGGCACAATCCTTTAGCCAAGGACTTCGCCAAAAATGACAAAGATGCTTGCATCTTCCTAGTTTGCTCTCAAATCACTGCTGTCACATTTTGCAAACCTAGCGACACTTACCTAGATAACCTTGTGGGTCAAGCTCTCTTTGGAGATAGGGTGGCTGCCATCATACTTGGCTCCGGCCATATCCTTGTGGAAAAGCCTTTGTTTGAGCTAGGATGGAAGTCATAGCTGGCTCCATCTTCATAGTCCCTATAAACTCTAGTTGATGTTTTTATAATTTAGGATTAGATCAACTTAGAATTGATTGACATATATATATTGGTAGTTTTAGGAGATTATTTTGATATATAGAAACCCCTCTTTGTAAATCCAAATTGATGCTTTTGTGTATATAAAGTACTGATATGTGCATATGCACTAGAAGAATTAACGCTTGTAGCTGATATGTACAATTCATATCTTTTGTGCTTATTAAAGTGTTTCCTCTTAAAATTTTGAAATGGAGTTGCAAAGTTTTGTGAAGAAGTTGTAAAATTGGAAATCTCAATTGTAAATCACTGACATTTTCTCCTAGAATAATGACTTAATTCTTTGCAATTGAAAAACAAATAAAGTGCTTCATGTTAAAATGTTGAAATGAATTTGGAAAATTTTGAAAAGAAGTTGCAAAATTGAAAATCTTAGTTGCAAATCATTGGAGCTTTCTCTTAGAATAATAACTTTTTTTTGCAACTTCATTCATTCAATAAAGTGCTTCCTGTTAAAACTTCAAAATGAAGTTGCAAATTTTTTGCAAGGAAGCTGTAAAATTGAGAATCTCAATTGCAAATCACTGAAGCTTTCTCTTGAAATAATAACTTGATTTCTTTGCATTTGAAAAATAAATAAGGTGTTTCACGTTAAAATTTTGAACTGGAGTTGCAAAATTGGGAATCTTAGTTGCAAAGCATTGGTGCATTCCCTTACTCTAAGAACTTGATTGCTTTGCAACTTTAAAAATTCAATGAAGTATTTCCTCCTAAAATTTCATAATGAAGTTGCAAATTCATCCTAAAGAAGTTGCAAATAATTGGAGCATTCCCTTACAATAACAACTTGATTGCTTTCCAATTTCAAAAATTCAATGAGCTTTTTCCTCTTAAAATTCTAGAATGAGGTTGTAAAGTATTCGTAAGGTAGATGCAAAATTGAGAATTTAAGTTGCAAATCATTGGACCTATATCTCAATATATAATTTGATTGCTTTGTAACTTGATTTCTTTTCCTCTTAAAATTTCAAAAAGAAGTGGCAAAGTCTTCATAAGGAAGTTGAAAATTTACAAATTTAAGTTTCAACATTACAGATAAATAGAGTTCTCGATTAAAATAATGAAGGACAAATGCAAATTTAATAAAAGTTAGTTGTAAAATTAGGTCAGAAAGTTACAAATTCCTAGTGTTGTTCAAACTAGATATATTTCAATATTACAAATAAACAGTAGAGTTCACAATTAAAATAGGAAAAGATAGGCGCAACTTCAATACAAATTGGTTGTAAGATTAAGTTACAAAGTTGCAAATTCCTAAAGTTTATATCCCATTATAGGTCAGACTAAGTTGTGCTTAAATATATAATAGATTACATAAAGACTCAGTACAAGCCTTCAAACATTGTAATTACATCATACACACATCATTAAAGTTCACTTAGACCTCTTCCCCACTTCATACATTGTAATTACATCATACACACATCAAATAAGTTTTCCAAGAAGTTTTACAAAATTTTGCAACTTAAGTTCAAAATTTTAACATAAAATACTTTATTTGTTATTCAACTACAAAGCAATTAAGTTATTATTCCAACAAAAAAACTTTAGTGAGTTGCAACTGAGATTCCTAATTTTGCAGCTTCTTTATAAAAAATTTACAACTTCATTTCAAAATTTTAATAGGAAGAATTTTATTGAATGTTTGAAATTGAAAAGCAAAAAATCAAGTTATTATTCCAAGAGAAAGCTCCAGTGATTTGCAACTAAGATTCCCAACTTTGCAACTTTAGTTCAAAATTTTAACACGAAACACTTTATTTGTTTTTCAGGTGCAAAGAAATCAAGTTATTATTCCAAGAGAAAGCTCCAGTGATTTACAGCTGAGATTCCCAATTTTGTAACTTCTTTACAAAAAATTTGCAACTTCATTTTGAAATTTTAACAGGAAGCTCTTTAATTTATTGAATGAATGAAGTTGCAAAGCAAAAAAAAATTATTATTCCAAGAGAAAGCTCTAGTGATTTGCAACTGAGATTCCTAATTTTTCAGCTTCTTTTCAAAATTTTGCAAATTGATTTCGGCATTTTAACATAAAACACATTATTTGTTTTTCAGTTGCAAAGAATCATGTTATTATTCCAAAAGAAAGTTCTAGTGATTTGCAACTGAGATTCCTAATTTTGCAACTTCTTTATGAAACTTTGCGACTTTGTTTTGAAATTTTAAGAGGAAACGCTTTAGTGAGCACAAAAGATATGAATTGTACATTTATATACCAAAAAAATCTCCTAAAACTATCAATATATATGTGTCAACCAAATCTAAGTTGATCCAATCCTAAATTATAGAAATATCAACTAGTGTTTATGGGGACTATGAGGATGGAGCCGGCTATGACTTTCATGATAGCTCAAACAAAGGCTTCTCCACAAGGATATGGCTGGAGCCAAGTATGATGGCAGCCACCCCATCTCCAAAGACAGCTTGGCCCACAAGGTTATCTAGATAAGTGTCGCTAAGTCCACGGAATGTGACAACTGTGATTTGAGAGCAAACTATGAGGATGCGAGCCTCTTTGTCATTTTTTGGCAAAGTCCTTGGCCAAAGGATTATGTTGTCAGTAAAGTAGCCTTTACAATGGGTGTTGAAGGTAAGATTTGTGCCTTCCATTGGTTCTTGATTTTGGTTTCAGACTTTGAATGTGAATGAACGGGAGGAAGAAGAATGATGCTTTGGGAAATTGAAGAAGGATATTTAGATAAATTGATTTTGTTCATATAATCCTCCTTAAGGATTATGGGACTTTACTAGTGTTTTAGAATTTCTTGGGACTTTATTGGGATTAAATGGATGTCTTGGGAATTATTTTATTATTTGATGTAATTTTATTATTTAAAAGTATTTTATTTAGGATTTAATGAATTATTAGTGAGATTTAAAGGATGTTTTAAATACTTTGACTTATTCAATTGTTCTTTTAAAAAGTATTTTATGTTTTTCACTCATGGGAGTGTGTTCGTGGTTGAAAAGAAGTTTTATTAAAAGATTGATCTTTTCTTCTAATTACATCCTTATAATTAGGCATCCATCAAGAATAAGTTCTCTTAGGATTCTTGTTGAATATGGGCCTAGTTAAGCTAGGCTCACCTACAAGTTTTACCTATCCATAATAAAATTTATTGTTAGCATCTTTATCTTATTAGAAATATTTGTTATAGATTCAGGTGGATTTTAGAATGTTGTTATCTTTTTCTAGTTATTATATCATATTTGATGCAATATGATCAAATTTGTTCTTTTATATATGTTAAATGAAGCAAGCTTTTCTGCACTGCTTATTCTCGTGGTATCAGAGAAACACCTCACATGTCATATAAGGTAATGCTAAACAATCCCAGAGCTTTTGCCACTAATGGAGAAATACCTCCAAACTCCTCAGCACAAGGCGGGGGGTCAAGTGAGCTTGTGAATTCTAGAGGTATGCGTAAGAGTTCTTTTGGGAATTCGCATAAGGACTCCACCTCTTAACTTATTATCACCCATTGTCTTAATGAAGTTGGGGTTATTCAGATTAAATTTATATGGCTCAAAGATGATGAGCAGCACCAAAGGCCATCTTGGTCTTTTACTCCATGCCCTTTATCTAATATTTTTTTTTAGAAATATGTATAAACTGTAAATTGGTAAATATTTTCTCTTGACAAGAAAAAAAACAATAGAAGAGTGTCTTTTCTATTGTATATGTGTTTATTTTTAATCACTTCTTTTTTGTCCTTTATATTTATATCTCCCCCTTTAATTAAACTAGAGTGAATGAATGGCTGTAACCAAGGTAGGGCCTCATTTTTTTATTTAAGGTCAAAAGGAAATGATAATTTTTTTCTTATTTTTCTAGCGTGTATTATTTTATTAAAGCCGGATTCCACTTGCATTAATTTCCAAGATGTGAGGTTCAAAATTTCAAGCTAAAGACAATAATGCTAGGTGGTAAAGACTCCAAATATGGTGATTCAGCTTCTCCAACCAAATTAAGGGCCCCAATTTTTTTAATTATTAATGTTCAACACTTATCTAAAGTAAAAGGAAAGGAAAGGGAAAAAAATGGCAATTCTTTGCAATCATCTGAGAAGCAAGTATCTACTAACTTTCCAAGAACTAATCACGTCTGCATTCGATCATTCCTGGCCCTTCATTTCAGTCTAAATTGATCTCTATCGTTCATTTAAATTAATTTTTCAATATTTTTAATATTATATTTCTTAATATAAAAAATATAAAAAATTTAAATATTAAATCCGGACTATTTAAAATATATTTAAATAGTTAATTTGTAAAATTTATAATTTTTTAATATTAAATTAAGTCATCCATATTATATCTGAACTGTTTATAGTCTATCTAGATAGTCAAATTATAAAATTATAAAAAAATTATATTAAATTGGACTGTTAGATTAATTATGTATTGGCCAGATCGGTAATAAACAGATTTATTAAAATTTAAAAAAAATTTATATCAATGAATGTAATATTAAAAATATTTAAAAATAAATTTAAAAAAGGGCAGAAATCAATTTATACTGAAATGGAATCCTGGCCTGATGAGCAATGTGAACGTACAAATAATCAAACAAGCCAATCACTGACCCAATACATTAAAAAGTGAAAAGAATCGAATATGTACGTTAGATATTTCTTCTACATAGAAAAGCAATCAAAGTACTGTTAAACTTCAATATATGGTCGATCCAATTTCTCTTCACTGATTTATCTCTTCCTCCTCCCTTTTTCAAGTTCTAGAGTCATTTCAAGATTGATCTAATTTTAAGATTCTAACATCTTAAAAACTTGATTTAAGCCCTGCGCGATCAGCCGAGCACTTGTTAGATTTGTTAGAATCAGACCCTCCTGCGAACAGGGGAAGAATTCTTTACTGTGAAAGTATTATTAATTAATAATTATTCAAAAGTTAATTATAATAATAACCTGAACAATCTGAACTTAAATGTTGGTGCATGAAAGAAAAATAAGTACCGGTACGCAGATGTTAAAATCACAAGTGCTGTAGTTAGGAGATTAACTAAGGATATAATTTAGTGCTTTTTATCTTTTCGGGTGCTTACATAATTTTTTTTTGAATATTATTTGACATGATTTCTCTTGTAATCTTATGGTTCTATTTATAGGATAGAGAAAGAAGATTACTTGTCATCTTATTTATAAGGCATTTCACTATTTTTTATATTTATATTTATGCCCTTATATTAAATGTTGGAAAAAATTAATAAAAATAATTCTTTTATCTTTATTAGGGGGTAGTAGTGGAAATTAAACTTACCAAATTTTATGATAGAGTTAATAATGTTTAAAATTTTTTTTAATTTTAATAAAATATATTAAAAATAATTTATAAATAGAACCGGGTGTTACATAAAATCTACACAATAGCAATATCTCATTGACCCAAGTCACCTTATTATTTTACTCGGACATTTCTCAAAAGCTAGCGCCCCTATAATTTACAGTTCAACGTAACTCAATATTTTTTTTTCTTTTTTAACTGATTGTTCAACTCCTTTATTTTCCTAGTTACGGTGATAACTAAATCAAAATGAAAAGAAATGGAAATTTCTTATAAATTTATTAGCACATCACTTTCTCAGAAGCCAACTTCCACCCACCTTCCAAGGCCTTTCACTCACCTTCAAGTTCTACCAACTTCAAGGTGGACTTATTTCAGCAGTTTTGGCCACAACTTTGTAGAAATGGGGTGCTTTTTACATTGATTATGGTCACAATTGCTGCAAAAACTATTATTTTTATTACATTTATTTCTACATATTCTCCCATCCTATAACACAAAAATTAAACCTAGCCAGTCAGAACAATTCAAATTCATATATAGAAATCAAAATTGAATCTAAATTCAATAAAAATTACGTAGGACCATTAGATGTGCTTATACAATTTTTTAAAACTACCTAAACCTCATATATTATCTACAAAATATTGTACCCAATATGTGAAAATCTCATTAAGCTCTTGGAGAATGGATTCGCAATGTCAAATATCTGGTATATAAAAATGCAATTAAAACATTAACTAACTCAAATAACAATATAATAAGCATTTCAAAAATATATTTACCTCTATAAATTCAGTCATGTTCAATGTGATAATGTTGAACATGTGCCTCATCACATATAAGCTACACAAATTAGTCTTTATTAGTTGTCTATGGCTTTACATAAGAATATATACACAATCCGTAAGAAATCCTAATACTTGAATAAGTTTTTGAAGTTTTAGTTCACTTATCTTTGGCTTGATCCATATAAGATCTTTGAGCTCATATCCGTGCATTTTCAAACTCTTGGAACATTCCAAAATCTTTTTTTTTTTTGATAGAGCTTAAGATGAAATGATGAGCACCATGTGCTAATCAAGGCCAGGAGCAATCTTGGCCCGCTTTTTAGTCTTATTTGATCCCTGTCGTCAATTTAAATTAATTTTTAAATATTTTTAATACTATATTTATTAATATAAAAATTTTAAATTTTAATATATCTATTCATTACCAATCTGATCAGTACAAATTTAATCTAGCAGTCCAATTTAATATTACAAAATTTATAATTATACAATTTGACTATACAAATAAACTCTAGACAGTTTAGATATAATTTAGATGACCAAATTTAATATTAAAAAATTTATAAATTTTATAAATTAATCATTTAAATGCACTCTAAATAGTCCAGATTTAATTTTAAAATTTTTTATATTTTTTATTTTAATAAATATAATATTAAAAATATTTAAAAATTAATTTAAATAGACGGTAAGAATTAAACAAGACTAAAATGGAGGGCCAGAATTATTTTTAGCCTTGATGAGTGATAACACCAAATGCGGATGCTAATATCCATGGCTCTCAATATGGGATGAATAGTACTTTCTAATCAATTTTTATGAATGAAAGTAGATGAAATATGGAATTTATGCATTAAATGTTGCATGTAAAGACAAGTAATGAACATCTTGACTTTTGGGTTTTCCTCCGGCAAAAGGTTCTTCTCGAATTGGTTCGCTAATGTTGTTGCTTTTTGTTGTTGTAGTCTCTGGTTCAATGTTTTTTTTAAATTTAATTACCCATAAGTAGTTTCATGTCAGTGTCAATTCTATTTAAAGCACCATCGTATATTAAATATAAATATTATTTTAAATAAAAATTTAAATATTAGTTCATTATATCATGAGGGATTAACCTTTTTTATAGACACAAGTGCCTCTAGTTCATTGTTGTTGCTGTTGTTCGTTTTGTTTTCTGTATTTGGGCCAATTTTTGCATGGAATATTTTACGTCTATTATAATGATTTCAATTTCAAGGGCCTGAGAGAGGATAGTTTAACTATTTTTCTTGGACATTTTTCTTGTAATCATTTATTATGTATATTGAACTTGACTTTTGTTAAACTATAGGTGTATGCAGGCTTGTGTAACTTCGTCTTGGAAATTGATAAATTTTTTCTCTTTAAAAAAAAATTAAACGTGTCCTTTCTTTTGTATTTTTCTTTTTGAAAACTTCTTTTTTGTCCCTAATATTTATATTATCTCCTCCTTCAATTAAATTATAGGGAGTCCGTGGCTGTGACGAAAGTAGGAACTCTTGTTTTTTTTTTCATATGAGGTAAAAAGGAAATGATAAATTTTATTATTTTTCCAACATGTGATCACTCCGAACCATGGTATAATTCATTGTTAATAAATTTATATTTTTAAAACCAGCTAGTTGAAATAATAATTTTTTAAAAATTTTCAAATCTTTCTAATCATACTTTTAAGTAGAATAAATATAATAGTTGACTTATACAAAACACCATTGTTAATTACTTGAGCGGAATATAATAAATTAATAGTATAATTAATTGAAAAAAAATATGTGTAAAACCTACCTAATATCTTATCTTTTGGATTAAGTAGGTTTTAAAAAATGTGGATAGAAATTGTGATCCATCTTTATTATTAAAAACAAAAAAGCCGATTCCCACTTGCTTTAGTTTCCAAGACGTGAGGTTTAAAGTTTCAAGCTAAAGACAACAATGTTAGGTTAAAAACTCCAAATGTGGTGATTCAGCTACTACAACCCTAATCCACCATATTTTATTAAAACTGGTTCCCACTTGCCTTAATTTTGAGGTTCAAAGTTTCAAGGTAAAGACAACAATGTTAGGTCAAAAACTCCAAATATGGTGATTCAGTTACTACAACCAAATTAATGGGCCTCAAGTTTTTTTTTTTTAAAAAAATGAAGGTTCAACACTTATCTAAAGCAAAAGGACAGGAAAGAAAAAATAAAAAAAATGGTAAATTGCTGTAATTTATTTTTTTAACTGAAATTGCTGTAATTTATTGAAGAAGCAGGTTTCCACTAACTTTCCAAGAACTAATTCAATTATAATTTACAATAATAATCTGAACAATTTGAAATTAAAATTTTGGTACATGAAAGAAAAACAAGTACCGGTACGTAGATATTAAAATCACGACGTGCTGAATTCAGGAGGTTAACCAAGGATCTAATGCAGTGCTTTTTAATCTTTTTTGGTGCTTTTATATATAATTTTCATTGAATATTATCAGACATGATTTCTCTGGTATTACTTAAAATCTTAAGTCCAATAGAAACCCTTCATTGACCCAAGTAAATCAACTTCATATGAATTTATTAGTACATCACTTTCTCGAAACTCAAAAGCCAGTTTCCATCCACCTTCTAAGGCCTATCACTCCCGGGTTCCACCGACTTCTATTTATTCATTTAAACTGAGTCTTTTTTTTTTTTTTTTTGGGTCGAGAAAGGCAATCTGAGTCGAATAGTACGCGTAGCAATTGAATTAGTTAGACACATGTGGATCAAAATGAACATACATATATCAGGAATTTCAGAGAAAGAGTTATCTTGATAATATAAGCAGTACTCTTGGTCAATATCTTTATGCTTGTTGGAAAACCCAAAAAAAAGTCATTCTACTTTTAAGTCTAAACACGGGGTATAAATTTTAAAATAAAATATTCTACTTAAATTTTGATACGGACAACAAATTATAAAAAATATAAATTATAAAACAAATTCTTAGGTAAACTCATCTTTCATGCCATATTTCTTTTTAACTTTTAAAAATGATATAATTTGACTCTTATTATTAAAAAAAGTTAACTTTTATCGTTGATAAAAAAACTTTAAAAATTACAGTGCAATATATTGTTATTTATTTTTATTTTTTAATGTTATTAAAATTTTTCTCTTATTTTTTTTCATTATCTTCAAATTAAATAAAATATTAAACTTCTGTGTATCATCTTTTAGACCCGTTTGGATTTTACTTGAGTATCATCAATTATGTTACAACGCAATATATTTCTCTTATTTAAATGTATAAATTATTGTATAGGATATTGCTTTTGAAAATTTAAATATTGATAAAGTTGTATATATTATTAAACTTGTTCAAATTTATTTAACAAATAAA
The DNA here is from genome assembly GCF_029017545.1 of Prosopis cineraria. NCBI lineage: Eukaryota > Viridiplantae > Streptophyta > Magnoliopsida > Fabales > Fabaceae > Prosopis > Prosopis cineraria. The sequence goes on from NW_026555339.1 coordinate 14,955,176, forward strand.
ATAAAATATACTATTTAACTGATATACCTGATTAATTATATAAATGTAAATTATATTAATATTAATTATTTAATTATTTAATATAAATATATTATATTATTTAAAGTTGTAGCTGGAGCCTGGAGTTCGCACACCTACCGCGAGAAGAAAATCATGGTTTAGACTTTCATAATCGATTTTGTTGGATATTTAAACAGGCAGAAGATCAAAGTGAGAAGAAATGACAACTTATTACTTTATCAGTGCACTTTCTCTAAAACCACTTTTCACCAACCTTTCAAGGCCAATTCACAGGTTCCACCGACTTGTTATTCTTTTCTTTCTCTTTTCATTTTAGTCCATCTATCTCCACAAAGCGACGGAGTAGGGACTGGATGGGGCTGCAAGATAATATAATTTATAAGTTAATAATTAAAATTAATATTATAATTTTTTAAAATAATTATATTAGGAAAAAATATAATAGCATAAGTAAAATTATGGATATTTTTATGGGAAAATTTTACTGAGGGATCCTTAACTGAAGTTAATGAAAAAAAAAAAACGCTCCAAAATTTTTGACGTTTCACTGCACGTCTAGGGTGTGATCTGAAATCAATTTTGAAAGTAAAAAGACAAAGTTGCTTTTAAGACTGTTGCAAAAAAAATTGAAGCATGTAGATGAGAGTTCGAAGGACGTTCAAATACACACATTAATTTGGGAGCTTTGAAGCACATAAAGGAGAGGCGCCAAGTTGTTGACACAATTATTAGGGAAGGTCCGTCGCTGGACTTGTTATCCAAGAATTTGCATTGAAAGACTAACCAATAAGTTGCACGAGATTATTTTGGTTGAGATTTTTGTTCGTTGAGGTTTGACGAGGAAGAGGGTTCTATTGAGTATTTCACGGAAGGTGAACCGTTGTGAACTACGAAAGTGATAGAAGCATATTAATGTAAGTTAAATTGTGTTTTATTTGGATAGTGGTTTCATAGAAATCTTTGTTTCATATTGGGAAAAATAATTCATTAGTAATTAGGGAAGTTTGAATTGGTAAGCCTTGTTATTCATTGCACACATAGTAGTTGTTGAGTAGGTTACTAGAGTTGTTCATTAGCCAAATAGCAATTTGTAGGCAAGCGTAGTTAGGGAGATGAGCAAGCTAGGTTAAAGAAATGAACATGAATTGTGAGTAAACAAACAAGTTTTGTTGTATAAATTAACAAGTAACTGAATGATAATGAAGAATTAAGAGTTATAAATAACCCAATCTAGTTGTTCATTGCCCTAACAATAGTGGTTAATTAGTTGAGTTGTTGATGATGTAATTTTGTGCGGATCAAAATGGTGCTATCTTGTGAAGAATTTGATTTTATTTGATCTTTTTTATAGGGCAAAGGATAGTGAGAAAAGTATTACAGGGTGGCACCTTTATATAAGGAAGTTTCATGAAAGTAGAAAAGGAAAGGGGACATTTCAACAAAATCATAAGAAGGCAAATTATGGTGCATTGGCTCATCTGCCGTGACGCATGGTACAGAGATCCCTAGACTCAATTTGAATCTCTCTTTATGTCATGACTTGCTCGTACTTCAATCTAGCTCTCTTTTAAGGCTGTCTAATGACCCATTAACTACATTAGTTTTCTTAAACATTATTAACATAAAATCCACTTAATTTGATAAAAATATTATTATAAACATTGAAAATTTCCAAAGTTAAAAATCTATAGGATGTCATATGGCTATTCCCACATCAATGGTTGCATCTAAATTTGCTTTTAGCACTAGAGGGTTAGTAGTTGATTAATATAGGAGTTCATTATCTCCTCGAATGACTGAAGCACTTATTTGTGTTTAAAATTAGCTCCTCCCTAGAACATGTTGTTCAATTTGGTAATGTTTTTTATTTACATTATTTTTTCCTGTATTGTTCTGTGCTTTGAATATTTTTTATTTGATTTTTTTCTTTTAGAAGTAACTACTATAATTGAGAAAGGACATTACAATACAATGATTGTGGATGGTTGAAAGAGAGACAAATATTATTGCTTGAATGCTCAATATGGTAATTTCTTTGATTTAATTTATTTTTTATGTTATAAAGTGTCATGTAATTTAATTCTTATTCTTTTATTTTAGGTTGTTAATGGTTCAACCTTGAAGGAGGAATGGCTGAATGAGCATTGGCAATTTACTAATTGTCTCATTTATGTCGGACTATCTTTTTAGGATTAAGTTTCAGTTTGAATTACAAATGACCGGATGTGTTGTTGTAATGTGGTGTGGGGAATGGGGAATTTGCTATTTCAAACTTCATATTTAACTTGTTTAGTGTTCATGGACATATCGTTTTTTAGTTATTGGCTTGATTGAGGAAATCTTTATTTATTTATTTATTTGAATTAGATTTTATTTAGGTATGTTTATTTCTTGTCTAGGTTACTTTGAGCCTATTATATGTTATTGGGCATGGTTTATTAGGGCTACTATGAGCCTAATCTTAATATAGTTTGGTTTAACAAAAAGCTTTTAGGCGCCCAAAAAAAGCAACACTAGACATATAGTAAAAGGTGCTTGATCCTTGCTTGCCCATCTACTCCAACAATGGCCATCTTTCTACTAGGATCAAGTTTTTGGCATAATTTTCTTGCTTGAAGATATTTTGGGTAGGGCATTGGGTAGGGGACTGCCCTACTCGATCCGGTCCATGTACTTTTTATAAGGTTATTAGCGAAGTGAGACTGAGCTTTCAAATTGGGACCTGGTTTTGATGCTTATCACTGTGATGAGAAGTGGATCTTCTAAAGTTTGATCTAGATAATCCAAATTCAAAGTAGTATTATATTTATTAAAATAAAAATTTATAAAAATTATAAATTATTTAATATTTTTTTATTTTTACTATGGTCTAGATTTAATTTGAAGGGTCAATTGATATTAAAATTTTTTAAATTGATGTATATTGACTATCCAGATATATTCTCCATAGTTCAGATTAATACCAAATTAAATCTAAACTATACAAAATATATTTAAATAGTCAATATATAGCAATTATAAAATTTTTAATATAAATTAAACCCTATAAATTAAATCTAAATTAGATAAAAAATAAAAAATTATTAAAATTATTTATAATTTTTATTTTAATAAATATAAAAAATATATATATATATATATAATAATTTAAATTTAAATCATTCACATTAAAATTTAAATGATTTAAATCTCATTACATATCAGCACTCAAAACAAGTCCTTCAAATTGAAAGACTGGTTCTTTATCTATCTTGCCAGTCGTGCCACGTTAGCCTCTGTTATAACATTAGTCATTCCACAACATGTATGATTCAAACGTCACTATGCCTAAGACCGTGCCACTTGGGATGCCTTGGACATTGATTAGAGATGCGAAGCACGAGAACCTTATCTCCCTTATGACAATAGGATGGGGCTTCGTTAAACACCTTGATGATTTTTGGGTGAATTTTCTAAAATTAGCTTTACGTTCATATTTTTTTATCAGATATCCTCAAAAAAGAGTGAGCTGTACTGACACCTCTATCAGATAAGGTTGGTTGCTATCCAAAAGGGTTTGGTCGAGTGGAAGCGTGCTAGGTCCGCAAAGCTGTCGAATGTGTATACGGATACTTCAAGTAGGAGGTCTTTGGCTTGATTCCTTGTAAAAGTAGATAGAATCACAGTCAGCCTCTTTTTAAAAAAATTAATTATAAATAAAATCAATAATAAATCTTATTTGAAAAAATAAATTATATTTTATATTTTAATAATAATTTATTTTATATTAATTCTTATTTATAATTAATTTTATTAAAAAAAACCTGAGTGTAATTCTTCTTAAAAAGTATCGAGGGGAAGTAACCACGTCACTCCCCGCAACTGTGAAATGTCCCCTCCACAGTTTTCAGATAAAAAAAAAAAAAATTGATTGCATCCGTGGAGTCTATATTCTTTCTTTTTAAATGTTAAGATTCGAGCAGAGTTGTACACCACATTTAATAGTAGCTTTAAGCATCTTTCCTAATTAAAAAAATATATATCTGCTAGTGCCTACCGTTTCAATCAATTTTAAATGAAGTTTTTATAATTAATTTTATTTTAATTAAATCTTTATAATTTGGTCAATTAGATTTTTTAATCTTTAAAGATTAAAATTCTTAAATTTTTTCTTAAAAAATTAAGTATTTTCATATTTTTAAAATGACTATATGATTAATTATATACTCTACTCTCTCTGTTAAAATATGTAAGGCATTTTTTGAGGAGTTAGATGTTCAAAAATATAAGGTATTTTGAATCTTTTAAGGTGTAATCATTGTTTTTTTTTTAAAAAAAATATCCATATTAATAGTAACTTTATATTTATTATAGGGTATTTAATAGGAATAAATATGAAAAGATAATGTTAGTTTAAAAGTAGATAATTACTTTATGGGGAGGTGAGATTTGATTAAAAATACCTTACATTTTTTAACGAAGAGAGTAATTTTTATAACTCAAAATTTATATAAATAGGTTGTCTTATAAATAATTTTTTAATAAAAATGTAAACAGTGTATTAAATCAAAAAATTTATTTTGAAAAAAGTATTAAATTATTTTTGTGGTAAACTCCAAGAATATTTTATTTTGTAAAATTTAATAATTCAATATTAATTTTAACTTTCAAGTGTTAACATATATAAATAAAAATATAAAAAATTAATTAAAATAAATAATTTACATGGATCTAATTTAAAATTGAATAAAATTATAAGAACATGTAAATATATTTTTTGTTTTTGAAAAGAAATGAAGAAAAAATACAAATAAATAGAAGGAAACGTTCAATAATGAGCGGATTTTTTTTTCTTTCTCTAGTCCACCAAAAACGTTGATTCAGTCATTCCTCATCCAAAGGCAATTATAAAAACCCATGGCCTACCACATTCACATAAATATTAATTATTATTATTATTATTATTACCACCAATGCAACTCCAATCATAACTCATGGCCCGCAACATACATGGACATCATCATCATCATAATTACCATTATTTTCATTTGAGCTTAATAATTTTTCACTGTACTTCGTTTTGTCTGTTATGGCGAGTTTCTCCGCAAACACAAGCAAAGTCAAAAGAAATGGCAACTTCTTATCACTTTCTCAAAAGCACGTTTCAGTATCCACCCACTTTCCCTGACCTTATACGACCACTCCATCATTGACTGACCCAACGAATTTAGATCCACTTGCAAGCTCACTCGCCTGAAGATCTGTTTCCTTCTTCGTCACGCTCGCCTTCATTCCTTTCTTTTCTGAGAAAACCCACAAGCCTTTATTCAATGGATGCTACTGTTGAAGCTGCCCGTTCTTCCTATTTCTTGAAGTCGTCAATCCTGCCATGGAAGTATCATGTTTTCTTGAGCTTTAGGGGAGAAGACACTCGAAAAGGCTTCACAGCTCATTTACATGATGCTCTTCGACAAAGGGGTATCATAACCTTCATAGATGACGAGCTTCGCAGAGGAGACGTTATTTCCTTTCAACTCGTCCGAGCAATCCAAGATTCTCTCATCTCTATTGTTATTCTTTCGCAGAACTATGCTTCATCAACTTGGTGTTTGGATGAACTCCAAAAGATTCTTGAATCTAAAGAATCTCTAGGTAGAGAAGTTTTTCCGGTGTTCTATAACGTAGATCCATCTGATGTGCGGCAGCAAAGAGGAACATTCGCAGAGGCTTTTCAAAAGCATAGTGAGAGATTTCATGAACATGAAGGGAAGGCACAGAGATGGAGAAATAACTTGAAAGATGTTGCAAATTTATCTGGCTATCACTCTAAGAATAAGTAAGTTTTCATATATCATTCAATTTGTGAATTGTGAGATCTGTCCTAACTTACTCTGACTAGGTTACCTGATCAAATTTAGCTGAATTCACACGACATTCTTCTTGTTTTAAAAACATACATGATCGGGTTATATTTGATAGGGATTACAATTTACAAATAAAACTCATCTAACTAATTACTATTTGTAAAGGAATTAATTTTTTACAAAATATTGTATTACACTTATATTTTTAGTATGATACTAAAAGTATTCAATAAGTTCACGATTTTATTTTATTTTTATTGTCTTAAAATTTGTATTTTCGAAAAGTACGCACATGGAACATAAATAATTTCATCAAAAGAAGACAGACTTCATTAAAGATTTTTGAAATATGCATACCAAATTTAATTTGATTAAACGTCAAAAGAGATAATATATTCTATAAGTAATAATATTTATGTACAATTTAACATATATATAAGCTTCCTTGTAATTTGGTATCTTTATGTTTTATTTTTCTTTTTCATTCTCTCTAGGATTGAAATTTGGAGTGACACATTTCAAATAGGTGAGGATTTGATAGAGATAATATAGTCATGTTTGCTATTTTTCTAGTTTTGGGATATCTTATGTTTACAAAATTTTAAAATCTCAATTAACTGCTTTTTCTTAATCTCCTCTTTCTTGTAGGCTTGACCCAAAATTCATTGAAGAAATTGTCAAAGGTGTATGGACAAAACTACAACATGTCCTGCCTAGTTACAAAACCAACAAATTTGTTGGAATGGAGTCAAAGATAAAAGAGGTTAATTTGATTTTAAAGATGGGACTCAATGATGTTCGCCTATTAGGAATATGGGGAATGGGCGGTATAGGAAAAACATCTCTTGCAAGAGTTATCTATGAAACAAGCTATTATCAGTTTGATCTTTGTTATTTTTTTGCTGATGTTAGGGATGTTTTTGAAAAGGAAGGATTAGTTCCCCTACAAAAAAGATTTCTTTCACATAATGGGAAGCTGAAAGGAATAGAATTTGATGATGCATATGATGGAATGAAGAAAATAATAAGCATTCTATGCAACCAAAAGGTTTTGATAGTGCTTGATGATGTAAGTGACATGAGCCAACTTGAGTACCTTGCTATAAAGCAAGCTTGGTTAGGTATAGGAAGTAGAGTAATAGTCACTACTAGGAATAAGCAGCTATTGGTAGCTCATGGAGAATTTGAAATTCACGTGGCACAATGTTTAAATGATGAGGAATCTCTTCAACTCTTTTGTCAGAAGGCTTTTAAAAGTGATAAACCAAAAGAAGATTATTTGGAGCTGTCAAATAACGTGGTTAAATTGGCTGCTGGCCTTCCTTTGACACTTGAAGTGTTGGGTTGTCATCTGTATGGAAGAAACATAGTTGAGTGGAAAGATGCTTTGGAGAAAATAAAGAAATTTCCACCAAATGACATTCTAAAGAGACTTCGAATAAGTTATGAAGCATTAGATCCAATGGAAAAAAAAATATTTTTGGATATTGCATGCTTCTTCAAAGGAATGCACAAAAGTAAAGTGATGGAAATATTAGAAATTTGTGGTTTTCACCCTATCATTGGTATCAAAACACTTGTTGACAAATGCTTGTTAATTGAATATGAAGACGATCATGACCCATCTTTAGGCATGCATGATTTGTTACAAGAAATCGGTAAAAGTATTGTTTTGGAAGAATCAATTAAGGATGCTAGTAAACGAAGTAGGTTATGGTCGATAGAGGATATTATTCATGTATTGACAAAAAATAAGGTAATAAGTTCCTTCTATTCTGGATACTTTATTAATGTTAGATGTTTGCAAATATGTTTTGATTAATAAGCTCATTCATAGATACTTAATTAATCATTGTTTTTTTATCAGGGAATTGGCTTTATTGAGATTATACAGCTTGTATCATCTATGAAATGCAAAACAAGTTGGGGTCCTGAAGCATTCTCAATTATGTATAATCTTAGAATACTCATAATCAGATCGTGTGATGTGTGCCTCCCTTTGGGACTTGAATGCTTTCCTAGTTCATTGAAAATTCTTGAATGGGAGAAATATCCATTAAAATCCCTCCCACTTGGTGTTCATCCGCATGAACTTGTGCAAATCAAAATGCATCATAGTAAAATCACAAAACTTTGGAATGAAGCCCAGGTACGAACATTTTCTTTATCATATTTGTGAATATATATATATATAAATGCAAAATCTAATATTTTCTATATTTGTTTGAACTAGATGTCAGGAAAGTTAAAGATAATTGATTTGAGTTATTCGGAAGATTTAATTCAAACTCCTGATTTTTCATTATTGTCAAATCTAGAGCACCTAGATCTTAAAGGTTGCATAAAACTTGTTGAGGTGCATCCATCACTTGGACAGCATAAGAAAATCACTGAAGTGAATTTGGAAGCTTGTAAAAATCTAAAAGCTCTTCCTTGTAGGCTGGAAATGGACTCTTTAAAAAAATTGGCTCTTTCTGGTTGCTCCAAATTGAAAAAGCTTCCTGAGTTTGGAGAAAATATGAAATGCTTATCAATATTGAAGTTGAAAGATTGCAAAAATCTTCTGTGTCTTTCAAGTATTATTGGTAACCTGAAATCTCTCAAAACTCTTGATATATCTGGTTGCTCAAAATTTTCATCATTACTAGAAAATGTGGATGAAATTGAGAGTATAGAGGAGCTTGATGTGAGTGGTTCTTCTATAAAAGAAATACCATCATCCATTATTAATTTAAAATTCTTGAAGAGATTAAATGCAAATGGATGCAATGGAATTGCACTAGACTCTTCATGGAGCTTACTTTCTCCAATTGCAAGGGTCCTCGGGTTCAATAGTTATAAAGCTCCCATGAGGTTGACACTGCCTCCTTCTATCTCTAGCTTATCCTTATTGACGGAATTAAACTTAAGAAATTGCAATTTAAGTCCTAGATCAATTCCAAATGATCTCGGTTGTTTACCATCTTTGGAGCTTCTTGATCTTAGTGAAAATGATTTCAGCAACCTACCTTTTGGAAGTTGCGTTCTTCCACCTTCATTCTCAAGTTTGTCCTCATTGAGGGAATTGTACTTGAGTCATTGTAATCTATGTGATGGTTCAACTCTTAATGATCTTAGTCGCTTGTCATCCTTAGAACGATTATCTCTATCAGGGAACAATTTTACTAACCTACCATCTACTTTCATCTCTAAGCTCCTGGCTCTACAATATCTTTACATGCTTGATTGCAATAGGCTTTTATCACTGCCAGATGTTCCACCCAATATTAAATATCTTGATATAGGTTGCTGTCATCCCTCAACAATGAGAGTCTTATCATCTCCACATGTGTTATGGAGAATTCTTTATCATCTTATAATAATATAGTATGGCGTTCAGCACTTGTTTTTGCTCCAGGGAGTGAAATTCCACCTTGGTTTTATAATCAAGATTTTGATTTTCTTGACAGTGAAAAAAGCTGCATCTCAATAAAAGTTGACACTTCTCAATTTTGTGGTTCAAGTGAAAGCTATAGAATTTTTTGTTGCCTTGTGATACAAGATATGGTGCCAGAAAAGCCAACGAACATAAGTCACTATTTGATTAAATGGCACAACTTTAGCTTTTGCCCCCGTAATTTAGAAGCCAACATCTGTCATCTGCTTATTTTTGTTATTCATCCCTCTTATATGGAAAATGCATGCAATGACCAAGTTGAGATAGAAATTCAAACAACTTGGTATTCGTTATTGCCTAGTCATAAAGGTGAAAAAATAGAGTTAATAAGAAAGTGCGGGTGGCGTGTAGCAAGCAAGGAAGAAATTGAAGAGTGCATGCATGACCAAATGCCATGAAGATTTGGCACAAGATATGATTGGTAACTCAACATCTTCCTTTATCTTTTGTTTTATGTTGAAATTGTTCTCTGTATAGTTTATATAAATACTTGTTATATGTAACATCCTGAATTTCTTAATCTCGAGATTAGTGGTTAATCGATGGTAAGATAGTAATTAGTGTGGGATTAGATGTTTGGATGATTACTTGATGATTTGATTCATTAGGATGTTGTATGACTAGGTACAGGTGGAAGGAATGCGTTTCGGGTCGAAGCAAGTGCACATAGTGATAATAAATCTTACTGTGCCATGTGCTGTGGTTTGTGCTGCATGCGCCGCAGCACATAGACCAAAAAATGCCTTCATTAATCATGAAATTTCAAAAATTTCATAAGAGTAAATTTTAGAAACACATTAGAGGAGGAGAAAAGAAGGGATGAGAAGCTAGAGCAAGTTATTTCAGGTTATTGGGAGGTGCTTCTGATCGATAACTTATCAAGTAAATTATGTATAACTCTTATCTTTCAGTCTACATAAATTTCTCTAAAAATGAGTTATAGAGAAATTAAATCGATAAAATTTAAGGGTTTTGATTCTTGCCCAATAGTAATAAAGTTTTCGAGAGTTAAGTTAGAGCTTTGTGATTGATTTAAAGCTGAACGGTAGAGCTTTAAACTTGTAGGCTCCATTTGACCCTTAAAGAGAGAAAGTTTAGGACAAAAATCATGTTTAAGTGAAACAAGACCAGTTAAAGTGATGTAAAATAGTAATCGAATAGTATTAGACCTAGAATGGATAAATGAAAAAGAATTTATGGTTGAGTATAGCTCTAAGTAGTAAATATGAGTTTTTGTTCAAAATAAATCAAATGATTAAAATGTGTTAAATATGTTCAGATTGCCCTATTGGACATGTGAGTAGAGAAAGGAAGTTTGAAATATGCTATTGTGATAGTTGAAATTTACGGGTAACCTTTCTAGTAACAGAAGAGTTAAGGTAACCGAATAATTTTCTTTGTTTGACTGTTTATTGTAACTGTGTATGAGTATGTTATGTAATGCATGAAATCATTTTGAACTAAGCATGTTTTATAGCATTGCATAATTGTTGTGTGAAACGACTTTTGATTGAAATAAAGCATTGAAATGTGTGATTTCAAATGGCATGTATTAAATATATTTGTTATGTGTAAGAAAGTATAGAAAGCAGTAATGAGGAACATTAAATAGTTTGAAAAGCATGATCATAGGGGTGGGAGTTCACCAAGTAGAGAGGTGGTGATAAGACTATATGGCATATTCTCCTTAGTGCCCGGCAGGGTATGGTGTTAGAAAAAATTCTCCTTAGTGTCTTATAAGGTGAAATGTTGGAGATCTCTTTAATACCTATTGAGGTGTGTTGTTGGAGATGTGAGACTCCTTAGTTTCTATGTGATATAGTGTTGGAGTCAATAACATCCTATTGTGTGTATTAGGGAAAACTATAGTCCGTATGTGCGATAAAACATCTTTGGTCAGGTGATTCTACCACTGCAAGTGAGCTCAAGGCCAATTGAAATATACATTAGTCTAAGACGAGCCTATGGTTTCGTGTCGAAGGAATTTAGAGGTTCGATCGATGGTGATCATGCTATGAGATGCTATGTGAAAGTGGTGAAAAGTGGGGAATGGATATGTTATATGAATATGAATGAAAATGAGATATGTGATATAAATACTATTTTAATGAGATTTAAATGATATACTATGCTTTACTTTCATATTGTTGCATGTGATAGTCAATAGGAATGAGTTATTTTATTATTGAGATTTTTATTTCACCCCTATGGTTACATGTTTACAGGATCGGGTAGTATAAGGGAAGAGAGTTTGAACTGACTTGAGTTGTAAAGCCACGTATACTCTGAGATTGTGTAATGAATTAAGAAACTTATGTGCATATATGTAAATGAGTTGCCATAAGGTTACATGCATGACTTAATTAGTTATTTTGTGAAATCTTAGCCCAATTGTATATATATGTGATAGAATGAATTAAGGGGCTATGATTTGGTTATGTTTATGTTAAAGTTGTTGATTGTTGGTGAATCTTAAGCTTAAGTGAGAAATTATGATGAAATGAGCAATTTAAAGCTAAGATTGTAATGTGAATTTGAATATGTATGTTTATATTGAGAGAAAGGCCAAGTGGCTTATATTGTGCCAAGTGTAAACAAATTGTGTAAATGTGTGAAAAGTGAAATTGACTGTAGAAGGGTCAAATTTTGATATATGTTTATAATTGTGATGAATTATGGTCAATCAGGTATATTATGTTCTTTTAGACTTGATTTAAGGCCTTATGTGGTCTAATGAGAGAAAGAGATCGATTTGACTGTTTGGGTGTGCAAATTTTTCATAAAAGTGACTTTTTGCACTCGAGTGTTTAAATTTTGATTAGACTAGTAGATCGTGTCTAAACTTTTTTCATTAGTTAGCTTATGAATTAAGTTACTTATGGACATTGGAATCATTCCGATCGAATGTTATATGTGAAAATGGCGTACATCGAAATTTTATCATTTTTGTTATTAAAATGATAGCAGAGGCACGCTACGGTGCATGGTGTCACTGTGGTGCATGACACAGAAATGTTGAATGTGTGGCTCTGCGCCACACGTTGCGGTGCACGTACTGCACATCACGGTGCATGGACCATTTTCTGATTTGATATTGTGAATTTAGATACATGTAATGATTGAAATGGGTATATATAAGTCTTTTCTGTTGTGTATTGCTTTGATTGCATTGTGATTTGAATGGTTTTGTAAAATGAGTCTTGAGCTCAAGCTTTTCAAACAAACATTTGATTATTGATTGGTGTTTTTAATGTGGTAATTTTATTAATCTTTTCCTGTATTTGGAGGATATAGGGAAAGGTTACATTATATATGTGTATAAATATTTAACAATACTTTTATTTACTTGTCTATGAACTTTGAAAGTAGCACGTTTAGCACACAAGTTCCATGATTTTCACTCCACTTCCATCTTGAACATGCCATTTGTTTTTCCTATTTTCATATAAATTAAGTAAATACTACTTTTGTAGTAGCTTCTTAATCTATATATCTTATCTATATATCCTAAGTATTTGTCGTGGAAGCAATAACCATATGATTTTTTTCGTTTTTTTAAATATTTTCTTTCCATTTTACATGGTATTTTCTAATTTTGAATAGTAAATAAAAATAAAAGTATAATATAATTCCTAATAAAAAGATAGTTGTAAGACCTATAATAAAAATAAGTACTCCTTCTGTTAAAAAAAGATAAGACATTTTTTATTTTTTAATTTGTAATTAATGGATTTTCTTAAACTATCTTTAATAGATTAATCACTCAATCCTTCACCTTTAAGTGAAATATTTTATTAAATAAGGGCAAATAAAAAGAGAGATTGTTTGTTTAAAGACAATTAATTAACATATTTTATGTAAATTTATAATTTGAAGTAATGTTACTTAAAATTTTAATTTTATAATTTTACCATTACAAACTCGCCTAATCTTTATCCCCCTCTAATTAAATTGAAGATTTATGTCCCTTGGATTGCATGGGTACAAAATCTAGTTTATACAAGGATAGAAGTAGTTTAAGCTCAGTTTTGAACTAGTGAGCAGAAAAATGTGTCCTTCAAAGCATGTGCTCATGAAAGCAGGGGAACCAATTCTGAAAATTGTAATACAATTGACATTATTTGCAAACTAGATTTTAGTGACCATGTTTCATGTAGAGTTTGAAGTAAACCTTATTGGTTATACCTTATGAATAGCGTTGCTTATTATAAATTATATGGAGAATTTTAGCAGATGATTAGGGGTGTGACATAATAATAAGTAAGGCCTATTACAATTTGAATTTTTAGTTTAGTCTAAGAAGACTGAAATGAAATTAATTTAAATAATAAAAGAATTGAAATAGCCTCTTTTTAAACATTAAAATAATAGTGATTAGATTTACATGTAATATTGAGAAATTAAAAATTAAAATTGAAAATTCAACGACTAAGTTGTTCCATAAATTACCCATTCAATCAGTTTATTTGGATTTATGAAGCAATATCAGTTGTTAATATGTCAACTATACTCATTGATTCCCAACATCACTTGTAAATTACTTTACTTGATTGATGATCCTTGATTTATTTAATTAATTTATCTAAACTTATAAAACTACATCAATTGTTAATATCGCTACTTTTTAATTCCCTAACATCACTTGTACATTACTTGACTTGTTAATTTTTAAGAAAATGAGAAGACTTGTTAAATCAATTTATTCAAATTTATGAAATAATTTTAGTTGTTAATTTCTTAATTTTAATTGTCAATTTCCCAACATTACATGTAAATTTGACTGTTATTTTTTAATTTTTAAATATATGCTACTTTGATCTTTTCATAATTTAAATTAATTTTATTTTAATCTTGTTGAACTGAATTAAAATTTCAAATTTTAATGAGCCTTATTTACTATCATGTCACATCTCTGACCTTTTGTTGAAATTTTCCCTAAATTATATATATCTATAGGTGCACATATTGATTCAATGAGATAGAGAAACTTATAATAAGAGCTTAAAATTTTGAAATTCGGATTGAACGAAGATATAGTATAAGTTGAGGTTAGATCAGTAGTGCTGAAATGAGAAAAATGATCAATGTTAGCATTTGATATTGGAGGTCAAGATATGGAGACCATGCATTGAGGTCCAAAGTTTTTCTTACTACCTGAAAAGCCTGCAAAAGGAATTATCAACAAATAGATAAGCATTTTTATTTAAATATTTTTAATCTAATATAACATGCTTAATTTACTAGCACGAATGACACAACAAAACAAATAACATAAAATATTCCCTTTTGTGGTACGAGTATGCTTCACTCATAAATTACACTTGGAATGTGCAGATGCAGAGCATGAAGATGCCAATTTGCTTGGAGCAATCAGATAACATTTTAAAAGCAGGGAAATGGAGTGATAGACCAAGAAAGGAGCATGTTTGGAGCTAAATAAATATATTCCAGAGATCATTTGGATCCCTTTTGTCCTCGTGTTTTCTTGGACTAGTGGAGGACCACGTCTCTTGTTTATTGTGGAGAATGTTGTGTTGATTTTTGAAGGTTAAATATTATTTTTACTTTCAAAGTATGCTTAAATTTTTTTGTTGATTTATTGATAAAGTATTGTGTAGTTTTTTCTTTTTATCTATTCTCTCCACTTTCTTTCCATTTCTTTCTCTCTTCTTTTCTTCCTTTCACTCATATGCAAAGGATAGCTCAAAGCTTAAAAAGTCAATAAATCCATCAAACAGACTTAGGACACGTTTTAGTATTTCTTAAGATGTGATTTTGTCAAATTTATCAAATAATTGGATTCTCTAAATGTGCTTTTATCATATGTAAACTAAAAATCAAACATACATTTAATTATTAGATTCCCTGCCATCTATTCTATCCAACCTATTTTTGCCATTAATCTTAGATACTAAGGTGAAATTATGATTTAATAGATTAAAACATGAAACAAAATGAGGTGGACAAGGTTGTTAATTTGCTGAATTATAATTTCACATCAGCACAGATTGATAGTGTTAGTTACAAGATTACATGTTTAAAATTGTTAGTATTATCTCATCATCTTTCTAGAAATATTATAAAAATAGAAAGGCTAACATTACATATAAGATAACTTGGAGGAACAAAAGATATTATAAAAATTTATATCAAAACATAATAAAATTAGATGATCTTATAATTATATTTTTTCGGATTAACGGGTTAGATTTTTTTTTTTTAAATTTTCTGACACCAAAATGACGTGGTTTTGGGTTTTAGAAAATAAAAAATAAAAAATAAAAAAATAGTAGCCCAAAATCCTCAGCCTCGTCACGTGCAGTCCTGACCCTGGAAACCTTCACTCCTCGGCCGACCTAGTGTCTCTCCTTCCTTCGACCTTCTCGGCTTTCCCGGCAGTCGGCGTTCTCGTCTGCGACTTGCTTCACCTCCGGCAGCTTCGGCCTTCTGGCGTTCCTGGCAGTAGGTCTGTGGGTCTCGGCGTTCTCGTTATCGTGGGTCCGGCAGCTTCTCTCTCTCCCTCCCCAGTCCCCGCTCGATTCTGGTTCGCTCCCTCCCACTCTTCCCTCTTCCCTCTTCTCATTTCAGTAATTATAGGACTGTTTGTCGGTCTGAGGGTCTCGACCTTGAATTTGTGGTTGACTCTTAATGATTTCACGGGGACTAATGCTATGAAGATGGAAGCCGTGATTATAGGACTGTTATGAATCTCCATTGTTTGCTCCTTATTAGGGAATAAATTCATTAAAATACCTCTGATATCATTGTGGAGTCGAGTTTTGAATCTGCAAGCTATGGAATCAAATGATTTTATCCAGTTTATATTTAGATATAAATTAGCGTGTTGTGTTTTGGATTTGAATACCAATGTTCAGTTGTTCTCTTCAAATTTCCTTGCTCTTCTACCCCTGATTTATGTGTTTTAATCTGTTAGAATTTTTGTTGTAGGTTGTATAAGATATTAAATCTTGGATATGGATGAACGTATTGAGGATTAATTTGTTTTTATTTAAATTATATTATTTTACTATGATCGGTGTGACTTTATTTTGACACCCAGTTCAACCCGAGCTGAACCTTTGACTCCTGACCTTGGCCGGACCGGTCCAGTTTTCAGTACCTTGGTGCTTAGTTCACGCCAGTTCTCCAACCATCTCTGTGCCTCTCCCTCCAACTGTCCACTCCCAAGCAGCTAACCCACGAGGCAAAGACTCAACTAAAGATTCTTCCCTCAAGCGACTTCCCAAGGTATCTTCCTTTGGGTGTCTTTTCCAACCAAAGCTCCAATGGGAGCTGTCTCTGGACCCTGTTTTTGCCTATCGAAGATTCCCTTTGAGGATTTTAGATTCTGTGTTTAGTGCACTGTTGTGACTCTATTATTGAGCTCACTTTCTTGTTTTGATTCATTTTGATGGGGATTTGATAAAAAATTTACGTTGTTTGTTCTTCCGGATCAGCAGTCAGACAATCACCACAAATCATTTATGAGCTAACGTTCTGAAGGGGCTGCAGGGATTAAAAAACAAAAATACACTGTAATTTTCTATTTTTTTGGCAGCCAATGCAACTAGGGATGGGGCAATTAACTGAAAGTCGGAATAGTCTTTCCTGTAAAGAAAACTTCTCTGGGCGTGTGTAATTTATCAATTATGCAATATGTGATTGTGAGTGATGTTATGGTCTTGCAAGGCATGGGCTAACAGTCAGAGAAAGTATAGAGAGAAACCCAAAAGAGAAGGGTGCAAGGGAAATCGAAAAACAGAAAGAAATTGATGAAAGTGAAGGCCACAAGGGGAGAAAGGGAGGTGCTTGGGAGAAGGGATTGTGCGTGATAGAGACATAGAGAGAACAAGTGATAAAGCCAGCAATAGAGGAAGAGTGACAATTTCAATTCAAGTGGGAATGGAAATTGTAGAATCCACAGCTCCAGTGGCAGAAGAATGTGAGCTCTCAATTCCAAGGGGTGGGCCTATATATGTTCCGAATCTGGTTGGTCCCTGCACTAGGGTTGCTGAGTTTGAGAATTCCGTCATCTGTGAACTTCAGGTATGAATCTTCCCTTAATCCTTGATGCTTCTATGCCAAAAATAGTGTGGGAGGTTCTTGCTTCTGCCTCACCCTCTTACACTAAATGTGTACTATTTGCTTTGTTCGTGCAGAATTTAGTGGCAGATTTGCATCGAGACACTTCTGATCTGTATGATGATGATATCTCGTGCGTATCTCTCATTTGCTTTGTTTTTCTTTCTTTCTTTTTTTTTGTTTTTTTGTTTTTGTTTTGTCAGTTGTAATTTGTTCCTTCTCTTTTGCCATTTCAGAATTGATGAGCTTAAAGTATATACGGAAGAGGAGTTAATGAATATGGCAGTGAAGAGAGAATTAAAGGTATGGTGAACAATTCGATTTATAGCTTTCGTATAACTGTCCCATTGCTTATTCTTGTGCTATTCCAGGGTACAGAGAACAATGAAAATTATCCTCCAACTTTGGACCAATCTAATGTAGGGTGAGTAAAATCTAGTGCATAGTTGCAAGGTGTCTCAATTGTATGTTATGTTTTCTTTATGACAATTCGATTGTATTCTACTTTAGCATTATTGCCTTTGACAACTTTAATGAGAGAAAGGCAAAAATTCTCATTATTTTATTTAAGTTCTTTGCCTGTCTAATTTCTGGTCTCTCTTTCTCTCTCTGAAAGTTTCAGGTATCATTCTGATTTATGTAGTGAACTTCATAAACCAGTTAAAATTTTATTGTTGGATCACAGGGCAAAGATAATTTATTTTGAACGCCTTATCCTGTCAATAAAATTCTCTAACTGATGAATGTACATAAAAGCAGTAACTAAACGCCATATTGGTTCTAAATATGCATTCGAGGGGAAATATATCAGTTATTGCATCAAAAATTCAGAATGTAATATATTTTATTTCCTTCCTTACTATACCATTGTCTTCTTTGTTTGTCATGATGGAATTTTATTTTGTTCTGTTAGACATGGTGTGAGAGCCACTGAGCCTTCAGCCTGGTGTTGATAAATGCACTATGTGATTGTGAGTGATGTTATGGTCTTGCAAGCTCACTATCATGCTTATGAACTTACTTCAGGATAGAACATGACCACAGAATATCAAGCAATGGTCTTACTTCATCAAATATGTCTGGTACAGGATCAGATGCTCTTACATTGTTTGAGCCATCAAATCCATCATCTAGAACTACAATCAACAGAATTATGATAGGAAAGAACTCAAGGAGAAGAAGAAAAGGCACAAATGCTATATGTGTTCAGGTATGTTGACTTTCTAAAGGCATGCATGGTTCCTGGTTATTTTTTCAGCTTATAGCATCTAACTCTAATCAATGTAAAAGAAACAGAAGTTGATTTGATTGTTCATGCTGTCTCTTATCTTGTATTGTAAATGGAAATTATTTGCCTGAATATACCAACTATATCTTTCAGTATCTTGTTTGATTTTTCTACATTCAATCCCTTGAGGATGGCTAATCTTTTCTCAGCTGGTAACTTATGATCATAAGGATATGAACCAGTTCAAGTGAACGTGATAAGTGTGTCCATAGCCCCATAGTAGTGTGTGTATTTAATTCCATCGGCAATGTGATTAAATTTGCAGATAGGTTGGAAAGGTAGACTAAACAGTTAGAATCTGCTTTTACATATCTATTATGGAAGTACAATTGTGCCTGCTCTTTTTTGCATGGACAACTGAAGTGTTGAATTTTGTCACCTTCACAGCATGTTCCTGAAGTATTACCTAATATACTCATGCACAGCTTTCTTTTTTCCTTGTAATAGATATGAGTTTACTTTTGTTGAATTCTTTATGCGTTTCTTATATGTTATAATTGACCAATTTCCAGGGTGGTTGTACAGAAAAGGTGGATGAAGTTGTAAAAATCAAGCAAAAGCAGGAAGAGGACAAAGTGGCAGTCAGACTTCATTCATTCAAGTATGTGTTTTGAATATATGTATGATTTTTCCATTTCCATATTAAGTTCTGACTTTCAGTTGTCTCTTGTCTAGTCCTGCTTGCAAGAACAATCAATCTGCCCTCAAGTCAGCTAGAACTGAAACAATGAGATCCCTTAGGTCTACAAGTTCTTCCAAAAAGGTTAGTTTGAGATTCTCCACTCATCTAATGTGCTAGAAATTGTTTTGGGTTCATTTTGATGATATATATATATATATATATATATGCACACACGTACATACTTTATAGATGTTATGCTTTTATATTTTTTTAATTTGTTTTTTTTTTTAATGTTATAGCCTTAGAATATTGGATCATAATTCACTCATATGAGGCTATTACCTGCCAGTGTCATTTACCCTTCATTTTCAATTGAAAGTAAATCAACAGATATACAAGATGACAATCTTATGAGAAATTGAATCGCCAACACTAACCCTTAAAATTTGCAACTTGACTTTCTTACATAATGAATATTGGAGCTTTTATTTTTCATTTGATGTTTTGTCTTTTATCCTTTTTATTTACCTATGATTGAGTAATTAAAAAATGAAAAAAAAAGATTGGAGGAAAAAGAATGTAAAACTGGGGAAGGCAATCAGTATGTCAGGCCAGTTCTGATCACTGTTTTATTGCTCCTTTGCACTAATACATCAGAGAGTAATTAGAGGATGATTGATTTTTAATTACCTTCCGTTAATACCCTTAAACAGAATATAAGATGCTAATCAGAGAGAAACAACAGATACTAATGTATCTGTCACTGAAAACAGAGTAATAAAAAATTGCACCCAATAAAGGAGAAGCTTAGTTTATGTCAGCTCAGGCTTCTTCTGTGGGCTATGATGTCCAATAAAACTCACTGGTGAGATGTAACTGAGATGACAATGTAATTTGAAGTTCTCTCATGAGAGGATTCTTGTTTCATGCTATGTCTGTGCCGTTCTTTTCTGTGAATTTGGGGGAGGGGGCTGGGGCATTACATTGATCGGCTTATCTTTTTCTTAAAATAACTTCTGGTGCTGCTAGATATGTTCTTCTCTCCGGTTCAAATAAACATTAAACATGTATTTATATTCTAGATTTTATCTTGGAGATGATGATTTTACAGCCAACTGTAAATTTTCCCAAACTTGAAATCAATCATTTGTGATGGTAAAATTTTTTGATTCGAAGATGACAACCATGCTTTTATTGTCTACTGAACACTGTTGTTATCTTGTAAATATTTGCATCCTGTCTACTCACACCGGATGATTGGATTTTCGGAATTTTATTTATTTCAACTGATTCTTATAAATTTTTGGACTATCATGGAAATTTAGTACTTTCCCCCATTGACGAAATATAAGAATTAATATTTTGAAGAAAACTCCTATAGGAAGAAACCTAGACCAGTGGCTTATTATTATTGTATTTTGCTTGTAAGAAACCTATCTAGGAAGAAGTAAGTTACTTTTGTGCTATTTTAATACTTTTATAAAGAGGGAAATCTGAACATTAGCTTTATCTAGCCAAGTTATTAAGGTTCCCTTAATTGGTAGGGAAATTTAGTTTAAATAGATTAGGCTTTGTTCTTGTAATGTAGATTTGATGAATGAAATATTGTGATTGAGTTCCTGAAGCCCTTCCCCTATCTCTTTGCGTCTGTCTCCCTCCATTACTTTGCCGCTATTTTGTTCTTCATCTTCCTCATTTCTTCCTCTTTGTTTCTGGTTTTCTCTACTCTCTCCCTCTATTCAGCCCTGTGCAAGTGTGTGTCTTACATCACCCATCTTTCATGTTGTCGTTTGTTCCTGATCGTTCTTCCTGATTAATTTTTGACAGCTTAAGTCAGAGGGTCTTCAGGAACACATACCTGTGCTGTATCCTGAAGTTGTACTAACTGTGGAGGTTTACCATAATGTTAGAAAGTGTGTAAAGGTATTTTAATGCATTTTTTTATGTCAATGACGGTAATTTATCTAACATGTAACAATTATCTTACATTACTCATGACAAACGATGTCTTTTTAATTAGACTCAAGAATTACTGGTTATTGGAGGACAGACTTTAACTGCTTTAAGGGACAAGATCTTTTGCTCAATGGATCAGGTGATGCAAAAAGCTGGACAGCATGATCCTTCTGGCTATTTTCTCATTGAAGTAAGCACCTGTACCTGTTCTTATGATCAGGGGTTACTTTTGGGTTGAATCTAACTGAAAGCCTCTTCTCTGTAGGATGTATTCTATGTTGATATGAGGGATCCGTCTGCTATTGATTATACCTTACCCATATTTGATTGGCTTAGAAACTCCAAGGAGGAGGCACAAAAAAAATGGGATTGTATAATAACTGGGGAATTAAGACAAAAACAAAAAGCAATCATGGGTGAAGCATCTGTCTCAGAGCTGCCTCACTTAACATCTGTTAACATGCAGAATATACGATTTTGTGACATAAGATTCCGACTTGGTGCTGGATTCCTCTACTGTCACCAGGTATTTTTCTAGCTTTATGTTCTTCATTTCTTAATTTCATGAAGGACATAGACTATGCATCACATGCCTGGCTGAAAACAAGTTTCATTGTATTCTAAATTTATATTCAATTATATTGTAATAAGTTTTTATTAGACTTATTTAATTTTTTTATTTTTCAAGTTTAACAAATAATATGGGGAAATTTCCTTTTTTCCCCCTTTTTGGCCAAAATTAGAGAAATTTCTTTAATGTGAGGGTGGGAGGACATTCTATAAGCATTGACTAGATTTTTTATCCTATGGATATGAGAAAAATGACACGATTTAATGGCAAAAGAATGAGACTATTGATGCATATTAATTAGAAAAGAGACGCCCTTTTTTGTGTCCTAATTCGGTCCCAACTGAGATAATGATTTATGGAGCCATTCTTTGAAGTCTCAACCTATATTGATTGTCATCACTAAGCTTACCCTACCAAATCTTCATCATATACATGTTATTTTTATTTAGTCATAACTTTTTTCTCTCATTTTTATCTTTTTCTCATCTACTAAATCACTTTTTTTTTTAATTTTATTTCATTCTTGCAAATCAAGTGGACTTTTAGTTTGGTAAGAAAGCATGGTAATTTGTTTATTTGCTGCTAAACTTGCAGGGAGACTGCACTCACACACTAGTAATACGAGATATGAGGTTGATTCATCCTGATGATGTGCATAATCGAGCTGCTTATCCAATAATTACTTTCCAACTAAAGTTGCGTTTTCAGAAATGTAGTGCTTGTAAGATTTTCAGAGCTACGAAGGTCACTGTGGATGACAAGTGGACCCCAAAAAATCCTTGCTATTTTTGTGATGAATGCTTTTCTCTTCTTCACATAGCAGAGGATGGCTCTCTTCATTATGCAGACTTTCTGGAGTATGATTATCACCATGATTAGCTGCCCTCAGCCATACGTTTAACTCGTCAATTGCCAAATGGGGTATCATGAAGATCTATTGGGATTTTTTATTTGATGAGAAGCAGTGAGAGTTCTAGGCATCTGTTTTGCAATTCACTAGAATTAATGAAATGATTTGTTTTGGTTTGAACAATTTGAAGCATCTGTTCAAATTGCAAACGGACTGGGTGCTCATCGCCTCTGGTTAAATTCACATCCAGAAAATCTATGCCGTCAGTGAGGATTACTACTTGTACTCCCAAAAAAGGAAAAAAAAACAAAAAAAAAAATAAAACCACATTCAGATGGCTTGTCATTTTGGAACCTCCTTTTGTTGCTTTGGAAGGTAACTTCTTTAGGGGCCCAGTGCAATGGAGATTATATGGGTGCCTATTTAAATTATCTTGTATCATATTGTCTGATCAGCATCTTATTGCAAAAGATGTGAAATCGTGCCAATCTATAAACATGTGGATCCTTGTTACAGGGGGTTTTTATCTATATATATATATATATATATAAAAGAATAACAAGTACATTTCTATGGATGGTAAGTGTTATTTTCTTTACAATTTCAGAAAGTCACGTAAGATTTTATTTACAAAATTATTTTTAATCATGAATATAATTTATTTTTATTCTTTCATTTCAATAACTTCTTGTCACATGATCTAACAATTTTTTAATTTCACGATTCCTCTTTTAGATATAGTTAGTTATTCAATATTCTATCATTTTAATAATTTTTTTGCTCTACAATTTAGTTTTTTATTTTTTTAATTCATACATATAATTAAATTTAAATATAGATAGTTATTTAGATTATTCATTTCAATAATTTTTTAACTCATGATCTAATAATTTTTCAACCTCATGATTCCTTTTTTAGATATGGTTAGCTATTTAGTATCTATCATTTTAATAAATTCCTTACTCTACGATTTAATTTGTGATTTTAAAATTCATGCATATAATTAAATTTAAATATGGATAATTATTTAAATTATTCTATTATTTTAATAATTTTTTAGATCCATGATTCACATAGAATTTGGTGAGAATATATATATATATAATAGATAAATAAGAAACACTTTTTCAAGTATGACACATAGGATTTTTTTTAAATATTGCAATTTCATGCTATTTACATCATTATTAATTTTTAAAAACATTTTTCTAATTTATAAGATTATAATTTGAAAATGTAACTTCTCTCTTATGATTTCAAAATCTCAAATATAATTTTTCAACTATTTCACAATTTCAAATTTTATTTTTAAAAATCTTATCTTTAATATTCTCTCTCATAATCTCAAATATAATTTTTTGAGTATTATCATTTCGTGAATAATTTGAATTGATATGATAATTTTATGAATAATAATTTAAATGATTTTTTGCAAATTAAGTCATATAAATAAATAAATAAAAACTGAATGATAAATGTATGAATTAATAAAATATTTATAAGTTATCCATGTCAACATTAATTTCTAAAAATAATTTTTTTACATAATACCAATTTTTTTATAGATGATAATAATATTATCTTAAATTGTAGAAACAGCTTTTTTTTATCCCTAAATTTTCTCTCCAATGATTCTATTATTATAACTTTCCAACTTCACCACAACCTAAAATATACAATTTCAGCATGCACATTAGATTTTCTATCAAATCTTCTTAAATATTAAAAAAGTATTATATTAAAAATTAAATAAGTTATTTTAATTCCTATTTTTCCTCATTTCTCTCCCACTCTCCTATCATCATAACTTCTCATAATTTTTTTTATTTTTATTTTTAAAATTTTAATTACACAAATACACAATCACATTGAGCAGTTATAAAGCACATGAGATTTTCTTTCAATCCTAATATCATTCAATTGCTCTATTCCCTTATCAAGACAAGCAGAATCACAAAACTCTCATTATCTCTGGCTTCTTCCTTTGTCACCAATGCCTTCTCACCCCTTGTGTCATCTTTTATGATAATTTTTCATTCCTAATAAATGGTGTGATGAGGTTGTTATGTGCTTGTAGATATCGAAAGAGCAATTCAATTTTTGATATATCTCATATTCATGGTAGATACCAGGTAATTGCACATAAGCGTGCATTTTATAATTTTTTTTACTAAATTTTTCTCCATCATTCTAAATCTGTCTTTCATAAGCAATAGAACTGAAAAAACTTACTATGCTCTATTTTCTTGAAATCATGGTTTCATAAAATTTAATTTTTTGTTTTTGGAATATTTATTGTAATTGTATGATGATTTGTTAATTATTTTACAACTCTGCAGGTATATTAGAATTGAATGAAGAGGAAAATATATATTGACATGGTTATTCACATCAACGCAAAGTAATTTTTTTCTTCCACTCTTCATATATCTTGGCTCTTGAGCATCTCTTTATAAATCTTTTTTGAAAAGCATACTCATAATAATTTACTCATAGTGATCCAAATTTCTTAATTTCAAATGATATTTTAATGATCTATGTTTAATTTTAATTTTTATTTGAATTATAAATGTCAAATAAATTAATCAAATTTTAAATTTTAAAAATTATATATAATTTGTATTTGAAGATAATGACTTAACCATCAAATTTGTATTTTGATCTTGATGATATTTTATATTATAATATCTCAGTTACAAGATTTGAAAATATTGATGTTTGTGTGAAAATTAATTTTCAATATATATTAATGTTTATTTGTTGATATTTATAAATCATAAAATTATAGTACTTTAAAAAAATTTTCCCTCACATGATTTAATAGAAAAGATGGAGCCATGTAATTTTTATATTTATCTTATAATCTTAATTTGTCATGGATTATATGTGAGAAAAATATTAAAACTATCTAATTATTAGATAAACCTACAAATGATAAGGAAAAAAAATACAAAATTGCAGTATCAGCACAATAAAAAATAATAAAGTATATTGTCATTTACAAAGAAGATATTTCAACAATTGTGGGGTGTAGAACTTGATCAACTATAGTAGCTTCTCTATTAAAGTGAAAACAAAACAAAGTAAAAAAGATTGGTAGATGAGTCGAAGAAAAGAGGTGAAAGATATGAAGAAAGAGGCCACCCATGGTTTTGAGCATTTGGGGAATTCATGATAAATTTTTTAATTTTTATTTTTTATAATTCTACACTCATCTTATTAGTTAATATTATAATTTATTTTATGTAAACTTTTTTCATTTGTATTTATTAACATTCTAAAATAAAATTATTTTAAGTTATAAAAATACACCCGTGCATTATAAATACAACCATACTAGTTATGTATAATCTATGAAACAATGTTGTTATAAACATAATTGATTGGAGTACTGGTTTGGTTAAATCATGTTTTTACTAGTAGTAATTAAAAAAATAAAATTCAAAGAATATGTATGGAATATAAAATATTTTAGATAATATCATCCTTATCCTTTTTAGTCTACTTCTCCCAGGTGGTTAGAAAAGATAAAGTAAGGGTGCAAAGGGAAGCTTCTAGACCTCTTCATAAAATAGTAAAATTTTAATATGTTTGTTAAGATTTCTGTTATAGTTTTTCCAATTTTTTTGAAAGTAATTATCTTTATTATTTTTATGTTTTGTCAATTCCTTCCAGTCTTTGCAAAATTCTTTCTTTTTGAAAGATATGCTATCAAGATTTTTCTTGCTCCAAAGGAAAGTGTAATTAGAAAATTTTCACTCCCTCGTTCCAATCATTATCATGACACGATTCTTTGACCAATAATTGGAAAGATTCCTCAAGCATTTAAGTGGGCATAACGTTTAAAGGGGTTTTTATGGTGCTTTTGATAATTCTTGTAATCAAGTTGAATTCTAACAAGATGATGATCAGAACTACATTTAAGCAGATGGTAAGTACTAATTTGATGAAACGTAACTCTTCACTCCGAGTTACAGAAATCCAATCAATTTTTTTAAAAAAAAATATTGCTTTTCTTCAAGGTAAATCTATCACAATAATAATAAGTCTTATTCATTATATGGAGCCAGCTATATAGATTATATGATGTTATTATACTTTGTCATTTATTAAACGTTTTAGAAATATTTTTATTAAAAGGTCTCGCTCAACAATTTTAAAAAATTTCTCTTTAGTTTTGCTCTATCCTTTTTAATAAGAATTAAAGTCATCTTTTTCACTTTCCTCACAGGTGTCTTATGTTGTCTTTTTTGTACATGTCACTTCAAACGATTTTTTTGCCATTTTTTCTTCAATAAATGCAACACTCACTTTTTTCATATTCGATCATTTTGAATTTTTGTCTTTATGTGTATATCCATACATCCATCTCAATATTCTCATTTTTGCTACTCTAATTGTATGATCTTGTTGTCCTATCAAAGCCTAACATTCACTACCATATAATATTAGTGGTTTTATAACAGTTTGATAAAACTTCCCTTTAAATTATTAGGTACCTTATGAGCGCAATAACTTCTTAGCATTTCTTTAATTAAACTACCTAGCTTGTATCTTATGTACATATTTCCATCAATTTTCTCTCATTATATTGAATAATCGCTCCTAGATATCTAAACTTTTTTACTTGAGGTATGATCTAATTATCCAATTTTACTTCTAAGTTACTACTCATTGACCCTTTGTCAAAATTTACAATGTAGATATTCTATTTTACTTCTACTCAGGTGGAAATTTTTTGACTCCAATGTCTTTCTCCATAACTTAAGTTTACAACAATATTTTCTCTTGTCTCCGCAATAAGAATTATATCATCTGCAAAAAGCATGCATTTAAGGCTTTCCTTGAATATACTCAGTCAAAACATTTAAGACTAGATCAAATAAATAAGGACTCAAAGATGATCCTTAATGCAGCTTAATCTTTATAGGGAAAGTCTTTTATTTCACCACTAGTTCTTATACTAGTTGTTGGCCCCTCATACATGTCTTGTATGGCTCGAATATAGGCAACCTGAATACTCTTCTTTTCCAATGCCTTTCAAAGTACTTCTCGTCGTAGATAATCATAAGCTTTTTCTAAATTAATAAAAATCATATGTAAATATTTACCTTTACATCGATACTTTTTTATTAATTCCTTTAATAGATAAATCACTTTTGTAGTCACCCTACCTGGCATGAAGCCAAACTAATTCTTAAAATATTAGTTTCAATCTCATTTTATGTTCAATCACTCGTTCCTATATTTTCATAGCATGACTCATAAGTTTAATCTCTTTGTAGTTAATACATTATAAATATCTCCTTTATTTTTGTAAATAAGAATTAAGGTGCTTCTCTTCCAATTATTAGAAATTCTCTTGAATTGTAGATTTTATTAAATAACTTAGTTAATCACTGTACTCATTCTTCACCCAAATATTTTCACATTTCAATAGGATACAATTAGGTCCATTGGTTTTATGATTTGCCATTTTTTTTAAGATCTTCCCTTACTGTCGCAGCTCATATTCTTCAATAAAATGAAAATTTTGCTTTCTTTAAGAGTTATTAAATCTCTCAAATTAACTGACAAACTCTCATCATCATTAAAAGTTTAGAAAATCTATCACATAGAAATTTAATTCAAGGTTGAAGGAATTGATGCGATGCCTAAAATGTTTTATTGATATCCAATTAATTTTATCCATTGTCATCATACTTGTGACCTGAAAGATAAGAGTTAACATTGTCAAGTAAGTAAAATAATTGAATTTCAAATATGGTCACAATTTTAAGGATTTGGGTCACCAAAAACATAATAGCAAGATCAGAGTTAATTGTTAGATAAAACATAATCTTACAATGCAGCAGCACTTGGATA